>NC_138383.1:6288152-6357355 GCF_054177405.1 Leptonychotes weddellii | reverse complement strand
GGGTGTTGTGCACGAACAATGAATCATGGAACACTTCATCTAGAACTAATGATGTAATGTATGGGGATTAACATAAGAATAAAAAAAAAAGAAAGAAAGAAATCATTGCAATAATATGAGAAAGGTAGTTGGAGGATGCCTTCAACTTCTCCCATTTCCCTGTTCTTCCCTACCCACTGCCCCACTTCCCCACCCAGGGAATAATGTGTGTGTGGAGGGTCTTAGCTTTCCAGGGCTCGGGGGAGGGGGAGGAGGATGTCTATGTTTCCAGTCCCAACCAGCCAATGCTCCACTGTGGAGCCGATCTGTTTCTTCTGGATGCTTTGTTGGGGTCTGATTCACCTCTGACTGCACAGAGCCAGTTCAGTGGAGCTTTCAGACCCTCCTGCACCCAGCCCCCATCACCGCCCTCAGTGCCCACCGCAAGAGAGCCCTTTGCTTGGAGGCACAGGTGGGAACAGGAGCCAAGGGGAAGGGGGGCTGGTGGCAGCCATTTTGGGGGCTTGTTAGTATGGTTGGGCAAAGTGCCATCTTGGGAATTTTGTTGCACCTGCCCAGTTAAAGGCAGATGGGTAGTGGTGAAGACACATTTATGGAGAAGTTGGGGAACCAGAGTGGGGGAAGATTTGCTTTCTTTCCTGTGATTTCACAGCTCCAAAAACCCACAGGAAGCAATCCAGGTGCCTTAGCCTGCCTCTCGGCACACCACCACAAACTGGCCCCAGCTGACCTTTGCAAATTCCTCCTTCATTCTCTCCCCCACAGGGACTGTCAGCTACCACCACCATGATGCATCCCCCTCCCCAGAATGTCTTTTTCCATTGCAACCACCCCTCCCTCCCACACACCATGCCCTCCCCCCAATCTGGAATGCTCTCCCCACTCCTTGCCTTGCAACTCATCACCATTTTCCAGGACCAGTTCTGACCCCCAATCCCATTTTTTGGCTGACACGTCTCCTATCTACCCCAGTCCAGATCTCCAGCGCCCATCCCTGAACTTGGTTAGCCTGCTTCTCTGTGCTGGGAAGTACGGGGCTGGCTTATGTTTGGGTGCAGACTCTGCTATCAGCACCAGCCCGGGCATTCTGCCTCGTTGTCTCAGTCGGGCCTCCCAATTTTGTCACTGTACCCCCACTTTGTAGATGAACAAGGTCGAGTCTTAGAAAAGGAAAGTAATTCTCCCGAAGTCATATGATTAGTAAATGACCCAGCCGGGATTCAAACCCCTGCGTGCTAGCCCCCAATCCCCTGCTTCCAGTTTATATTATCTTGCTTCACTGCCTTAGCCCCAGGAGGAACTTCATTTTATTCATTCATGCACTCAGTGAACACTTAATACATGTTTACAATGTGCCAACCACCAGCCAAGCTGTGGAAACACCCAGCCCCTGCTGTCCAGGAGTGTCTGTCCTGGTTGTGTGTGTAGTCAGCCTTGGTTCTTACACAATGTGCGGGGGATAGGGTAGCACAGGGGAGACTGGGAGGTTTAATTCCCATCGAGTGGGACGAGAAACCCGAAGGAAGGAGCAGTAAGACAACCTGCCAGACCACAGGCAAATAGATAGCAGAGCCGGGCATCCCACCCTGGGCGCAGGACTTCCGAAGCGCTTACTACAGTAATTCGCATGTTCTCAGGATCTTGCCCAATGCATTTTTTGTAGACTTGGACAAGCACCTCGGCAGAGATCCCACAAACGTTTATTATCACCGGTGTTTGACTTACTTGGTTAATTTTTCTCCTAACTCCGGGAGACCCCCACAGGATGCTGCGGGATGGGCGGTCACGTGCTCCGGGGCGCCCTCCGCCCCGCCCCGCGTCCCGGCCCCGGCCAGGGTTGCTAGGCAACAGGTAAACTCCCCGGGTCTGAGCCGTTTGAGAAGCGCTGGGGTCGGGCGCTGGGGCTCAGGTGCTTCCTTTGCGGCCTGGCGGCGACAGGAAAAGACCGAGGGTAAGGGCGCGGGCCGGGAGGAGTCGAAGGCTGAAGAGGAGAGGAGAGTGAAACGGGGAGCCCCCGAGGGTAGTAATCAGCGATGGCGCAAGAAGCTCCTCGTGGGGGCAGCCTGCGGGGGTAGCTCCACCGGACGGTGGGTGCCAAGTGTCCCCGCCCCATCCGTCCGGGTTGCCCTCGGTACTCTGAGTCACAGGACCCTGCAGGTTCTGGTCGCCTAGCCTCCTACACCCCGTGCTCCCAGTCAGTCTGGTCCAGATCCACCAGTCTCCTGGAGGGGCGGGAGACCTCTAAAGGATTCTCAGCTGGCTGGCTGGAAAGTACAATCTGGGCTGGAGTAGCGGGAGGTGGGCTTTCTGATAAGGGAGGGAAGGGAATTCATAATTATTGATCACTGACTAGGCGGCAGCTCTCCTAAATGCATGGCTTTATTTACTCCTTAACCCGAGGGGGACATTCTTATGCCCATTGGATACCATGCTCAAGGTCACACATTTAGTTTCACCTTCCTGCAACACGTTCAAAGTTTATCACAATCTCCGGAACCACAGAAGTGTATTATTGGCTTTTAGACTCTGTGCTTCCCCCTCTCACACCTTTACCTAGCTGTGCTTTGTTTTTCTGATCAGAAATGGAAGAGGAGGGGGCAGAGAGTTGTAGGGGAGAACGCCAGGACCCGGCTGGTACTCGGCACGGGACAGAGGGAGTGTTGGGCTCTTTCCTACACCAGGCGCTGGGGACAGGGCTGAGGGAAAAGTCCATAGTCTGCCCTCAAGGAGACAGTGTTGTAGTGGGGAGAGCACGTAAACATCAACGCAGCACCCTTCAGTCCTGGGGACCTCCTCCCACCTCTGCCTGGCCTCATCCTCCACGTGCTTGGAGCTCACCCCAGGTTGACCCCAGTGTGCCTCGCGTTGCCCTGGTAGGATGCCCTGGTAGGGGGCCGGGTGGATTCCTAGGGAGATCTGCCTCATTTGAAAGTAAATGAGTCCCTTAGGACCCCACATTCTAGAAGGTGCACAAAGACATAAGAAAGAGGGAAGGAAGCTCTCCACCTGCATTCCTCTGCCCGGCGGCCAGGTGTCACACAGAGGCGCAAAGACGGGGGGTGGCTCCCAGGGACCACGAGGACGAGGAAAATGTTCTCATGTTTATGTTAGGTGGAGTCCAGCACGGAGGGAAAGCAGCCGCCCCCCTCTTGCCTCCCTACTAAGCGCCCAAACTGAGCTAGCTCCCCAGCGCCACCCCTCCCTCAGTCCCACCCCAAGCTTGGAAAACACACTTTCTCTTAAGTCAGGGAGGTTCTTGCCAGGAATCACTTTGCTCGAGGTCATTGCACAAGAGGTCATTGCACACGAGCACAATTGGTGAAGGTTCCAATCCGACTGTCCTGGGACATAGGAGACAGTCTTCGTTTTGATGTTTGGACCCACACATCTCCAGCCCTGTGCATTCTTGTGTTTGAGACTCCCAGCAGAGTGCTGCCTGCCCCTGGGTCTCTAGGTTCCCACGGGTGGGGGCCCCCTCCCCAAACTCCCAAAGGGCAGCAATACCGCCCCCACCCCCCTCGGAAGCCCCCTTTGCAGACAGACAGCAGGGCCCGGGGAAGCCCAGCCAGTGGTGCTTGTCTCACAAGCGGGGAAAGACCTCCTGAGACCCCCACGCTGACCCCGCTATTCATCTTTGGGTCCTGCCAGCTTGTGAGAAAGAGCCCGCTCTGGGTCCCTGAATGAGCTGTCTTCCCGTCACGGGGCCAGCCTTTAAATGTCCCCTCTGTCTGCCTCCAGATAGAAAACAATGCCTCTGTTCTCGCTCCTGGCTTGGCCTTGGGAGGCACCAAGAAGGAAAGCAAAGCTGTTTAAAATATGATCTGGGCTAAAGAGGCTATTTTTGTGCCCCTGGAGTTTCCTCATGCTCTTAAACCTCCTTGTGTCTCCAGAGAGCTGGCTTTTTCAGCAATTGTCTTTTCACAGAGGGAGAGCCAGGCGGCTCGTGACTCTGGGGACCCCGGAGCCGCCCTGTGGCCCTTCAACACTTGCCCATGTAAAATGAACACATTAGGGCCACCTCCTGCAAGTCGTGTTTCTCTTCCCACCCTCTGCTGTCCAAGCCGTCGCTTCTACCTGTCCTGGTATAGGAGAGTTTCCAAACCGTGAGGAAGAGTGGGAAAATCCTGTTTTCTGCAAGTCTGGTTCAGGTCCAGCCATTCTGGGGCTGGGAGTGGGTTGGGCGGCGCTGTCTTGGAGCAACAATGGATGTGGATGTAAAGGGACCTAGAAGTTAACCCTCCCACCCTCACCCCCTCGCCCCTGCCTCAGCTGCTCCAAGGCCAAGGCCACCCCAGGCACATGCTCCTGGGTTGTCGCACAGCTCATGGCCCTCTATTGCAGGGGCCAGCAGCCAGGACCCATTGGTCGGGTTCCTTGCAGCCTTGGAGGTGAGGGGAGGCAGATTAGACACATCTCTGGTCATAATATTCATCTGGGGAAATTGAGAAAAAACAAATTGCCAGGCCCCGCCCCAGACACAGGGTCAGCATTTGCAAGAGGGGGCCTGGGAATCTCCATATTGCAAACGAACATCCCAGGTTTGAGACATGCTGGCTGAGAGATTAAGAACCCTCACTTTAAGTCGGTGGTTCTCAACCCTGGCTGCACGCTGGAGTTACCTAGGGAGTTTGAAACATCCCATGGAGAGACTCTGATTTCATTTGTCTGCAGTTTAACCTGAGCATTGTGATTTTATAAAGCCCTCCAGGAGTTTCTAAACCTATAGCCAAGGTTAAGAATCACTGCCTTAGAGCCAGACGGCCCTGGGCCCTGGCTCCGCCTCAACTTAAGAACTGTGACCTTTGACAAGGTGTTTAAGTTCTCTGGGCATTGGTTTCTTCATATGCAAAATGAGAATTGTATCTGGGGGGCTGTGGGGGCAAGCAGTGAGGGTACCTGCAAACTGCTGTTCACAGCACTCGGGACCCGCAGATATCAATATATTCCGGATGCAAGTCCTTTATCAGATATGATTTACAGGTATTTTCTCCAAGTCTGTGGCTTTTCATTTTCTTAATGTTATGTTTTTTGGGTTTTTTTTTTTTTTTTTTTTTAGAGAGAGAGAGAGAGAGCATGTGTATGTGAGGTGGGAGTGGGAGGTGCAGAGACAGAATCTTAAGCAGGCTCCACGCCCAGTGTGCAACCCAACACGGGACTTAATCTCACGACCTAGAGAGCAAGACCTGAGCCAAGACCAAGAGTGGGAGGCTTAACCAACTGAGCTCCAATGTTATCTTTTGAGGTGCAGAGTTTTTAATTTGAATGAAGTCCAATTTATTATTGTGTTTGCTTTTATGGACCATACTTCTGATGCCATTATCTAAGGAATCTGGTCTATCAGGGTCATGAAGATTTCCCTCTGTGTTCTTCCCCCTTAGTTTTATAGTTTTAGCTCTTACGTTAAGGCCTGCGATCCATTTTGCATTAATCTGTGTGTGTGTGGTGTGAGGTAGGGAGTCCAATGTCATTCTGTCCCGTGTGAACACCCAGTTGGCTCAGCACCATTTGTTGAAGAGACCATCATTTCCCCTTTGAGCTGCCTTAGTACCTGTTACAAAAATCAGTTGGCCATAAATATAAAGGTTTATTTCTGAACTCTCGATGCCTTTCCATTGATACATATGTCCATCCTTATGCCAGTACCACGCCTTCTTGATTATTCAGCTTTAAGTAAATGTTTGCTGAATGAGTAAGTGAAAGAATGGGAACTATATATAAGGCATGAAGTCTGGCATTCACAAAACCTATAAATTCCTAGAAAAGTCTGTGTAATTAGCTTTCTTTAAAAAAAAAAAAAAAAAACAGACTCATGTTGAGTGCCCCGGAGGGCATTCTTGGGCAAAAACTCCAGTACAATGTTGCTTGGTAAAATGAGGGACTCCCCTAGCATCTCTTGCATTTTTCATCTGTTTCCTAAGTTTGGACATTTGTCTGTGGGTTTTACTGAAAGCAGGACCCATGTCCTCCAAGTACCTTCCCACAAGGTCCCCATTCAGTTCGAAGCTAGCAACACCTGCTCACAGGCAAAAACCTAAACTCTGGGTGACCAAAGACCTTCTGTTGTAAATCCGATCATGGCAAGGCTCTTGTCCAGCTGTCCTCCCCATGGCTCCCGCCCACTCATCCAAGGGCTCTGTGCAGTCCCAGGAGCCTCACAGACCCACAGTCTGAGCTCTGGGGAACCTGCTATCAAAGACACGCTTTCTAAGAGTTAGGTGTGGCCACAAAGGGTGACTGTGCTTACCTCCACAGTACGGTATTATAGACTCATCAGCTGGCCAGTCATGGAAGTCACCAAGGAGCTCTCAGACCCCACAGAGTCTCCTGGTGTGACAGGAGTCAGTGACGAGAAGAGCCATCTGTGGGAACTGCCCACTGCGTTTCGAAGACTTCCGGTTAGCATCCGTGCGGCGGAGCCTTGCGTTCCAGCAGTGCTGCAGCCTGAGTACGTCAGGTGTTGGAGTGACTGAGTGGTCTAGCCACAGTCAAGCAGCTAGGGAGCGGCAGGACCAGACCTTGAGGTCAGCGCCCAGCCCAGCCTGCTTTCCAATTCCCCACTGCACCCTTTGTGACCAGTCTTTCAAAGGCTCAACTATTCTGCCTGTTGGGAAGTGGGCTGGCTCTCTCCCCTTCTCCGGAGGACTCCCAGCCCCGTCGTGGTTGGAGTGATGTAGAGGGAAGAGGCTCCAGTGGGGCCCCCGGGGCATGGTGGAGGGTAGAGTCCAGTAACCTAGAACTCTGGGAAGGGAGTTGTGGACAATCAGGTGGTTGGGTGGGAGTTTCCAGAGGGGCCTGGGGCTCTCAAATCCGTGTGCTGTATGACCAGGTCCAGTGTGTGGCAGGAGATTTAGTCCAACATAATCGCCTCAATATTTCTTCCTGCCCCCCAATAACCATATTAGCTCAGTAAACACTATCATTTAGTGAGTAAGAGCCGTGGAGTCAGGCAGAGTGACTGGACCCCTTATTAGCCATGTTGTCCTGGGCAGGGGACTCAGAGCATCTCTAAGTATGAGATTCCTCCAAAGTAGAATGGTGATGCTATTGTCCACCTCAGAGGGCAAATGCAAGAACGGAACCAGATAATGCACGTAGTCATTACTCAATAAATGATTTTTTTTTTAATGCAGATGTGGCTTCTGAACAAATCCCCTAGGACCCGTCCCCTCCACCAGACTGGGAATCTGGAGCCAACCCTGGTGAGGCCCGTGGGGACGGGGAAGCAGCCAGGTGGGGCCCCTTACTGCACACCCTCCCTCTGTCCCCCTGCAGCTGCCGGGACCATGGAGATCGTGTACGTGTACGTCAAGAAGCGAAGCGAGTTCGGGAAACAATGCAACTTCTCCGACCGCCAGGCGGAGCTGAACATCGACATCCCGCCCAACCCCGAGCTGGCCGAGCAGTTTGTGGAGCGGAACCCGGTGGACACGGGCATCCAGTGCTCCACTAGCATGTCAGAACACGAGGTGGGGCCCTGCCCTGGGGCACTGGGCCGGTGGAGCTGTAGTTGGGCAGGGTGGCCAGCCAGGGTGGTAAGGAGGACAGGGTGACTCCACCTGGGTGACTGGTAGCCAGTTAGAGTGGCCCAGTGCAGATGCTGGAAGTATGAGGGCAGAATGACCCCATGACCCACCACGGTGCCCAGGGGCAGGAAAAGACCCCGAGCCAGCCATTCCCCAGGCCAGGTGAATGTGACTCAGGATGCTCACTCTCCCGTGGGCTCTGGCCTTACCCCCTAAGACTCTTTAACTAGAGTCGTCTGAGGCATGTGGTGCAGCTGGGAGAGGTAAACTGAGAGAGTGGGGATTCGAATCTACAGGCACCTGTCCCGCTTGTGAAAAGGAAAGGGTGCCACGGAAAGTTCTGGTCAAAGGGGCCTCCATGATAGGAGAGCGGAGCGTCATGTTGCAGTTCGAGCTCCCTGCCTGTCTAAAGCGGGTGGGTGAGCCGCCTCGATTACGGCAAGCGCCGCTGAGAGAAAACTAGCTTGAAGGAGAGAAGCCACTTGGTCATGTCCCAAATCAACCCGGTGAAAATCACACTTGTTTGGCCAAAAACACTTCGTGGGTGGTTCCAGTAACTCACGGTTCAAACGCACTGAGTTCCTTGCTCTCCCAGAGCTGATTGCTGTCACAGGGACCGGGGTGATGCTGTCCTCGGAGTAGCCAACTAAACAGGATGGCCTTAGGGTCTCCAGCCCGTGAAGACTTGTTGCTTTTGTGAGCCCTGGCTTAGAAAGGAAAGAAAGGGAGTGACTGCTTACTGGGTTTGGGGTCTCCATTTGGGGTGATGAGAAAGTTCTAGAACTAGATGGAGACAATGGTGGCACATCAGGGAGGTCCTTAATGCCGCAGAATTGTACACTTTTAAGTGGTTAAAATAGTACATTTTATATGTATTTTACCACAATTTTTAAAATGGCGGTGGGAACAGAAAGGAGGCAAAGCGACAAGTTTAAGGGATAAACTACATCTGTATCTACCATCCTCCCTGCCACAGAGAACGGGCAGAGCAATCCCCACCTTTACATCATTTCCCTGTTTCTTTTTTTTTTTTTTTTAAGATTTTATTTATTCATTTGAGATACAGAGAGAGAGAGAGAGCATGAGCAGGGAGAGAGGCAGAGGGAGAGGGAGAAGCAGGCTCCCTGCTGAGCCGGGAGCCCGATGCGGGGCTCGATCCCAGGACCCTGGGATCATGACCTGAGCCGAAGGCAGACGCTTAACCAGCTGAGCCACCCAGGCGCCCGCATTTCCCTGTTTCAATACCCGTGACGTTGTTAATGGTAAGGCAGAGCAGGCTCATTTGCTTCTTTTCCTTTGGGACCGCACAGAACAGATGGGTGGACTCCTCTGGTCATTAGGGTTTACGTAGAGTCAAAATTGGATTTCCCACGGCCAGTGGCATCGGCCACAAAGCGGCTAGCTCTGTAGGGCAGCACTTCCGTGGCTACCAGTGACCATCTGAGGACCAGAAAGTTCCTTGCTGGAACCTGACAGAATTATGGCTTTGGCCAGAAGCACCTCATCGGTCCATCCCTGTGTGTTCGGGGCCCCGGAGGGGCAGGGGGCCCGCGATCCTGGTTGGCGGAAATGTCCTCATGTTTACACCTGGGGCAGGCATGTTCTCACCCGCGGCTCTTTGTTCAGGCCAACACGGAGCGGTTTGAGATGGAGACCCGGGGGATTAACCATGTTGAGGGCGGCTGGCCCAAGGATGTGAACCCCCTGGAGCTGGAGCAGACGATCCGGTTCCGGAAGAAGGTGGAGAAGGATGAGAACTACGTCAACGCCATCATGCAGCTTGGCTCGGTGAGGCTTCGTTCAGCCCCAGCCATCACTCGGGCTCCCCGCCTGCACGTGAAGCCCTGGGTGTGCCTGGCCCTGCGCTCGGCTTCTGTGGCTACTTGGGGCAAGAGCACTGACTACCTTCAGGAACCTTCTATCTGGGAGCAGGCAGACCCAGTCCATAACAGCAGACCATAGGGGAAGACGGGAGGGTACAAGTGCTAGGCAGGCTTTAGGAGGACTCTGACAAGTGCTCCCCTTGAGCAAAGAGGACCCCAAAGAACCCTCCCAGCAACCACCTGCCAGTAGGGATCATTCATTCATTCAGCACATTTGGACTGAGCTGCGAGCCTCTGCCAGGCACAGCAGAGATTGCAAAAATGAATTGCAAAAAAAATTGCAAAAATTCACCTACATCCTGCCCCCAAGAGTTTATAGTCCACTGGAGGTCAAAGACAAATACAGAGATAACTCCGTATAATGTAGAAAGACATGCTGTAAGAGGAGGGATGACTTGCTATTTTGCTCCATAAAGAGGGAGACTTGATTTCCTGTTGAAGGGATCAGGGAAGGTTTCCTGGAAAAGGAAGCCCTTGAGCTTGGGCTTTTCCTTGTTGGACATCTGGAAAAATGGGGAGGGCCCTCTGGGTGGCAGAACCAGAAGATGGGTGCTATATATGGAGTGATTACTAGTTCTGTTTGACTGGAGCAGTGTTTCTTCACCTTTTTTTTCATTGTTGTCCCTCAATGAACGTTTTTAGACATTTTTTCCTAATTGCCTTCCCCATGACGTATATATATATATAAAAAGTAATATTATTTTACCCCCCAAAAACAATTTTCACCCCCTTGGAGGTGAAGGTGCCCCCATGGAGAATGCATGGGCTGGAAGGATGGGAGAGACCACTGGATATGTCTTGTCCCTACCAGCCTCCATCTCAGTCCTGGTCAGGCTGCAGGGACCTCCCTAAGAACTCCCCATGTGTCCCCTTCAGATCATGGAGCACTGCATCAAGCAGAATAATGCCATAGACATCTACCAGGAGTATTTTGATGACGAGGATGCGGTGGAGGTGACAGAGGAGGCCCCTTCAGCTAAAACCATCAATGTTTTCAGGTACCTCTCTAGCTAGGCAGGTGTCTGGCTGATCTCTGTCACCCCTCTGGGTGGGTGCTTCCAAAGGTCACTCCTTGCTGATCACCCCATGCCGTGGGTACAAAGTCCTCTGTGCTCCAAACTTGGTAAGGAGCAGAGCAATAGAACACCCAGCAGCCAACTGGTCCTTACCTTGGGGGTGGTCTGGTTGATGGAAGAGGAGGACAGACTCAAGGGAAAGACTAAGGGAATTTGCGAAGCTGTGTGCAAGCCGGGTCGATTCATGCAGGGCAGAATGAGTACAAAGTACGGGACATCCGTGACCCAGCAGCACTGTGGGCAAACAAGACCCCCATCCACACTCACGGGAGTGTACCTGGTAATAACCTCCAAGGACAGAGTTTGACAACAGGACTTTCTCCCATAGATACATGTGTGTGTGGAATCACTGTGTGTGTGGACATTCACTGCAGCAGGGCATGGGCTAGCCAAAGACCGGAAGCAAGATGAATCCATCCATAGGGGACCGCTTCTAGTAATTCTGGTAGGCCCACACAGTGGAATACCACGCAGCTGTCAGAATGAAGGAGGAGACAGCCCCTTCTGGGACAAGATTTACTTTGTGAAACCAAACCACAACAAACAAGGTGCAGAACAGTATGTAGGGTAGCACTACTTTTTGTTTAAAAATAATATATATATGTACCTATGATTTTGGAAGTGGTTAGCCTCAAATGCCAACCCTGGGGGATTCACTGGGCTACCATGACCCACTGAGGGTCCTGGGAAGTACTTGACCGCGTCCCAGCACAACCAGGAAGGACCCTTTTGTGATCCAGGGCTGAGTCGCGGTGTGCAGAGCAGGACCGAGGGCTTCGAGGAGAAGGGGTCAGGGCAGGGTGGTGCCCTCCCTGCTGAGGTCTGATCTTCCGTAGGGATACCTTAGCAGGATGATGGGTTGGACATCATCCTGTCCAACCTCTACGTTTGACAGATGAGGGGACTGACCCCAGGGAGGGGATGGTGCTCAGGACACACAGTGGGTGGGCGACCCAATCAAGGATGGGACTCTGGTCTTCTGGATCCCAGCCTGCACTCTTCTCACTCTAACAGTGCTCCCAGGGGAGGAGTGAAGTGGAAGAATCAGGGGGTGAGAAAGTTACGTGGCTTCCCACTTTCCTGCATTCCTTCTGATTACTTCAAGGACAAAGTCTCAGTTTGGGCCTTTTCTACTTCTTGCTCATTCCCCTTCCTCTCTTTTTTTTTTTTTTTTTAATTAAGAGTTTATTTTTCAGAGCAGTTTGAGGCCCACAGCGAAACTGATTAGAAAGTACAGAGAGTTCCCACACGCCCCCTCCACCCCACACCCCCACAGCCTCCCCACCATCAACACCCCGGCCCGGCTGGGGCCTTTGTCATACCGTCGTGAGCCAGCGTTCTGATCCTGCACCATAACCTGGGAGGCTTATAGACAACAGAAGTTTCTTTCTCACAGTTCTGGAGGCCAGAAGTCCCAGCTCAGGGTGGTTGGGTTCTGCGTCCAGTGAAGACCCACTTTCTGGTTCACAGGCGTCCATTTTCTCACTGTGAACTCACAAAGCCGAAGGGGTGAGGGAGCTCTCTGGAGCCCTCTATCAGGCGCTAATCCCATTCTGAATGGCTCAGGACCGAATCACCTCCCACAGCCACCCCCTAATACCATCACATTGGAGATGAGATTTCAACATATGAATCTGGGGGACACAACGGTCAGCCTGTGGCACTCCCAAATCCATAGTTTACATTGGGGCTCACTCCGTGTGTTGTACACTCCATGGGTTTTGACAAATGTATCATACAGAATAGTTTCACTACCCTCAAAGTCCCGTGCTCCACCTTTTCATCCCTCCCTACCCCCAGACCCTCGGCCAACGCTTGATCTCTTTACTGTCTCCATGCTTTTGCCTTTTCCAGAATGTCACATAGTTGGAATCATACAGTATGTGGCCTTTTACAGACCGGTTTCCTTCGCTTAATGATGTGCGTTGCGTTTCCACCCTGTCTTTCCGTGGCTCAATAGCTCATTTTTTTTTAATGCTGAATAATATTCCCATGTCTGGATGGACACCAGCTTATTTATCCATTCACTGCTGAAGGATGTCTTGGTTGGTTCCAAGTCTGGGCGATTATGAACAAAGCTGCTGGGAACATTCATGTGCAATATGTTGTGCGGACAAGAGTTTGCAATTCTTTTGGGCAAATGCCAAGGAGCAGGATTTCTGGAATTCTCCACTTTCCCTTTAATTTCAATAGC
This sequence comes from Leptonychotes weddellii, assembly GCF_054177405.1. Lineage (NCBI taxonomy): Eukaryota > Metazoa > Chordata > Mammalia > Carnivora > Phocidae > Leptonychotes > Leptonychotes weddellii. The sequence goes on along the minus strand of NC_138383.1, from coordinate 6,344,679 downwards.
AATGGGAAATCAGGCCTCAGGCTCAAAACTTTCAGCAAATGAAAATATCGGACTGGAATTTAATATTTTTTATTTCCATGGGTTTAGTGTTTATCATTGCCTTCTGTTTATGGCTGGCTAGAGTGGATTTTTGACTAAGGGGGTCCTCTAAACTTTGTTCTTAAAATAAATTTCTCTGTGGGGTGTCTGGGTGGCTCAGCTGATTGAGCATCCGACTCTTGGTTTCAGCTCAGGTCGTGATCTCAGGGTTGCGAGATCAAGCCCCGTGTCGGGCTCTGCACTGAGCATGGAGCCTGCTTAGGATTCTCTCTCTCTCCCTCTCCCCTGTCCCCTGCTCTCCCTCTCTCTCTAAAAAGAAAGAAAAGAAAGTTTTCATAAAGAAATAATTGAGTAAATAAGGGGTGAAGAGGTGTGGGGAGACTTCCACTCCATTCCAGTCTTCTGCCCTCTTGCTCTCCGGTGAAGGGATCCCCAGGAGATCAAGCGGTCAGCCACACACCTCTCCTGGCACCCTGATGGCAACAGAAAGTTGGCGGTGGCATATTCTTGCCTGAATTTTCAACGGGCGCCTGAGGGCATGAGCCACGAATCGTACATCTGGGACCTGGGTGAGGAGCAGAGCGGTCCGGGTGGCCGGGAAAGCTGAGGGGGCAGGGGAGAGGCTTGCAGAGCACAGGAGTGGAAGGTAGAAGCCACAGGCGGGGGGGGATTCTCACAGGGCTGGTCCCTCATAGGGAGGGACCAAGGACCCCAGGAAGCCGCTCATCCCTTCCCTGTCTGGGTTCAAGCACAGCCAAATGGGAACCATATCAGAAGCAGGGAATTCCCTTCATTTCCAGATCCTTGATCAGGGCATTCAAGACCAGACCCCACCAAATCCCAGTTCAGACAGACTCACCGCTGTCCCAACTTTCCTGGCATTTGTCCTTCACCCATGGCCCGGAGGGGCAGTGTGTCCACTTGGGAGCACACACCCTTGTTGACAGAAGCACTCACTCTAAGAGCGAGAGCCTGGCAGGGAGCCGGCGATGGGGCTGCATGCTGTCAGATGTCCCTTCACTGTCACCAGTGTGAAAATAAACATTAGCCATTACGAGTAGGTGTATGTGCCAAGCTCAGAACTGAGCACATGATGCTCTTGAGCAGCCCAACAAATGCTTACAGCAACCCTGGGGGGTGGACTCCATCATTAGCCCCCCTATAGAGACAAAGAAACTGACTTGGGGAAGTCAGGGAGAGTTGGCTTTATGTAAAAACCTTGTGGTCTAACCTGGTTTCCTACCAAACCCGAAAAATGGACACACACACACACACACACACACACACACACATTCCTGATTACCAGAAATAAAACCACTAGAAGAGCCCCTAGGGTAAAGAGTGCTAGATTCTGGTCACCAAGGCCTAGAGGTTGCAGCCTGGAGAAAGACAGGAGGGGCTTCCAGGCTTCCCCTGACCCCCAACCCCCGCCACTTCCCACCGCCTACCTCTAGAAGGGTTAAACTGTTTGACCCTGTCCTTTGCTTTCTAAACCCAGTGGGACCATTTTTTGTTTGTTTGTTTTATAGAAAACCCCAACAGGCCTGAAATTGTCCTGAAGCCATCTTCTTCTCTTGTCACCTTGGAGTACAACCCCAAAGATTCCCACGTGCTTCTGGGAGGCTGCTACAATGGGCAGCTTGGTAAGCAGGGGCCCGGGGCTTCAGCGGGAGCCTGCCCAGCCCCCGCCGCTGTCCACCAGGCCCACATGCCTGCCCGGGCCTCCCGCGGGGCACAAAGGGAGGTGGGGACTTCCCACAGCGGATGAACTCCAGACATCCGGGCAAGTCGGATTTTGCTGATAGCTCAGCTGCATCTCCAGTTGTAATAGTTCAAGTCAGTCTGAAACCAGTTCAGAATAAAAAGTTTTAAGAAAATTATAGGTCAAGTATAAAGTCAAGGAGCATTTACTGCCCACCTGCCTCCAGTTGGGATAGAGTACCTGGGGGCAAAGGGATAATGAGACCCGTGAGGAGCTCCGTCTCCGGAGAGGCAGGTGGAGACTCCTGTACAGAAATGGATGTGAGCAATTCCTGCCATGCACAATGAGTGGGGACGTGTTCCCTCCTCCTTTGATGATCGGGAGCATTTGGTACTAATTCTTTAAATGTTCAGTAGAATTCACCAGGGAGGCCATCTGGTCCTTCCCTATTGGAAGTTAAAAATTGCTAGTGCAACCTCTTTTTTAAAAAAATTTATTTATTTAGAGAACACAAGCTGGAGGGGAGGGAGGGAGAGGGAGAGAGAGAATCTCAAGGAGACTCTGCACCGAGCACAGGGCCAACCCAGGGCTTGATCTCACGACCCTGAGATCATGACCTGAGCCGAAATCAAGAGTCGGAGGCTAAGTCGACTGAGCCACCCAAGTGCCCCTCTAATGCAACCTCTTTATTTGTTCTAGATTGCTTCATACTTTCTATGTCTTCTTGAATCAGTTTTGGTAGTTCCATTCCCCTCTCTTTCTGTTTCTCAGACAGATCATCTCGATGACCTACCTCCAGCTCAGGGGGTCTTCTGCCTGCTCAAGTACGTTGCCCTGCACTGAATTTTCATTTCAGTGAACATATTTTTCAACTCCAGAATTTCTATTTTGTTCTTCCTTTTAAAAATAATTCCTGTCTCTTGGGGCGCCTGGGTGGCTCAGTCAGTGAAGTGTCCACCTCTTGATTTCAGCTCAGGTCATGATCTCAGGGTCGTGGGATTGAGCCCCACATTAGGCTCCATGCTGAGCATGGAGTCTTCTTGGATTCTCTCTCTCCCTCTGCCCCTCCCCTGCTCATGCTCTCTCTCTCTGATAATAATAATAATAATTCCTGTCTCCTTATTGATATTTTTTATTTAACAAGGTATCACTCTCATACTTTACTTCTTTAGATACGGTTCCCTGTAGTTCTTTGAACATCTTTAAAATCAGTGACGTAAAGTCTTTGTCCAGTAAGTTCAACAGCTGGGCTTCCTTGGGGTCAGTCTCTGTTTATTGCCTTTTAGCCTGTGTATAGGCCGTATTTTCTCATTTCTTTGTGTATCTTGTAACATTTTTGTTGGAAATTGCTCTCTTTACATAATATAAAGTGACAGCTTTGGAAATCAGATGCTTATACTTGCACAGGGTTTGTTTTTGTTGCTATTTGTTGGAGTGGTTCATTTCTTCAGTGAATTTCCTGAACCAATTCTGTGAAGTCTGTACCCTATCGTGTGTGGCCGCCACAGTCTCTGCTTGGTTCGCTTAGTGGCTGGACAGGGATTTCCTTAAGCACCTGCAGCCAACCAGTCTTTGCTGAGAACCCATGGGTGCCTGTTTGAGCATGCCTGCAACACTCAGCCAGGCAGCTTGTCAGCCCCACCTGAGCCTCTGCGCAGAGCCTCGGGGTCAGCCAGAGGCAGGGGCTTAGGACCTCCTCTATTCTTTCCTGAGCATGTGCACGGTTCTGGGCACGCACACAGCCCCACCCAGGCCGGTGGAATATGTCGGAGCTTTTCAAAGCCCTGATGGACATCTTGTTCTCCAGGTTTGCCTTTTAAGCTTTGTAGTTAGTTTGCTATTTGCCCACCTGTTACCCACCACTTCAGGAAGCTGCACAGTTAATCAGTTGCCTATAATTATCATCATTTTCAAGAGTTGCCTCCATAATAAGACTTTTTTTTTCACTCAGCAAGCTCCAAGTCAGGCCACATTACCCCTCCTGTGGCTGCCAGGCTGCAGGTTTTCACCAGGAAGATAAAATGTTATTATTTTTTTTTGGGGGGGGGCTGCCGTGGAACTTGGAGAGTGTGGGGTCTTAACTAAGGCAAGTTAAAAAAGCCACAAAACTCACTGTCCTTACTAACATTCAGCTTTCTCCTAAACACTCTCTGGATGATGGCAAGATTTTGGCTAATTCGTTCTGAAAAAGTTGGCTGACGATTGTTGCTGGTTTTCTCATTGCTTTTATGGAGGAGATTTTGAGGTCCTTAGTCTGCTGATTTTGCTGATGGAACACCTAGAAAACTGGTTTTTGGATCCCTGGAGAGCCTGGAAGGAAGCTGCCCACATGGGCCCTGCTCGCCTGCCCACCCTCCACCTCTGGCCCCCAGGCAGCAGACACTCAGCCTCCGTGGCTGCACCCCAGGCCTGACTTGACCTTGGGCTTGAAAAGGGCCCCCTACCCTCCTACCTTCACATGTTCTCTTCCTTCCCCTTCTTCCTCCCAGAGTAGGAGCCGGACGGCGGGGAAACTTCTTAGACACTCTTCTGAGGCCTCTGACCCTCTTTCTCAGACCTGCCACCTCCTCCCCGGGAACAGACACGGGTTCCCACAAGTCTCCTGCCAAATTACCTGGTGCCAGGGCTCTAGAAGATGAGCGGAGCCACTGTGCATAATTTATTCAGGAGTCTTGCCTTGCTCATTATTCATAACCCCTTTCAGGGCTTTTCACGCTAGATGAGAGCAGCTCTGGGGCTCGGCTGCTGGGGGAGCCCCCCTCCCGAGCGCTGCTCTGCCCAGGCAGAGCAAGCTTAGCTAAGAAAGCCCATATCTGGGCCAGGCCAGCCCAGGGGCAAATGCTTTGGACTTCGATTCCTGAAATCAAAACATGGATCATGTTTTTTGTTGCTTTCCTAGAAATAGCTCTGTGTAAGAGAGTGGGTCCTTGCTGCACACTCGTGGCAAAATGAGAACGAAATCTGTCAAGACAGGAACTAGAGAAGTTTTGAGGCTTTCTTGGTAAAGCAGCAGAGCTGAAGCCCCAGTAATGAGTGTGAGTAAAGGGTCTGTGAGCTGCATTCCCATCTCCCAGCGGGGACAGCCAAGGTGCAGAGGATAAAAGGGAAGGAGTTTATGTAGCAGGAGAGATTTGCCTCAGTGTTCTTACTTTCAGGAGCCTTTCTCTGGGGTGGAGACACTCTTCTCTCTGGCTGGCCCACCACCCCCATCCTAGGCTCATCTTCAGTCCGTGCTCCTTCTCACTCCTTCCAGGAAGCTTGCCCTGACCACCCCCACGTGTCCCTCACCAGAGCAATCCCAGCACGAGCTCTGCTTGCCCGTCCCCCTTCCTGCCTCTCAGGGACAGGGACGCTCTTATTCCCAGAGGCTTCCCGAGGGTCTAGTGTAGTGCTCAACACATGGTAGGGGCTCAGCAGAAATGAGTGAAGCTTGCATTCTGGGAGTCTTCCCACAGAGATTGTGTGGGAACTTCAGGGGTCGGTAGGAAACTCAGGCAGGTTGGGAACGAGCCCTGATTCTAAAAAACCACACACCTGCCAAACCAAGAGAAGCAGCATCCCTCCGTCGCCTGCTCCCTGCACCAGGGAAGGGAGCCTGGACTTCCATTCACCTTTCCCTTATTTTCCCCCCGCTAGCCTGTTGGGACACCCGCAAGGGCAGCCTGGTGGCGGAGCTGTCCACCATTGAGTTCAGCCATCGAGACCCTGTGTATGGTTCCATCTGGCTGCAATCGAAGACGGGCACTGAGTGCTTCTCGGCATCCACAGACGGGCAGGTACCGGCCAGCCACTGTGGAGGGCAGGGTTGTGGGGAACAGTGACACTTCCCTGGTTCCCCTTCAGAATCCCCGGGAGAACGTTTCCTTTTTGCATTTTATTTTAAAACTGAGGAGTAGGTAATACGTGCACATGGAACAAAATCCAAAAGGTACACAAAGGCAGACAGGGAAACACCTTCCTCCCACATCTGCCCACAAGCCTCCCAGCCCCCCTCCCCATAGGCGCCCACCTGCATCAGCTTCTTACGGCTGCCTTCAGGGATAGTCTCCGTATACAGGAGCAAATACATCCGTCTTTTTCACTCCCTTTCTGCACACCTTACACCTAGGTAAATATCTGCACTTGATATTTTCATTTAGTATATCTTGAAGATGGTTTCATATTTCATAAAACACTGCCCTGTGCCTGTCAAGAACTGCATTAGGGGGGCGCCTGGGTGGCTCAGTCGCTTAAGCGTCCGACTCTTGATCTCAGTTCAGGTCTTGATCTCAGGGTCATGAGTTTGAGCCCTGCGTGGGGCTCCACACTGGGCATGGAGCCTACTTAAAAAAAATAAAAATAAAAAGAACTGCATTGGGTAAGCCATAATTTATTTAAATGGATCTCAATAGGTTGTCATTCTAAGAATAATGTTGCAAGCAGTGTATTTGTATATGGGTTTTTGCACACGTGTGAAGGCACATCTATACCATACGGTGGAATTTCTGGATCAAAGCATATGGGGCATATACAACATTGCTATATATTGCCATATTGTGGGGAGGCTTTAAGAGTTCAGATTCCAGAGCCCACATTTGGCGATTTTGATGCAGTAGGCCTGGAGCGAGGCCCCAGCATCTGGATTTTATGAAGCTTGCCCATAACCCTAGTGATCGGCCAGGTTTGAGACCGTGGGCCAGAGCAGTGGTTCTCCAAAGTGTGTTTGTCGTGCAGGTCACTGGGCACCTCTAACACCCACCCCTTTGGCTCCAGTGATTGGCCCCAGGCGGGTGGTGGGGGTAAGGAAGGCAAAAGCCAGGAGAATCGAAGGACCTCCAGTCTCACAGTTGCCCCGTCCTACCATCAGGTCATGTGGTGGGATATCCGAAAGATGAGCGAACCCACCGAGGTGGTGATCCTGGACATTACCAGAAAGGAGCAGTTGGAGAGCGCCTTGGGGGCCATCTCCCTGGAGTTCGAGTCTACTTTGGTGAGTGTCCCCAGCTCTCCCTTTGCCAGCTTTCCATCGCTGGGGCAGCCAGAGCCGAGGGCAGGGCAGGCCAGGACTACAAAGTGCACCAGGCAGCTCCTGGTGGAGGGCCAGCCCCACTGCGGTCCTCCTGGACGTGTGTGGTGTTTCCAAGGACTCTCCAGCAGGGGACAGCAGAGCTGCTTGCAGAAAGAAGCCGCCCCATCTCCTTCCCACAGTCACCGCTTGGCTAGTGGCTGCGCTGAGCAGAAGGCAAGCTTTTGCAGAGGACAGGATTCCGGAAAGGCCCCATTCTGTGGGAAGAGCCCTGCCCAGGACCAACATGGAGAGGCCAGGCTCTGTCCCTGCCTCGTGTGGGTCGCTTCGCTTTCTGAAGGGCAGGAAGAGATGTTGGAGAAGAAAATGAGGTCAGAGGAGGCTCCTTGGAAAACCCAGAGCACAGGCACAGTTAGAGCATTTAGCGACGGGAAGGAACAGTAAAGAAATATCGAAGCTGAGCAGTAATGTGAATGTGCCAGAGGACGGAAGCTTCTAGAAGCAGCAAATGAAGACACCCTCCCTCCAAAGCAAAAAAACAACTTTCCCAGATGACTCTTGCCTTGGGCTGGTTCCTGGTTTATGTCTCGCTGAAGCCCAGGCCTGACTCCTCTCCCCTCCACCCCCCCCACCCCTCCCTGGGGAATTATCCCTTGTTTGCTTTCAGGTCATGTGACATCATTCCCGGGCCCTTGGGAGGTGGAGGTGCCCTGGCCTCACCCCTGTGCTGGGAGTCCTCACTGAAGGCTGGGGAACCAATGCTGGTGACGTGAGGTGGAAGACAATCGAACTGGCCCTCACCCCTGGGCGTGGTAGTCAGGGTGGAGAGGACGCAGAGAAGCATTCTGTCCTGAAATCAGGGACGACTAGGGCAGGTGCTGGATGTGGTCACCGTGCCGCCACTAGTCCCCGGCTCTCCCACACCCGTGACTGAGCGCAGGCTGTGTGCTGGACACTAGTAACTGTCTTGCGTGATGAGCTTGCGTAATCCCACACGACCATCTTGTGAGGTGATGTTATTATCCCTACTTTCCAGCTAAACAGATGAACCTTAGTGTGGTAAGTCGTGCTCTCTAGAACACGGGGCGACCGGGGCTCACACCCAGGACTCCGACTCCAGGCCCAGGCTCGCCAGGCCAACCCCCCCAAGAAGTCTGAGGCTGGAGGAGGCTGGAGGCATGGCGGGCCCTCCGGATCTGGGTATTTCTGCCTGTTACTAGCTTGCAGGAGCCCTGCGGTTTACTTCGTCACTCACCCACTCTTCTGGGCCTTTCAAGCTGTGTCTCTTCACTTTTCTTTGACCCCCAACCTGGAGTCCAGTTGTTTCTTTTCTTTCTTTTTTTTTTTTTAAGATTTTATTTATTTATTTATTTGAGAGGGAGAGAGAGAGAGTGCGCGCATGTGCACGTGAGTGGAAGAAAAGCAAAGGGAGAGAGAGAGAGAGAGAATCTCAAGCAGACTCCCCGTTGAGCACGGAGCCCCATGCGGGACTCGATCTCACGACCCTGAGATCATGACCTGAGCCGAAATCAAGAGTTGGACACTCAACTGAGCCCCCCGGGCGCCCCTGTGCTTCTTTTGTAAAGCCATTTCTTTCCTTTCTAAAGCCAAATGATATTCCACTGTATGTACAGAGCACATTTTGTGCATCCCTCCAATGTCACTGGGGTTGGGACGCTTGAGTTGCTTTTACCTCTTCGCTACTGTGAACAAAGCTGCCATGAACAGGGGTGTACAGCACGGCCCAGTTTTGCGGAGAGTGGCTGGAGGCTGGGTGAGGGGCTTTCTAGGCTCATGCTTTACACTATTTATTCTTTCAGTCATTCACTTTATCTGTAAACACTCAGGATCTTTATGGCTAAATGTCTAGTGGACACAATTGTGCTATGTGAAGAGGTGTTCATCATGAGGCTGCTTCTGAGTCTCTCCAGGGACTAGAAGAGTCAAGAGTGCTTCATTAAGATGGGGCCCTTGAGCAGGTTCTAGAGGCGGGTGGGGTCTGATGAAGCCAGGACAGGCGGGGGCAGCTCCTTAGGAAGGGCTGGGGAACAGCCTGAGCGGAGGCTTAAACCAAAGGCCCTCCCAGCACCGTCGGACCCCTCCGCCCTGGCCCCAGAAGGCTGCTCGCCATGACAGTGAAGCCCCGAGCTGATGTTTCATGGCACCTTCCACTCCTGTGTCGCCCCCTCCACAGCCAACCAAGTTCATGGTGGGCACCGAGCAGGGCATTGTCATCTCTTGCAACCGCAAGGCCAAGACGTCAGCTGAGAAGATCGTGTGCACCTTCCCAGGCCACCATGGCCCCATCTATGCCCTGCAGAGAAATCCGTTCTACCCGAAGAACTTCCTGACTGTCGGTGACTGGACCACCCGCATCTGGTCCGAGGACAGCCGGGAGTCGTCCATCATGTGGACCAAGTAAGAAGGAGGGTGGGAGGGACAGAGGGGGCCAGCCCAGGAGTGCCCTGAGCCTCCATGTGTCCACCCATAAAATGGAGAGAACACCCCTCCACACCCACCTGAGCTTGTGCTAGGAGCCGCCTAATCCAGCCACTTCACGAAGGAATGTGCTTCAAACAGCTTGGGCTGGTAAGAATAACAGGCTTGGGTTAATTTTCATGACCTCAGGACAACCCTACAAGGAGGTAGCATTGAGCCTCTTGTCCCTCATTGTCTGTGTCGGGGGACAGGGCCACGAGGAAGCAAAGCCATTTGCTCCTGGTCCCTCAGCTGGTAGGAGCTGAGGTGGGATTTGAACCCAGGAAGCTTGGATTAAGAATCCGGGCACCTCAGCAGGATGGCTTGGTGGGTCTCCTCTCTTGTGAGGGTGGACATATAGGAGCAGAGAGGGACAGAGCTGTGAGCTCTGTCGTTGGATCAGAGAAGCTTGTGGATTCACCCAGTCTGCCCAGAGAAGAGCCCAAGTGGTGCATGAGACAGACCCTCAGCGTGGTCCCACTGCCCCTGGGTGAGCCGGGGAGAGCCACATCCATAGACATGTCGCAATGTAGGCAGGGCCAAGAGACCAGAGCAGAGGCATGAGGTGGGGGGACAGGTGCCCCCTCAGTCTTCATGTGTGTCGATCTGGGGTTCCTTTCCAGCTCACGCAGTCACAGGTCCTGCAGTCTTGGAGCCACTGTGGACCCGAACGGGCATCTTCTCTTCCAGTGGTTCCCAAATCTGGGTGCATCAGGATCTCCTGGGAGGAGTTGTTTGTTTTTTTGTTTTTGTTTTTGTTTTTTTTTAATCCAGACTCCAGGGCTGCTGTATTGGATCTTGCATTTGACCCAGGAATGGGCATGTTAAGGATTTCCCCGGGGGCTTTATGATTCAGCCTGTCTTTGCTTTTGGAGCAAAAATCTGGTCCAATCTCCCTATTCTACAGGGTAGAGAGGGAGGCCCAGAGGGTAGCGCTTTGTTCCAGGTCCCATGGTGACTTAGAGGGCTCCACACCACCTACCCAGGTTCTGACTCTTTTGTCATATATATGTATACATATATATATATACACATATATATATATATTCAACCATTTTATCGAGGTGTCATTGACATTGAAAAGGCTGTACATACTTAATGCATACAGCTCTATGAGTTTGGGGATAAGTTACACCTGTGAAACCATGACTGCCATCAAAGCCATAAACATACCCATCACCTCTCTCCTACCCCCTTTATTATAATTATTCTTGTGGGGGGTGGTTAAGAACACTTAACATGAGATCTACCCTCTTGGCAAATTTTACTATTTGGTACAGTTTTGTTAGCTAGAGGCCCTACTAGATCATACTAGATCTCCAGAACTTATTTATTTTGCATAAATGAAGGTTTGTACCCTTGGACCATCCCCTTCCTGTTTTTCCCCTCCCCCCAGCCCCTGGCAACCAGTGTTCTACTCTCTGCTGCTGTGAGCCTGACTTTTTTAGATTCCACATGTAAGTGAGATCATGCAGTATTAGTCTTTCTGGGTCTGGCTCATTTCACTCAGCCCAGCATCCTCCAGGTCCATCCACGTTGCTGCAAATGGCAGGATCTCCTTTTTTAAGGCTGAATAATATCCCATTGACTCTACAGACCATATTTCCTTTATTCATTCACCTGCTGATGGACATTTAGGTTGTTTCCATCTCTTGGCTATTGTCAGTAATGATGCAGTGAACATGGGGGTGCAGGTATCTCTTTGAGATTCTGATTTTAATTTCTTTGGATAAATATCCAGAAGTGGGATTGCTGGATCATAGGGTAGTTCTATTTTTAATTTTTTGAGGCAGTCCATACTGTTTTCCACAGTGGCTGCACTAGTTTGCATTCCCACCAACCGTGCACGAGGATTCGCTTTTCTCACCAACACTGTTTCTTGTTTTTTTGATGATGGCCATTCTAACAGGTGTGAGGAGCTGTCTCCTTGTGTGTGTGGTTTTGTTTTTCTTTTTTTAAATCTCACTGTGCTTTTGATTTGCATTTCCCTGATAATGAGTGATGGTGAGCACCTTTTCAATAACCCATTAGTCATCTGTATGTCCTCTTTGGAGAATTACCTTGTCAAGCTCATTGCCCATTTTTTAATTGGGTTATTTGGGTTTTTTTCTATTAAGTTTTTTGGTATGAGTTCCTTATATATTTGGGATATTAACCCTTTATTGCATATATGATTTGCAAATATTTTCTCCCATTCCATAAGTTGCTTTGTCATTTTTTTTTGGCTTTGCTGTGCAGAAGCTCTTTACGTTGATATACCCCACTTGTTTATTTTTGCTTCTGTTGCTTGTGCTTCTGGAGTTATATCCAAGAAATGGCTGCCAAAGCCAATGTCAAGGAGCTTTTCCCCTCTATTTCTTTCCAGGAATTTTATGATTTCAGGTCCTTTGTTTAAGTCTTTAATTCATTTTGAGTTGATATTTTCATATGGCGGAAGATAAGGGTCTGATTTCATTCCTCACAGCAGAAATCTTCGAAAATCTAGATCCCACCAAGTAGGAAGTATAGCACTCTTCCAATGTCAATACTAGGAACTTTTCTGGGCACACTTCCTCTGACTCCTTTTAGTGAGTCCCACAGCTGGAAGACTGGGCCCAGATCCAGCGGCATGCACCTGTTCCCTGGAGCCTGCTGTGGGAAAACACCAAGGGCCAGCCCCTCAGAAGGACCAGAGCCTTTTTTTTTTTTAAGATTTATTTATTTATTTATTTATTTGAGAGCGAGTGCAAGCCGGGGGAGGGGCAGAGGGAGCAGGAGACAAGCAGACTCCCTGCTGAACGCAGAGTCCAACATGGGGCTCAATCCCAGTACCCTGAGATCATAACCTGAGCCGAAATCAAGAGTCGGATGCTTAACCAACTGAGCCACCCAGGCCCCCAGGACCAGAGCCTTTAAAATGCAGACCGTGGGGCGCCTGGGTGGCTCAGTCAGTTAAGCGTCTGCCTTCAGCTCAGGTCGTGATCCCAGAGTCCTGGGATCGAGCCCCGCATCGGGCTCCCTGCGCCGCAGGAAGCCTGCTTCTCCCTCTCCCACTCCCCCTGCTTGTGTTCCCTCTCTCGCTGTGTCTCTCTCTGTCAAATAAATAAATTTAAAAAAATAATAATAAAATAAAATGCAGACTGTGAACTGCTGGTAAGCAAGTTGGCATGGCTAGAAGTCAGACACAAGAAAGAACTTCCTGCCCAGCAATGAGACCCTGGCGTCCGGCGGGCCTGGATGAGCAGAGCCGTGGCTCAGCGGCTTCTCTGTCCTTCCCAACCACAGTGGTCCTTGACCAGTGACCCCTTGGTGCCCCACAGGTACCACATGGCTTACCTCACCGACGGCGCCTGGAGCCCAGTGAGGCCGGCGGTTTTCTTCACCACCAAAATGGACGGGACCCTGGACATCTGGGACTTTGTGTTCAAGCAGTGTGACCCTGCCCTCAGCCTGAAGGTCATATATATCCCCCTCCCCACGCATCCTGGCCCTCAGGGTCTGGTGGCCCAGCAGAATCACCTGGGGGAAATTTAGAAAGAAAAGAGAAGCAGAAAGCCTGGTCTCTCCCCCTGCCAGACCTACTCCTCCGGCAGCCCTGGCGTGGGTTCCTGGCAGCTGACCCTTCCAGCCTAAGCTAAGGTCATATTTGCACGGCTGGAGCCGAGCCCTGCTGGCTTGGGCCATGGAAGGGCATGGAGTTTGGGACACAGCAGGATGGCCCGGGGGGGCTGGACTGAGGGGGTGGAGGGTGGGGGATGGATTGAGGGGGTGGAAGATGAACGAAGGGGGCAAAGGGTGTCGACAGCCAATCTCAGAGTGTGACCTTCATTTTGTGGGTCAGGGGAGTCACCGAGGGTGTTTGAACACAGAGTTTGGCCAAGTGCCCACCTCCCCGGGGGCCAGATCGTCAACAAGTCTCTCCTCCCCAACCGGGTCCAACAGGTGTGTGACGAGGCCCTGTTCTGCCTCCGGGTGCAGGACAACGGGTGTTTCATCGCCTGCGGTTCTCAGCTGGGGACCACCACGCTGCTGGAGGTCTCCAATGGGCTGTGCACGCTCCAGAGGAACGAGAAGAACACAGCTTCTTCAGTAAGTGTCCAGTGCTGCCCGGCCCGGGGCAGAGCATGCTAGCCAGAGAAGAACGTCAGGCCCTCCCTTTTGCCTCCTGGGAAATGCATGGACTTTTGGGGAGGTGGCGTGGTGTCCCCAAAATGAGCAGGTAAGTGGGGTCAGGAGTGTCTGAACCCACCCTGGCTTACCCACGCGGTGGTGCAGCTGCCTTGGGCAAGTCACCTCACCCCCCGGGCTTGTCACGGTCAAAGTGGTTTGATAGGTCAGTTTGTCTGGCTTCACAGTTGACATCTCTTTGAAGCAGACCCTGTCAAACAAAGGCTCAGAGATGCCATTAGAGAAGACAGAGGGAAGGCGGGGATCCTGGGGAAGGGGGCTGGGAGGCTGAGATCCATCCCTACACCCCCCAGCCCGCCCCCCCCCCGGCGGACCCCTGCTGCCTCTCCCCAGCACCGTGAGCACACCAGGGAACTGAAGGCCTGGTGCTGAGGCCCTGGGCCAGCCCCCTGGCTCTGCTGGGATTGTGGGCCGGCCCCCCAGCAGGTGCGCCCCTGGGCCCAGGGCCCCACAGTGCTCAGCTGTACGTGCGTTCTTCAGGCTGTTGTCTCTGTTCTGGGAACCCCTCGGAACTGGGTGACTGGGCAGTTCCGCTCCTGCCTCCCGACCTCAATGTCCAGCCCTCCTTTCTTGCCGTTAGCGCTGAGAACAGACCCCTTTGGGGCTGCACTGAGCAAAGAGACGTCAGCCCGGCCCCACGCTGGGAGCCGGCCGCCGGCCGCCGCCCTCCTCCCACAGCCTCCCTGTCCCCGTGTGCCCCAGATATTTGAGCGGGAGACCCGGCGGGAGAAGATTCTGGAGGCCAGGCACCGGGAGATGCGGCTGAAGGAGAAGGGCAAGGTGGAGGGCAAGGACGATGACCAGAGGGAGGAGGAGACCACCCTCAACCTTGAGGAGCTGGTCACCAAGGCCGAGGAGGAGTTCTTCGACATCATCTTTGAGGAGCTGAAGAAGAAGGAGGCGGAAGCCATGAAGAAGAAGCCGAAGCCTGTAGGGTCCCAAGCAGGGGGCACCGGGTGGGGAGGGGGAGTCAGGGGGCGGGGAAGCCCCAGGCCTGGGTTCTTCCTGCTCTCTGACCTCCTGGGTGACCTCGGGCAAGTGGCCTCAGCAGGTGGACCTTAACTTGTCCATCCAGCAAGTGGGAGGAGTGACTCCCTTCTTCCTGAGGAATCTTAAGTGTCCCAGGGGACTGCCCCGCTTTCGAGAAGTGGGTGGTGGGCTCCTGGGTGCTGACGGAGCGGACGGGCTGGTGGAAGACAGGCCGGCCCATGGAGGGGATAAACTTGTCCCATCTCGTGAGCTCTCCCCGCTCCATCTCCCTCCACTGGGGCTGGGGCCTGGCTGTGATGTCTGCTGCTTCTTTTGCATTTGGAAGCGCGTGGATATGAGAGGCTTTATTCTCACACTGTCTGTGTGGCAAGGTGGGGGCACAGACCCTCCTCCGCTTATGGCCGAGGCGAGACTGGAGTCCCAGCTTTCAGACCCTCTCCGCCTCCAGAAGGCAGTGTTGACAATGGCCACTTTCTGTGGCTTGGTGCTGGGGGTCCGCCCAAAGGTGCTCCTCCCGCTGCTCGAACACTGCACTTGGAGAAGCTGGGCCTCAGAAGGCAGTGCGGTGCACAGAACAACCTCGCTTCTGCCTGCCTTTCTCTTAAGTTTTCTGCAGCTGGCCAGAAATTCTGGGTTCAGGGCTGAGAAAGCAGTGCGGGGTCCTTATGCCCATTATTTGTAATCCGGGTCACAGCCCTGCGAGGAATCAGGTCCCCTGTGAGGGGACCAAAGAGACTCAGGAGGAGCTAGCCCGAGGTCACCCGGGAAGCAAAGCGACAGAAGTAGGACTTGTACCCGAGTCTGTCAGATGCCCTAGGCCGTGCCCACCATCCGCACCCGCTGGCTCTGAGCACCGACTAGATCCTCGAGGCCAGGAGCTGGTAGCGGTCTCCCGAGTACCTGGCAACCCAGGCCTCCACCAGCGGGCTGCTTTGGCCTCAGGGGATTAACTTCCCAGAGTGCAGGGGAGGCCTGCCCCCCGTCAATGATTCTGCACTGTTTCTGCAGAAACATCAGGATCTGGAGACAGATGAGGAGGTGGAAGGAGAAGACCAAGGGGAGGAAGAAGGTGACCATGCCGAGACTCCGACCTAGAAGGGTCAGGTCGGCCTTGCCGCGGACCCACTTGCTCTGCACCTCTGTTTCCCACCTCCTGGTACGGCGCTGGCTTCGCAAGTGGGCGCTGAGCACCCCCCTTAAAGTGTCAGCAGAGGTAGGGCTGGGCGAGCAGAGGGTCCCTGACCCGACCCGATGCCCCACAAAGGGCTGGCCTCCACTGACTCACTGAGCCCAGTCCCAAGGGACCCGTTGGAGGGAGGGAAGGGGCAGGGCTCATGCCCCAGCTGGGGACCCCTCCTCTCAGCCAGCCGAGCACACCCCGCCATTCAGCCTGGCCCTGCGTGTTCCCTTGGGTTCAGCTTCCCCAGGGCTTTTCGGGCAATCATTTTCCTGCAAAGCCTGCAGAGCCTCCAACTGGACTTGCCTCAGCCTTGGCGGGGCCTCAGAAAGACCGGTGCGCGGGGAGAGGGGCTTCTCCTCCTCCCATCCTGACCCTCCCCTCCACATTACAACTCAGAGACACAGTCCGTCCGCTTCTAAAATGTCTCTGGGCAAACCCCCACCCCGACCCCCAGGCACTTTTACCTCTGAGAGGAGATGCACGAACGAGGTTGATTATTCTTGTACGCCTGCAAGCTTTCTGCTCTCTTAATTCTTACAAAATTCAATTAATAATAATGGTGCTAACACTGAGTGCTTATTGTACATCCTGTGCCGAGAGCTTTCCGTGTTATCTAATTCTCTGTGCAGAATCTCTGGAAGGTTTGTTCTCTGATTGTCCTTACTCTCCAGAGGAACAGTCGGATTCCGGGAGAAATGTGGGGCCTGGCCCGGGTCACAGAGCTAGCGCAGGGCAGAGCGGGGACAGGAGTCCAGACAGCTCCGTCTCCGCCCGGCACAGCGGGCACCCGCAGGGCCCCTGGGGACACCAGGAACTGTGGTGCAGCAGAGCACTCCGCGACCATTACCAGAGACATCCGTAGCCAGGAGGGCACCTCAGAACCAGCTTTTGCACCTGAAGTTCCCCAACCACCATTCATTCTGTGGGTGTCGGACGGTGCTAACAGGGACCCAAAGTGCCCTGTAAAAAACTGCCCTTGTTAAGAATCTTACTGGGGAGGGACGCAGGGCCAGCCACCCTTTGTGACCAAAGGAAAAACAAACATTAAGTTGCCACTGTGGCCAGACCCTGATAGAATAATCCTCGTGGGACATATTTATCGAATGCCTGATCTTCGCAACAGCCCCAGAAGGAGCGCTGTCCCCATCTTCAATCCCCAAGTCACCGAGGCGCCAGGTGAGGCACAGAGAGAGGGAGCAATGCCCGAATCCCAGGAAGAAGAGTGGGCCGGCCGAGTTTCTGCCCCCTGCCCGGCATTGCCATCCGAGCAGAGGGCGCCCACACACCTCGTGTCTCGCTCTGTACCATCTCCTGTGACAGGTGCCTCACTGTGTGAGGACACGGGAAGCCTGGAGAGCAGTGGTTTCAAATGGGGGTGATTTTGCCCCCAACAGGACATTTGGCAATGTCTGGGCACATTTCGGACTGACGTAACTAACTGGTGGAGGGGTGCACCTGGCTTCCGGTGGGTAGACAGAGGCCAGGGATGTTTTCCAACATCTTGCTGTGCACAGGACAGGCCTCACTGCAGAGAATGATCCGGCCCAAATGTCAATAGTGCTGAGTTTGAGAAACCCTGACTTAGAGGAAAAAAATTTATCCAAATGAAATGTCCAGGGAGAAAGTCACAACTCCCTGTCACATCAGCCCAGGCACACTGCCAACCCCTTGATGAGTGGCTGGGACAAGGAGCTCCAAGGGAGAACATTCTTTTATGTAATAGGATTTGGGCCTTTGGCCTGTGCTTGCAAAGGTGGACCACCGCCTGGGGCCTAAAAACACCTTAGCTGTGGGTACAGAGAGCACCCTGAGGCAGCGATGGTATTTGGGGAGTGGGCATGGCCGAGGACAGGACAGCCACCAACATCACTGGGCAGAGGGCAGTGGGAACTTTGTGGAGGTGATGCCCAGCCCTGCCTGTCCTCACGGCCATGAACTTTACCTCCTCGTAAACCAGCCTCACCCAGAACCCATTGCTTAGTCTCTTGCAAGGGGAGCAACACGAAACCACAAAGCATCACTGGACAACCAGAGGCTGCTGGAAAAACCCATCTCCATGGGCACAGAATGCAAAACGTCGTTGACGGGCCCGGGTGCAGGAAGTGGGGAAGGGCGGCCAGACTCCAGGGTCCATGGCACAGTGAAGTCCCTCCCGTCAGTCGGTACACACCTGTGCTCCTTCTCTGGGTCCTGTTCTGCTCAGCTGATGTGATTGATAGATACACCGCTTAGCTGATGATGCTCCGGCCCGCAGCTGTGACAGCCCAGCAGGCTACAGGGGACGGCACTGTCCCACTTTCGCTTCTGACTACTATGGGGTATGATGGGCCCCCTCACCCTTCATTAGAGGCCCCTGGGGTGACACTGACTGTCAGGCGAGGCAAAGGTGACTACTGGTCACCCCCAGGGTCAGACCAGCACCCCCTTTGGCTCTTCCCTGGCTCTCAGAACCAGAGACCGAGCAGCTGGCACCTCCATGTGCTAAGGGCCTACGGGATGGAAACAACACGGTGGACAGAGGCAGGGCTCTATGGAGCTCACCGGCAGGCGGAAAGGGCTGGGCTCCGAGTTCTGCACCCAGCACCGTGCTGGGTACCAACCACAGAGCGGCGAGCAAGCCAACGCCGACTCTGCTCTCCGGGAGCCCGTATGTCCACGGGAGAGACAAGAGCGGACAGGTACACAGGGAAATATAGAAACATGGTTGCACAGAGTGACATCTTCCAGGAAGTACAGGGTGCTCTGAGGGGGATGAGAGAGGGAAGGACTTCTTAAGAGGAAAACCCTCGGGCGCCTGGGCGGCTCAGTCGTTAAGCGTCTGCCTTCGGCTCAGGTCATGATCCCAGGGTCCTGGGATCGAGCCCCGCATCGGGCTCCCTGCTCGGCAGGAAGCCCGCTTCTCCCTCTCTCACTCCCCCTGCTTGTGTTCCTGCTCTCGTCATCTCTCTCTCTGTCAAATAAATAAATAAAAATCTTTAAAAAAAAAAAAAAAGAAGAAGAAGAAAACCCTCGGTGGATGTCTTGTTTCCCAGGGGCCCTTTCATTTCCCCTCCCGAGCTAGAATTAGCCACGGCCCCTCACAAGCAGGGGCGGACTTCGGTCCCTTGGGCCCCAGAGGGTCACAGGGCTTTAGAAAGTGCTCAGGGCTCATCGAAACCAGTGGATTCCAGCTGCAGGAGGGTTTGGAGGGAGGAGGAGAATGTCACAGATCTCTGATTGAAAATACGGTTGCTTCGTGGAAATAATGGCCATGGATGACATCACCATTCAAGAGAGCAGCAATGGCCCCCTCAGAGGGGAGCTTTTGCCCACTGGAAGCTTCAGGTATATGAATGAAGATCTCAAAAGCTCAGAAAAGCCAGAAAAGGGGGAAAGGACATATGAGTTTTGAAGAAGCCATTTGTCTGTGCTGCCAGCCAGACAAGCAAGTGAAAGACAGACCTCCAGGACAGACAGACAGACGAGAACAAAGCCAGGGACGACTGAAGGGAGCAGCCCATCCAGAAGGCTGTCCAAGATTGAGCATGGCCAGAACAGGGGTGGGACGAGGGGACGGGCCAAAGATGAGCCAGGGAAGGCCAGGACTCCAGGCGAAGGGGCATGCTCCGTGTGGAAGGCCTTGGGGAGCCATGGTGGGATCTCAAGTGAGGTAATGACGCCAATCTATCTTTTAGAACGATGATGGTGGATTGGAAGGCAGAGAGACCATGCAGGCTGCTATGGCCATCCAGAGGGGACACTGGGAGGTGCCAGCCTGTGGGCAGTGGCAGAGGGGATGCAGAGGAGGGACAGAAGCAACGGGAGTGGATGCGTGATCAGATCAGGGCAATACCTAGTGTGTGGAGGGTACGTACTGAGCTCTCACCAAGGGCCTGGCCCCTGTCCTTGTGGAGCTTCCTCTGATGGGTCTTTAAGGGCTTAAGTCGGAGCTTTGTGGAGGAGAAGAGGGGTCAGATATGGAGGGCGAACAGAAATTTGACGGAGTCAGAAAGGGTGCACTGGGCAGAGGGACCCCTGTGCGCGAAGGAGGACCCGGCACCAGCGTGGGTTTGGGAACAAACAAGCAGTCAGCGCGGGTGGGAACCTGCGTGTGTGGAGCGGATCAGGGTGATGAGGCTGGGAGCCGGAGGGAGGAGCTGTAGAGAGAGAGGTAGTTGTATTTGCTTATGCATTAGAGAGCAGGGAAGACCGTGGGCAGGGGGCACAGCAAGGGGCCGTGTTCTGCTCAGGTGAGGAGAGGTAAAAGCAGGAGCCGGGGGTGTGGATGGAGAGGAGAAACACCTGCAGAAGCGGAGTCCCCAGGATCTGAATAGAGAGGGTGAGGGGAAAGGGGGCGTGAATGGTGGCTTAGCAGAAACACAGAAGGCAAGTGGAGGACTCAGTTTGAGAACGGAGACAACGTTGTGACGAGTCTCTAAGTAAGATGGGCTGTGGCCTCCTGCTCAGAAGCTTCTCCTATTTTTATACCTCCATGAGCCATCCTGGGTGGGATTCATGCAAGTGAAGGAACAGAAAAGAAAGAAAAAAGAGCTATAGGCCAAATGACTGGGGGTCTCCTGTGGCTGATCCAAATAGATTAGATTCAGGGTCTGGTACGCAAGCCAGGAGGGTGGTTTCTATCCACAGAAAGCATCTTCAGACTTAACCTGATTTTCGCTGCAGCACGCCCATTTGCAAGCCAGCCAGCCTTGGTGTGCAGCCTTGGGGGCAGCCTGGGCCAGAGAACAGGACAAAACCTTAGGGGACCGTCGTCCCCCCCCCGCCCCCGCCCCCGCCCCAATGCAGGAGTGTTTGGTTTCCACCAAGCTTCACTTGGTTTATGTATGTATCCAATCCAAGGCCACGGGTGGCTTCCTGCCACTGTTTATTAATAACTACACCTAACACTAGCTCCTCCGGGGCAGCCGGGGAAGCCAGTCCCAGGCTGGCATCATGCTCTGCCCCTGGATGTGTGCCAGGCTGTCTGAGACAGCCCTGGGGGAATAAACGGCTGGCTCTTCTTTACCCAGCTCCCTCCATGGGAAGAGATCCCCCATGTGCTTCCCTCTCGAAGTCCTTGCAGGGGGCCTGCCTGGCTCAGCTTCCCCCCTGGCGGGTGCAGGACAACACAAGGAAGACGGACCATCAGGACCAGGAGGAGCTCCACCACCACCATGGGGAAACCAAGGCCCAGAGCAGGGACCGGAAACACTGGCTCCCGGTGGTTCAGCAAGTTGGATGCACATTCGAGCCCTGAGCCCTGTTTTCCTAGGGCCTCCTGAGGCCAGGAACCCAGCCACCGTGCTCCTCCAGTGTGTAATTGCTGTCAGGCTCCCCAGCAGTATAGACCTCAGCGTTCAACCTGCACTTTCCGGCTCGGGGCTGTGGCTCTTTCAACCAGCAGGGAGTCAGCAGGGCACACAGACCCAACCATCTTGACCTAGATTCTGGTTTACCTATAAGGCCTTGTTTGCTAGTGGGGTACACTGAGGCAGGCTCTAATGTGAAACACCCCAAGTCCTACAGAAGTGCTCCCCTGCACCACTCCGGGGGACAGCCTGGGCAGAGACAACTCTGTACCCTTCTGCCATCGGACAGTGGCTGGAGACACGGCGCCAGTGACCCCAGCCACAGCCACGATGCACGCCGTGCCCTTGGGAACACCAGGCAGCCCGCCGCCGCCCGCAGACGCCCAGACAGACACGGGCAGGCCCGCAGACAGGCCGCAGGTGCGCGCGGCCGGAGGCATGGGAGCGCGACTGCCCGCGGGCCAAGCAGCCGGCCGGGCGCCCCCTGGAGGGCAGTGGGAGAGGGGCCCTGGGCGCGAGCCGGGGGCGCGCGGGGAGGCGCCCAGAAACTCCCAAACGGAAGCGGCTGCGCCGGGCGGACGCAGGGCCGCGCAGAGGGCCGGAGGGACGCACAGGCGGGCAGTCGCCCGGAAAGCGGCGCAGGCTCGGGCGCCTTCCCGGCGGAGGCGGCCAACTCTCGCCTGCAGCGCGGGAGGGGCGGGGGCGCAGAGGCGGGAGGCGCCGTCGCGGCCCTCCCCTTGCCCCGCCCCCCGGTCAGCGCCCTTGGCCGCGGGCGCGTTGTTGGTGTCGGGTTGTCAGGCAGCGGCGGCGGCGCAGGGAGGCTGCGAGGGACCCGGCGGCGGTGGGGGTGCGGCTCGGCCATGCCCGCTGTCGCGGCCTGAGCCCCTCCACCCGCCGCAAGCATGAAGGACAGCGGGGACTCCAAGGACCAACAGCTCATGGTGAGACCCCATTCATAGCCCCGGAAACCCAGCCTCTGACTTGGCCGCGGCCACAGCTGTCCTGTCCCCTCACCCCACTAAGAGGACACTGAGGGTCAGGGATGGGACTGTCAGGGAAACTTTCCACAAGTCCTGGATATCAAGAAGGAAGGTCTCGTGGCCATGCTGCTGAGGCCTGAAGTCAGCCTAGCTTCAACCTCACTCCCCCTTACACCTTCCCACCAGGGGAGCCTACCCCCCACCCCCATCCCCAAAGCTTGTGCAGATGGGTCTCTGGGGCGGGACTGCTCTCTGATCTAGAAAAGCCGGGGGCAGGACGGGCTTGACTTACCTGCGCAGAGAAGGAAAGTGGGAGTCTCCCCGTGAGCCAGAGCTACCCTGGCTCTGTGGGGTCAGGAGTTTAAAGGGATTGGGAATCACAGGTGGGCAGACAGGAGCCCCGGGAGCCAGAGTTGCTGGCATGGGGTTGAGAGTGGCTGGTTACTGGGTTACAACACAGATGCTGTCCAGTATTTCAGACAAGTGTTGGAAGCAACAAAGATGTACCCCCTCCCTGAGCCCTGGGGGCTGGGACAGATGAAGTGGTGTGAGTGGGGGTCTCCAGGGCAAGTAGAGACTGAAGACAGACCCCTGGGGGCGTCTGGGTGGCTCACTCAGTTTAAGCGTCTGACTCTTGATCTCAGCCTAGGTCTTGATCTCAGGGTCAGGAGCCCCACGCTGGGCTCCATGCTGGGTGTGGAGCCTACTTAAAAAAAAAAGGCCCTTGATTATCAGTAGTGCCATGTCAAAGCACTAAGGGGGAGGCTCAGTGGCCCCAAAGCCACTGCCCCTTCCACCCCTCTCCCCATCCCCTAACTTCTGAGGCCTGGGAAGGGAGGGCTTTGTCACCAGCAGGTGGGTCATAATGGAATGAGAGGATAATGCCGCCCCCAGGAACCCTACCTCTACAGGCTGAGCCTGTGGCTCCAAAGAGGAGCTTGACCGCAGCTCCAGGAAAACCTCAGGCTCTGGAATATTCTCTTTGGCAGTTTATAATGTGTCTCTTGAAAATGGCTACTTTGGCCTGAGTGGTGTGCCCCCAGGACAGGGATGGGGGTCCTCCCTCTCCCACCCGTGGGGTTGGGCCGAGGAGGCCGGTAAAGATGATCTGACAGACAGCAGAGGTCCCTCGGAGAGTGATGTTCTCACTCGGCATGAGGGTCCGTCAGCGATACCCACACATTCAGCAGGCATTTCCCCTTGGTCAGCAGAAGAAATGCACCCCCTTGTTGTCTGGGGAGCCCCATGCACAGGATGAAGACCCATCAGCTCCTACTGGCTGGAGAATCGAGAGAGAAGGGAGCACCCCATGGTGCTGTGCTGGGTAGGAATGTGGTCAGGGGTTGTTAGGACGTCAAGGTGAAGCTCCGGGGGTCCGGCCCCGTCCTGCCGTCAGCCAGGCCTGCACCTTCAGCCGCGGTGCCTCATTCACAGATGCACACACAGGCTACTCCAGTGCCAAGGCTCCAAGTTCAAAGCCCTGGGGAGCTGCAGGTGCTTCATTTGGGCGTGTGACTGATGCAGGCTGGAGGAGCAGACCGCTCTTTCCCCTGGGGCTCTCCCTGAGCCCCGGGCTCCCCAGGGAAATTCACAGACTCCGAGGTAGCCTGCATGCCGTGGACCTGCTCCCCTCCACCCGGGCGGTGGCCTTGAACCACTGAGTTTTCCTTAAGACCAAGGAGGCCTGGGATGGCCACACAGGGGAGAACGCAGGGGGCTTGCCCAGGGGAATCCTGGGGTCCTCTCATCCTTCTGTCTGTCCAGCCCGGTCCTCTCCTTCTAATCTCAGGGGTCTGGCCCTTCCTCGTAGGTGGCACTCCGGGTCCGGCCCATCAGCGTGGCAGAGCTGGAGGAAGGAGCCACACTCATCGCCCATAAGGTGGACGAGCAGGTACTGGGGCTGTGGCCAGGAGCCGCAGGGCAGAGGTGCTCACACGTGGCAGGGTAGGCACCTGCTCACTGGGTGGGGCAGGAAGGCTCCCTGTGGCTTGCGGCATCACCCTTCCTCCATCCACCAAACTCTTGGTTATGTCATTGATGACATTGTCAAGGAAGCCAGGGTTCTTCTTCCAAGAAGCCTTCCCAGATTGATCCAAGGAGAGCTGAAAGCTTCCCTCGTGGGGCTGGGCCCTGAGCTCCCCAGTCCAGCCTTAAAATTGTCACATACCTTCCGTGTGCCTGTGACATGATGTCCCCCGCTCAGCAGGTCCGCTACACGTGGAGCATGTCTGCTGCTCACGGAGCACGTATCTACATGGTCTAGAGCTAGAGCCTACCTCCGGTTCATGTTTTGCAAAGGCTGTTCGTGTCTTGTAAAGTCTTGGGGTATCTGGTTGCTGTCTTGGTCCTCATGTCACTGTGATGAGGTGGGCAGGGTGAGTCCCACCCCCATCTGCACAGGAGGCAAATATTTACCAAGTAGCCACAACACACTGGGGCAGCGCTCAGAGCTGGAAACCACAGTGAGCAGAAAAGACCCTGCCCTCTCTCCGGTACCTTCCGGTCCCGCACAGGGAGACAAAGCGCTAATCAGAGAATTAACCCCAACAAGGGCTGCAGAGAAATGCGTGGCGCTGTGAGGGGGGCTTGAGCCAGCGCAGAGGTCAGGGAGGGCTCCCTTAGGAGATGGTGCTTGAGCTAAAACAAGAGAGGAGGAGGGTACTTTGGACGTGCGTGAAGGGAGACGCTTCAACCAGAGGGACTAGCAGGTGCAAAGGCAAAGGGTAACAGAAAAGGCCTGGGTGGCTCCAGTAGGAGCGAGAGGGCGGAGAGGCATGAGGTGAGGCGGGGGACGTGGCAGGGGCCCGACCGCACACTCTTAGACCATGGCCAGGATGTCTGGGTGGGCAGGTGAGGACGCAGGTGCTGGGGTGGGGGTGGGCACAGTGGTGAGGACGGCTCGGTGGCTGCCGCTGCTGGCTTCTCCTGAGTGTCAGGGCTCATCAAGATGGCAGTATACACTGGCGAGTCTGAGAAGTCCGGTGGCATTGCCCTATTCAGAGAAGGGCACACGTGGGCACCTGCTTGGCCCGGGCCTGGGGCCGGCGGGCTGGACTCAGGAAGCCCAAGGGCCATGAGAAGTGAATTGGAGGCAGACCGTCCAGCCCGCAGTGCCCACCTGCCTCTGGGCTCCCCTAGGGACAGGTGCCCCCTCCCGCCTCTCCTCAGCTCTGGTGGGCACAGCAGAGCCCGGTGGCACCAGCCTCCTGATTTCTCTCTCTCTCTCTCTCTTTTTTTTTTTTAAGATTTTTTTATTTGAGAGAGAGAGAGGAGGAGCAGAAGGAGAGGGACAAGCAGACTCCACGCCCGATGCCGGGCTCAATCTCAGGACCCTGAGATCATGACCTGAGCCGAACCAAGAGTCGGATGCTTAACCGACTGAGCCGCCCAGGCGCCCCTCCTCTGTTCACTCTTGGGAAAGGGTAGCCTTCCTCAGAGACCTCGGAGATAGCAGGGGATGACTGGGTGGACCCTATGTGTCTGGGTAGGCCAGGCGGGAGTAGGGTGAATACACCTGACAGTCACGCAGGGTGGGTTCTGCTGTTGCCAACTGTGGCCTTGGACAGGTTGCTTCTCGGAGCCTCAGCCGCCTCATCTGTAAGTGGGGACGGCCACCATAATGCTCTCTCGAGAGGGTCTCTGCGGGTTAATGTATGCTCAGTGCTTCCCCAGTGCCCGGCACACAGTAGGAGTTTAATAGTTGTGAGTGGACATCATTAACTAGTGACTGAAAGCTCCCCAGAGCTGCTGGGTTTGCCGACGAGAGGGGCCAGCCTGACGAGCCAGAAACCTCCGTCCCGGCAAGGACCACTCCCTGTTTATCCAGCTTGTCCCCGAGAATATCAGGTCCTCAGGGCTGGGACAATGATGGCTCTCTTTCTCGGCGGCTCCTGGCTCCTGGCCGGTGTGGGGGCTGAGAGATATTAACTGATGTTGATGGAAACGCTCTGGTCTAGGGTAGAGCCCACTGCGTGCCCACACGCGTCAAACACTGGCTCCTTTCTGTCCCTGCAAGTGGAGAGGGAGGGTCCGGCCTGATCTGGCCGAGCTGTGTCTCTGAGAAGGTTCTGGGCTGGGCAGTCCGAACAGGGCTGCTCCTTTGTCAGCTGAGAGATGCAGGGAGGGTCCCCTGAGCAGCGTGGGCTCAGGGCTGTCAGCACAGACTCCGGGGCCTGCAGGGAAAGCTCTGGGCTTGTGCCCTCGGGCACCTTTTGTCCCCACTGCGTCCAAAGATGGCTTGCCTGGCCTGCATTTTTGGAATAGCTGCAGCAATTGGCAGGCTGGGAACCTCCTAAAACCCTGCCATCCCTCAGCTGACAGAGAAGGCCCTCGCAAGTAGGAGGTGAGACGCAGGAGTCCAAGAAACAGAATGGACAGCCCACTTCCCTTGCCTCCCACTCTGACCTGTCTCCCACCCCCAGACCTCTGTCCTTCCCCAGCGACCTGAGGGAGGTTCGGGGATGCAGGCTCAGCCAGCTTCATTGATGGGCCAGCTGGTGGGTTATAGCCTTGCTCCTTCCCCTGAGGTCTGGAGCCTGGAGGGCCTGCGGGGTGACTTTGGGAGCATCCCCAGGACACCATGGCCATGGGGTCTCTTCCTGGCGGAGATGCAGGAGGGTCCAAGCAGCCTCACAGTGCCCTGCATCCTCTGAAGCAGACATGTGCTTGGAATGAAGAGTTGCCCTGTACCCACCTCTTTCCTTCGCTCCCTTGCCTGTGACCATCATGGCCCGTGTGGCCCGGTGCCACAGAGGGGCTCCCCAACCCAGCTTCTTCTGGCCTGGGGCTCTGGGCTCTGCCTCTCCTCTGTGGTGGGGGGGTTACTTTTCCCCTGCTGGTGCCGTTGCGGGCCTGGGGGTGAGAGAAGCCGCTGCATGGTCAGGCCTCTGCAAGCCCAGAGGTCACTGTTGAGAGCCCAGCCTCCTGGTGGTCAGCGGGGAGGCGGATGCTGCCACAGTCCACCATCAGTGGGTTCTGAGCTGGGAGAGGTAGACCGAGGACTCGGTCACCCACTGGCATGGGCCACTGGAAGGGTCCTAGGACAGCCTCCCCTAAAGCTAGGCATTGTCCTGGGGACGCGCAAGTTTGTGGCGACAAGACTCTGCAGAGGTGGACATTCCCACAGGCAAAGTGCACTCCGGGGATAGGAGGCCGGTGCGCCTGGATTCTGGGGAAGCTGGAGTGAGGGTGTAGATTTGTAAAGGGGATGGTCTGGGTGCCTCGGCAGGCTTGTGGTCTGAAGGCCCCCTTTCAATCCAGGACCAAAATCGTAAGATCTTTGGAGGTTTTTGGAGGCTAATGTATGCACAGTGCTTCCAAGTGCCTGGCATCCAGTAGGGGTTTAATAGATGTTAGTTTACGTAAGGACTGAAATACAGGATGGTTTCGAGCCTAGAGGTGAGTGACACTCGGCCCACCTCCCGCCTTCCCGCCTCCTGTGTCAGCTCTCAGCCCAGTGGTCCCCGAATGGTCACCTCCCCACTGATGTGTCCCGGGAGGACTGCTGCTAGCACCTGAGGTGGGGCTGGACCCTGACAGCAGAGCTCTCCGGGATGCCATCGATGACCACAAAGGGAGGGCAGGTGCAGGCCGAGAGGCTGCTGGGGCCCCGAAGTTCCTGGATGGAAGCAGCTCTACCTCCTCCCCTCTATTCCCCGCCCCTAACCAAGACCCCAGCCTGCTGAGCCTCCTCCCAGCTATCCAGGCTATGTACCTACAGGATTTAAGTCACCTGACAATATGTGTAATCCCATAATTGGCCTTTATCAGCTCCAAGTCCCACTGTCACCCCTGGGCTCCTGGGGTCCTGTCAGAGGAGCCACACCCAGGCCCTTGGGGCCCTGGCCGGCCTCCAGCCTCTTTGTCCTCATCAGAAGACAGGGTATTAAGAACCTGCTCCTCCGCCCTCCCCCACCCCCGCCAAAGGGCTGTTGAGAGGCTTACAGGAGATGGTGTGAGGGAGAGCCCCAGCCACACACACAGCTCCCACTAGGGTGACAGGGGCCGAGGGTCAGACATGAGTGCTGCGGGGGGCAGCCCGCCCTACACACCCACCCTCCGGATGCTTCTCAGCCCGCCCATTGCCCCAAAGAGCTGAGCCCTGTGGGGAGTGACTGGGAAGGGATCCGCGAGTTCTCCCCCGTGCGCTGCCCCCCACAGCCCTCTCCCCAGCCCTCTCCCCAGCCCCTCCCCGCCCCGGCCAACCGCTCATCTGCTTTCCATCTCTGTGGATCCACCTATTCTGGATACTTCATATAAATGGAATCTTGCACTCTGTGGTCCTTTGCGTCTGGCTTCTGTCACTGAGCATCATGCTTTCAAGGGTGGTCCCCACTTCTTGGCTATTGTGAATAAGGCTGCCAGGATGTAAGGATCCTCACACCTCGTGACTGGGTGGGTGCGAGGCAGGTTCTAGTTCAAAAGGCAGATATACGCGGCCTCACTTCCCCCAGAGATGCTGATTCAACGAATCTGGGTGGTGCCTCCTACACTCTCCCTGGGGTCTCCGATGAAGGTGTTTGCAGAGCCGTGAGGGATGCAGCCCTCTCTGCATCCTCGAGGTCATGCCTCCCCTCCTCCTGAGCCTCAGGGCCCTCAGAGTCCTGTAGGCAAGGCGGGGGGGGCGGGGGGGGGGCCTGGCCAGGTGTGGCTCTGTGCTAAGCAGCCCGCTGGGCCTCGGTGGGTTTATGAGCTCAGTGGGCTCTTCTGGTCCTTTCCGGCTAGCCTGAAGGAGACACCCTTCTTGGGATCAAAGACTCCATTCTTGAGCACTAACAGGACCGTACATTTACAACTAGAAATATGACCAGCAACAAATTCTCCTTCTTAAAGAAAAAGCAAACAAAAATCCAGAAGCAGCCTCACCCGGGTGATACCCACCTGGAGTCAGGCTTTCGTTTGGCTCTGCCTTGTTTACACCCTGAGAATAAAGGGGCTGCATGCAGGTTCCCTGGACAGGAGATGGAGTCTCTGAGACTGGGGCCTTCCCAGATTCCGATTCTCTGCTGGCAATCCTGAGTAGGCTGGGTGTGTTGGTATGATTTCTTCTTTAAAGGCTGCGGCCCCGTTGGCCCTCCCTGACTTCCAACCGGGAAGAACTTGGGCCCAGAGAGGCGATGCCGTTTCCTCAAGGTCACACAGCAGTGTTGACCCTAAACCCAATTTAGGGCACCCCTTCCCTTGAAGATCTTCACTGCCAGTCTTGGAGGCTCGAAGAGGAAGGATCTAGGTTGCAGGTTTTCAACTGGGGGCGATTTTGTCCTCCAGGGGACATCTGGGAATGCCACAGCTGGGAGGGTGTTGTGTTACTGGCATGTGTTACTTGCGGGGCACAGGACAGGTCCCCTAACAGTGACCCAGCCCAGAGGGCCAGTAGTGCCAAGACTGAGCAATCCTGGCCTACGTCTCGCCCTTTGGAAGCCAGGAAGGAGCCAGTTAAAACTGCAAAGTGGATCAGAGCTCCAGCAGCTTCAGTGGTGTGTAGCAGAAAGAACTGCTACGCTTTATTCGGGGTATTTCTCACCTAGGAGATGCTGGGGAGGAGCCCGGTTCTTCACGGGCACAGAGTTTACAGACACTGTCCCCCTAGCCGGAGGCTCCTACTTCCCTATGGATCCCGGGTGTCCGGGCTCAAAGTCTAGAACTATGGAACGGTCAAATTCTGCACTGAATGAAGAGCAGGTCTGAGAGGGAGGCAGTGGGGGCCTCTGCTGAGTCAGGAGGCCTGGCCCTGCGGGGGCAGAGCCCACCTTCCCTGCTCCTGGCCCTGCCTCCTGCCCTCTCGCCGGAGTGGGGAGGCCCCTGTGTATACGGTGCGATCCACGTCCCCACTGAAGCCTCCTAGGGGCAGGTGGCCAGTGTGCCATGGGTGGGAACATTTATGACCTGGGGATTGTGAAAGAGAGGGCCCCCATGCTGAGCCCACCACCTCGGGGGCTGAGGGAGGGGCTGAGGCTACCCACCTTTACAAGCCCCCTCCCCCTCCCCTCCCCGCAGCAGGTGAGACTGCCTTGGGTGGTGTAGGGTTTGCAAGGCTGAAGTAATGAAGTACCACAGACTAGGCGACTTTAACCACAGACATCGATTCTTCCACCATCCTGGAGGCCAGAAGTCTGGAGGGTCGGCTCCTTCTGAGGGTCCCAAGGGAAGGGTCCATCCAGGCCTCTCTCCTCGGCTTGCAGATGGCTCTCTGGTCCCTGTGGCTCTTGAGGGCCTCTTCCTTCGATGTGTGTCTATGTCCAAACTTCGCCTTTCCAGAAGGTTACCGGTCATACCGGATTTAAGGCCCACCCTACTCCGGTGTGACCTCATTTTAACTAGGTACCTCTGCAATGACCCTGCTCCCAGACAAAGTCACGTTCTGAGGTTCTGGGGGGTTAGGACTTCAACATTTGAATTTGGGGAAGACACAGTCCAGCCCATACCAGGTGGGCACTGGCCCAGCCAGGCTGCTTTTGGTCCGCTCATTCACTCGGGAGGCAGGGGTGGTCAGGAGCTTGGGTTCTGGAACCAGACAGCTCCCAGGCCAGCCAGCTCTGTCCTTGGCTGCGCAGCTTTGGGACATTACCAATATGAGTCCTCATTACGACGGAGGGATCCTAGGAGTGTCTGGGAAAATGTGTGCAAAGCACTTAGCACCACGCCTGGTGCACACAGAGCTCCCCCAAAGGCAGCTTTATTCAGCAAACATTGCTCGGACGTACGCTGGGCGCCGGCCAGGATGACGTTTAGGGGGTGATTGGAGGCTGCGCAGGGGCCGGGGACAGCATGTGCTCACAGAGGGGGCCCAGACGGCTCACCTCTATGGCCGTCTTGGGCCCGAGCCCTGGAGATCCCGGGAGCGAGGACAGGTGGGAAATTCCCAGAGCTCTGCTCCCAACCCTGCATTTCTCACAGGAACCGCCCTCCCGCCGGGGATTCTGAGCTTTGAACCTCTGCCCACAGCCTGCCTCTCACCCCATGGCCTTGCTCACGCTTTTCTCTAGAATGCTCCCCTCACCTCACATCTCTCTGCCAACTCCTGCTGATCCTTTAAGACTCAGTGCTGGCACCACCTCCTCCAGGAAGCCTTCCTGGAGTGGTACTGTGGATCAGTGCCCCTCCCTACACTCTGACTGCCTCCTGCAGAGTCAGGCCTGGGGAAACCACACCTCACTTTCTCTCTCCCTGGGCCTCGCCTACTGCCTGAGACATAGAAGCTTCCCCTGCCCTGCATGCCCTGTGCCACTGTCTGGGGCAGCAACCGAGAGCCCCCCCCCTCCCCACCCCTCCCCGGCTCAGCCCCAGTTCACCTGGCTGAGGGGCACAAGGCCTTCCTTGTATGCCAGGGTGGACAGGGATGGGGGTGATGCTCGGGAGGTGGGGCGTGGGCTGGGGACCCAGGCAGATGGGGACCCAGACAAAGACCTCTTTAAGAGGGGTCACAGCAGCTGTGCTGACAATGTACTGATTCAGGAGCCCGGATATCAAAGGAACCAAATGTCCAGGGTGCCGTGAACTTGGCAGTGCCCGGAGGTTGTTTGAAGGTGGTCGGTGGGTGATGAGCATCAGTGTGTGCTGCTCACCCTCCCCTGCACCGAAGGCCCCCAGAGGGTGCCCCTCCGGCTGCCGGCCCTGCCCGCGTCAGCAGGAGGGCTGGTGCCCGAGGGGTGAGAGCGGGATCGGCTGGCCGGGTTCCTGTTGCCTCCCACCGGGCCCCGTGCCAGGGGACTCGTAGGCAGCGTTATCTTCATTTGGGTCTGAAACTTGATCAGGGCTTATGCTGCTGGCTTTAGGGCCTGAGACGGGAACTGGATCCTGGAGGAGGCTGATAGGGCATTGGCGCTGAAGCCCTGGGGAGGTGGCTGGGGACGGGTGGGCACCCCAGGTAACAGTTGCAGGCCCAGATGCCCAGCACTCAGCTCACCGTGGCCACCCAGCCTCTGGCAAGCTGTGAGGGGACCAAGTCATTGGCCTCATTCTTTCCCTGCACAAAGCCCCTACCCAGCCTGTCTGGAGCTGTCCCCCCTAACTGGCTTACCTGAAATTACCTGGTTGGATGAGACTTCCAGGTGAAACTCCTGGGGCCAGGCCTCCAGGGGGGAGGGTTGCCTTACCCCCCCCACCCCCGTCCTCCCTGCTCCATGAGAATCCCCGGAGAGGGCCCTGCTGGGACCCCGGGGGTCTTAGACCAGTCTACATGCAGTGAGCACAGTTGTGTACCTACTGCAGGTGTCCAGGGAGTGAAGGAGCAGGGCTTGACTTCAGCACACACCTAAGTGCTGAGAGGAGTCTGGTGGGAGTCCCACACAGTGGCCCCCCCCCCAGGAGTGCACCTCTTAAATCCTGGTGCTCGAAGGGGGCACACCCAGAGGGACCCACTGTGGATCTCCCAATCCCGCAGAGCTGGGCTGGGCTCCAGGCTGGCTTCCTGCTGCCTCGCTGTCAGCCCCCTCTGTCCCTCGGGGTGACTGCCACTCATGCCTTTTCAGGGCTGTCACTGGCCCCAGCTTCCCTGCTGGCCCAGGAAGGGAGCTCAGTCACTATCTGTGCACCCTGGGACGGCACTAGGACAGCCCGTCCTCCTCAGTGCCTGGGCCTTTGTTAGGACTCAGTTTACCTCCTTGGTCAGCATCTCATCACAGAGTCAGATTAGGTAGGGCCAGTGCGCACAGTGGGTGCTGGGGCCTCACCTGGCTGGGGGACACCCTCCCACCGCCACATCCCACCCCAGCAGAGGGCATGCGTGGGAGCAGGTTCACAATGGTGGACAGGGGGCCCAGGAGCCAGACCGCCAGGGCTCCAGTCCTGGCCCCACCGTTCCTCAGCTATGCGACTTGGGGCCTCGAGGTTCCCATCTGAGGGTAATGAGTTCGTGGGAAAGGGCTCAGTGAAGATGAGCTACCGTTACTACGTACTGGGAGGAGGGGCTGGGTGTGAGGGCGCCCGCTCCCTCGTCTTTACCACCTGTGCTCCGACTGGGAGCGGAGGGCGCCATGAGGCTGCCACGCTGGCTGCGACCGCCGTCCAGCCCTGGAGCACAGCCGAGACTTGTTTTGCCCTCGCCGTCCAGCATGAGCAACAGGTGCTCCCACTCTCACGGGGCACCCTGATGGGGCGACCGGGGCGGAGGACAGGGACCCGACCTGGAGGCTCAGCTCCCGAGGGGACTCAGGCAGGCGCAGAGCCCGTGGCATCCTGGTGGCCCCCTCCTCGGTGAGGGTGGGGTGGCCCATCACCTGCATCACCCCCACTGTCCCTCCTCACTTCCCCTGGAATGAAACCCTTGAGCACTTAGAATATGCCTGGTGCTCTGCCCCCACACGCCGTACACATTAGCTCAGGGGACCTTCATAGTCTGGCAGGCAGATAATACTCCTGTCCCATCCGGCCAAGGAGGAGACCCAGGCCCAGGCAGGTTAAAGTGCTCACACAAGTCCGCTCTGCTAAGAGTAGGATGGGCATGCGGACCTTGCCCTGACTTACCTCTCCTGCCTTGTCCTAAATCCCTCCTGACTCCAGCCCTCCCATGCACCTTTGAATGTCTTCTGCATTTTCATCAGTCTGGGCACTGTCTCTCCCCACAACTTCCCTAGGCCAAGAACCTCTGGCCAAGACCCAGCCTCCTTCCTCTGCACCTTCCCTCAGTCCAGGACCAGGCTTAGCACACCCAGGACACCTGGTTCAAGGGGCAGAGTGGAGCTGGATGTGGAGCAGGCTTGGAGTTTGTTCTGGAAAATGGGTCCCTTGATCACCTTTGGAGCAGAGGAAGAGCCTGGTGAGGTCCCGTGTGTATCCTCCCAGCCCCACACACATGCATACGGAGCACAGAGACCCCTACCCTGCAGGGAGGGGAGGCCAGGATGGCCAACCTCTACCATCATCCTACCTTCCAACCCTGGACCCCTCCTTCCACCCCCAGCTCAGGCTCAAGGCTGCAGGGGCCTTGATAAGTCACCCCAAGCCCCCCTCTCTGACACCGATGGACAGTCCCCAAGCCCAGCCCACTTTCCTCACCCCTGTCACCCCACAGTCAGTGCTCTACCCCTGGGTCTACCCCCTGGCTCAGGCCAGGGGACAGGGGGTGAGGAGGGCAGGGGCTGCAGACTTTGAACCCAGATCCCAGGTTTTGAGTCCCGGTTCCCCCATTTGCTAGTATATGAGCTTGGACAAGTGACTTCTTTGGGCCTCAATTTCCTCATCTGTCGAGTGGGAATAATTACGGGCCTCAACACCTGGCCTTGGAGCGGGGGGTTAAGTGAGTCCGTTTGTCTAAAGAGCTTAAAGCAGGTCCTGACACACCATAAATGCGTCATAAATGCAAGCCATTGTTACTGTTCCTCCCTCTTTGGTAGAGGCGCATGGGGCGTGGTGTTGTCCTTAGAGGAAGGCCCCCCCGGGTCTGGGGCCCACGTGGCCTGGGGCACCGTGGCACTCTCAGCTCCTTTGGGGCATTGTCAGTGGTTAGAGAGGCTTCCCCTTGGGTATCCAGAGCCAAGCACCCAGATCAGACACCCCAGAGCTGATGGGGCAGGGCTGGGCCTGGGGCTTGGGGGCCCGGGGCTGCTCAGCTCCAGAGCCTCCAGCAAGACCCACCCAACTGCTTGCCCCGTGTCCTGGGTGAGGAGAGCTGAGGCCAGCCTTGACATCGGTGTGGGCCTGCGGCTCCCTGGTGACTGCCAGACCCCCCTCGGGGACTCTTGCAGATGGTGGTTCTCATGGACCCGATGGAGGACCCTGACGACGTCCTGCGGGCACACCGTTCCCGGGAGAAGTCCTACCTGTTTGACGTGGCCTTTGACTTCACTGCCACCCAGGTGAGGGAGGGCCTGGGCCTAGGGACATGCAGGAGCCCCTCTCCAGCCTTTGCCCGCCCCCCCAGGAGGGAGCCCTCAGGGGACCCTGCCACTGACCCTCAGCCCTCCCTCCACCGTTAGCTCTCTGGCTTTCCCCTCTACCGCGTCCGCATGCGTGCAAATGTGCGCACACCTTCATGGCTTGTGCCCAGCCTCCCGCACGGACACCCCCAAGTCAGTGTGCAGACGCCGCACCCACAAAGTACACCCCCAGGCCGCTCGCCATGGGAGCTGGGGGAGGGCGTGTGAAGCCCATCTGGTGCAGGGAGGAGTCTCGGGGAAGCTGACACCCTCCCAGGGACCCCTGTCTTGCCCATCTGGGGGATGCTCCCAGGAGCAGATGTAATGCGTCCTCGGGGCGGGGAGCCAGTCGTGGGGGCAGGCGTCTCAGGTGTCCTGAGCTCTTTTTCAAGCTGGTGTCCCCCATGGGGTGAAAGCAGAGACCCCCCAACCCCCGACTCCCCGCCCCTACTCCTTGGGCTGAGAGCCCCAGAAACGGAAACTGCTCATGCTGCGGGCCTGGACGGCCAGTGGGCATGTGCGCTCTGCCCTGTGTGTACCCGAGGCCCCTGACGGGTCTGCTCTTCCCGGCAGGAGATGGTGTATCAGGCCACTACCAAGAGCCTCATTGACGGTGTCATCTCAGGCTACAATGCCACTGTCTTCGCTTATGGCCCCACAGGTGAGGGAGGGGCCGAGACCGTGGGACAGGACAGTATGCCCCATTCGTCCCCCTGGAGGACTAAGCCCCCTCACCCTCCATCAGAGAATTACTCTGGCCCCAGCTGAGGCTGGAATCAAGGATGTAGCTGATCCAAACGCCCACAGGGCCCTCTGGCCCCAGAGGCCCCATCCCCAGCCAAGAGCGCCATCCTCCCTGCCCCCTACATCCTTGGCCACTTAGGGGGTGCCCAGCCTTGAGGACAGACCCAGGTGCGCCAGGAGCCCCTGTCCAGCAAAGCCGTGCTTCTGGCCCCCACCCTGCTCACCCACCACCACCTTGTTCTGCCCCAGGCTGTGGGAAAACCTACACCATGCTGGGCA
The DNA here is from genome assembly GCF_054177405.1 of Leptonychotes weddellii. Lineage (NCBI taxonomy): Eukaryota > Metazoa > Chordata > Mammalia > Carnivora > Phocidae > Leptonychotes > Leptonychotes weddellii. Next base: position 6,308,973 of record NC_138383.1, on the reverse strand, counting down.
CAGACCATGAGCCTGGCATCTATGTTCGGACCCTCAATGACCTCTTCCGTGCCATTGAGGAGACCAGCAATGACATGGAATATGAGGTGTCCATGTCCTACCTGGAGGTGAGCCCTCCCCTGACCGCAGCTTAGGTGAGCAGCCCCTAGGACAGCCACACGCATGTTGTTGGTCCCACTCTGCAAAAATCTGAGGTTCAGAGAGGTTACACAACTAGGTCAACATCAAACAGTAAGTGAGGGGGCAGGGATTCAAACTCGAGATCCTAGACCTTGAAAGCCAAGCCCTGCCTATTTTGCCACACTTCAAAGTAGCCTTGGCCCTGAGCAGAGACATCAGCCACCCTCCCAGACGGCTCAGCACCTAGCTATCATCAAGGGCTCCTTCCTGAAAAGCCATGTCTGCCCTGCCCCGCCGCCTCCAGGCACTCCGTGTGCCTGGGTACCGGTGGGACCCGCGTGCATGCACAGGCTTGAACCTGCCAGCCTTCGAGACCAGGCCTCAGCCCCCAGCGCCCACCCTCGTGCCGGGCAGCGAGGAGACATCAGCGGTGGGAGCGTGCAGAGGCCAGAAGAGAGTGGGCTGCACTCCACCTGGCTCCCAGCTGCCCCGGCTCCCTCCGGGAGCTGATAATCTCCGGGGTGACAGCTCAGGAAGGGCAGTGAGGCGTTGCTGCCAGCCACACTCCTCCAGCCAGCATGGCGCTCACTCAGCCAGCAAGATGCACTTGTGGGGGGTGGTGCAGGGAGAAGTAGCATAAGGGTTGCCTAGCAACAAGCAGGGCTGGCCATCGGTCAGGTCCCCATCTTCTGCCCAGCGCCCAGCCCGCCTGCAAAGGGGATCCCACTTGGTTCTGAAGCTTCCTGCATCCCAGGTTCTGGCAGCCCAGTGTTTCCCTGTGGATGTTGAAGCCCCCTGTACCCCCACCCCATAGAAAGGAAGGGGTCTTTCTCCTTAACCAGAGTTTCCCAGAGAGGAGACCGGAGCTCCCAGGCTGGGGCTCAGAATGTGGGAGCTCCTGTCCCGTTTGTGCTCGGGAAAGATGGGGCATCTGGTCCTTGTCTGGACCTCCTGCCCTTAGTCTCCCGTTAACACCTGTCCCCTGCCCCTCCCCCACTGGCCCCATCAGATCTACAATGAGATGATCCGGGACCTGCTGAACCCCGCCCTGGGGTACCTAGAGCTGAGGGAGGACTCCAAAGGGGTGATCCAGGTGGCTGGAATCACCGAGGTCTCCACCATCAATGCCAAAGAGGCAAGTCTTGTGCAGCCAGCGGGGTGGTGGAGAGGGCCATTCACCCCTCCTGGGGGGCAGGAGGGGACACAGGACTGCACCTAAGGCGGCGCTGCCCACTCAGCTGGGGCTGGGGCTGGGGCAGACACAGAGAGTCCTGTATCCAAGCAGGGGGCTCTCACCTGCCTCCATGCCCCCTGGCTGCACTAACCCTGGGGGACGAACGAGGCCACCAGCCTCCAGATGGCACCCCCCCCAACCTGGGCCCCTTCCCAACCTCCAAGATGCAGGACGTGGGGGCAACCCGACGGATCCCCCAGAGAGGTGTCCTTCCCACCCACCCACCTAGATCATGCAGCTGCTGATGAAGGGCAACCGGCAGAGGACCCAGGAGCCTACGGCTGCCAACCAGACGTCGTCCCGCTCCCACGCCGTGCTCCAGGTGGCCGTGCGCCAGCGCAGCCGGGTCAAGAACATCCTGCAGGAGGTGCGGCAGGGCCGCCTCTTCATGATTGACCTGGCTGGCTCTGAGCGTGCCTCCCAGGTGAGGTCAGCTCCCCCAGCACTGGGGAGAATAGTTTTGGGAGGCCGGGAAGAGGGCAGGGATGCTGACCTCCCAGCTTCCCCAAGAGATCGGGGGGAGGCCATCCTAGGCAGGGTGGGGATGAGGGGGCCGCCTGGGTAAGGGACTGAGGAATGTCACAGAGGAGCATGACGGGAAGGCTATCTGTGGGAAAGGGCTTGGGTTTCTCCAGGAAGGAGACTGGCCGCCCTCGAGGAGGGTCAGTGGGAATGAGAGTGAGTAGGCCCAGATGAGGAGCTGGGAGAGGGGAGACAAACGCCCCCCTGACTCAGGAGGCCCTGTCTACCACATCGAGGACAGAGGAAGACCCATCACCATCTCAGAGCATTTGTCCCCGACACTAAGCCCTGCTCACCTGGCTCTGCAGCCTCTGCCCGACTGGGTAGGCCCAGGTCCCCCCTCCTTCAGGCAAACTGGGAGGTCTCACGATCCCCCAAGGGATGAGGCCAGGTGATGTCACTGCTAGCAAATGCAAGGGACAGGACAGCAGCCAGGGAGAATTAACAGGGTTTCATGTTAGAACATGTGGGACTGGGTTTAAACAGGGGGGATTCAAGAAGTACACCCCTCTCTCCCAGGAAGGCCTGAGCAGCCAGGGAGAGGGGGTGTGCCCCAAGGCCCCAGCTTTGGAGGGCCAGGCAGCTTTGAGCAGAGCCTCCTTGGCCTTGACAGTGTCCCTGCAGGCCCAAGGAACGGAGAGGAACCCAGCGCATCACACACATACACTCTTTTCCCTACACACTCTCACACATACACACGTTCTTTCTTCCACACACGCACACACACTCTCTCCCTTATAGTCTCTCTCACACATACACACACGTCCCTCACATTCTCCCTCTCACACACACACACACACACACACACACAGACTTCCCGCCTTCCCCTGAAGCCCGGGGCACCCTCTGGAGCCACGTGCCCGTGGTCATGCCAGCTCTTAGCTGAGCCACCAGGGAAGCCTCGACCTTCTTCCATGTCATTCTTGGCGCCGTGGGCCCAGCCCCTGGGGGAGACAAAGAGCCGGACTCTCAGCCCTCCTCAGAAGCCCTCAGTCCGTCACTGTCTTCAGAGGCCTTCCGGTTCTCTCACCTTCTCGAATGCCCTCCGTGACCCTTGGGAAGAGGGCGAGACCAGGCCCTCGGTCGCCTGCACATTTCAGAGCCCTGAGGGAGCGGGAGGGGCTCGCGGCCCAGGACGGCCCAGGGCGGTGGTGGAGCCTGTCCCCTGCCCCACGAGGCCGCGGTTCTGCCCACTGCTCCCCCCCCAGACGCAGAACCGTGGGCAGCGCATGAAGGAGGGCGCCCACATCAACCGCTCCCTGCTGGCTCTGGGCAACTGCATCAACGCGCTGAGCGACAAAAGCAGCAACAAGTACATCAACTATCGCGACAGCAAGCTCACCCGGCTCCTGAAGGTACCGCTGCAGCCGGGCCCGGGCGCTAGGCACCCACAGGAGGGCTGCCAGACTTAGCAGATAAAAATAAGGCCACCCAAGGGCGCCTGGGTGGCTCAGTCGGTTCAGCGGCTGCCTTCGGCTCGGCTCACGATCTCTCGGGGTCCTGGGATCGAGCCCCTCATCGGGCTCCCTGCTCCACGGGGAGTCTGCGTCTCCCTCTCCCTCTGCCCTCCCTCCCCACTCGTGCTCTCTCTCTCCGTCTCTCTCTCTCTCAAATAAATAAAGTCTTTAAAAACAAATATAGGCCACCCAGCTACATTTGAATTTCAGATAAACAACAAAATTTGTTCTAGTGTAAGTGTGTCCCATACAACATTTGGGACATACTTATACTAAAAAAAAAAAAAATCATTCCTTGTTTATCTGACATTCAGATTTAACTGAGTGTCCTGTATTTTACCTGGTGACCCTAACCAAAGAGTGGGCAGCAGGGAGGGAAAGGCACTGCACCTGACACCCTCCCCCCCCACCCCCGCCGGGCTGCAGGTCTGAGGGAACTAAGAGCTGCCTGGATTGGGGGTTCTGGTGGACATCAGCCTCATGGCTCACAGTGTCTGCTGTTTGGGGGCCCACCCCTGGCTGGGCCTCACCCGACTAGCTCCTTTCTTCCTGAAGCAACCCTAGGCATCGGGGGAATACCATTTCCATTTGCGGATGAGAAAGCTATGCACAAAGAGGCCAAGTAGCCTTTCCGAGCGCCCACGGTAGGAAGTGCTGGAAGACGAGTCTATGGTCCAGTATAAGTGCGGTGTCACCCGAGCCCACCCCCAGCCTGCCACCATCAGTGTGCCCCCAAGCTGGGAGGGGGGACGGTGCCATGATTGCCGCCGTTTTTTAAGAGCAAGGAAGCCAAGGATTAGGGAGACGAAGAGCATGCCTGAGATCGCCCTGCTGCTAATCGTGGGACCTGGGGCTTTCTCCCTGCTACCCCCCGACCCCGCACCCAGGGCTGTTCACATGGAACAAGGAGGGGCTGGCCATAGGCCACATTCATCCCTCATACAGTGGTCCCCATCCCCCCATCTCTCACTCTAGCCGAAATAGCAGTGCCATCAGCAGTCAGAAATGGGGGATCTGGGGGTCACTTGAGAGCCCGGAGGGGACGGGACGGAGGGGGAGCCCAAAGGGCACCTTCCCACTCTGGTTCCCAGCCACCATGGCTGCCGCCTTTCCTTGTCCTCTCATATGAGGGGAGGGAAAGGGGAAGCCAGGAGGCCCTGACCTGGATCAGATACTTGCAATTTTCAAATGGAAATTTGGAAAAGAAACCACAAGTGCGAAGGAAGAACAGAAGGAGGGGGCGATATCTGGACCCAGAGGGGTCCATGTGATGCTCAACCCCAGCACCTGTGAGTGAGTATGTCTGTGAGTGTGTGTGTGTGAGACAGAGCGAGCGAGAGCGCACAGCCTGGTAGGAGCAGGGTCCCAGGGAGGTGGTCCCCTGCTGAGCGCAGCCCACCCTCCCCGCCATCCAGGATTCCCTGGGCGGGAACAGCCGCACCGTGATGATCGCCCACATCAGTCCCGCCAGCAGCGCCTTTGAGGAGTCCCGGAACACCCTGACCTATGCCGGCCGGGCCAAGAACATCAAGACCAGGGTGAGGGCCCTTCCTGGGCCAAGACTGAAGCCCCTGGAGGGATCCCTGCCACCCCACTCCACTCTCTCTGAAGCTAGCCACTGTGGCACTGGCCTCCATCCCCAGACCCATGTCACCCTGTGCCCTTCCCCGCACCTTCAACACCTGTGCACCTGCCAGGAAGCCCACTGCTCCGGAGGGCCCCCTCCCCCTTGTTCAAGGTCATGCGCCCCGTGCCTCATGCCCTCCCAGCCCCACTTTTCATTATCAGATGCCCATTCAGATGTTGACATTTTCAAAGCCCCCAATCTGTCAGGCCAGCGGCAGCCGATTCTGAGCACTTTCATGCATCCCCTCCTTCACTCCTCCAGCGAGGCCAGACTTCCTATGCTCCCATCTTGCGGTTTAGAGAAGTGAGGCTGAAGGAAGTTAAGTGACTTCCCAGCTGGCCAGTGATGGATGGCCCTGAGACTAGAAGTGGCCCTGCCTAGCTTCCAAGCCCACGTTGTCACCCTTGGGCAAAGGCGTTAGAATCCCCGCGGCCTGCTGTAGGAAGCCTCTCTGGACCTGTGTGCATGGAAGGGTGGGAATGGACACTCGCCAGATAGGACTTAGAAACACTCCCGCAACACTGCACTTTGCCAGCCACTGTCCCAGGGGGCTTTGTGTGCTATTCCAACCCTCCAGGAACTTAATGGGAGGAGGAGACATGTCCTTGAATATTGATAGTTCAGAATATTATTAATAGCTGGCAAGTGATGCCAACGGTAGGTGCTGAGGCAGCGAGGAAACAGGAAGTGGGGGTGGGCTGGCAGGATCTGGTAGAGCTCTTTGGGGACTGTCAGTGGGACTCTGAAGGATGGGGAGGACACTCTAGAAAGGGGGGGCGGTAGCAGTAAACGTAGAGGTTTCAAGGGCAGGAAGGAGATGGTATCTGTGATAAGGATGGGGACAACAGGACAGTTCCTCAACCAGAGCAGAATGTTCCCGGTGGAGCAGTGATCAAATGAAAATTGAGAGGGACACCTGCGTGGCTCATTCGGTTAAGCATCTGACTCTTGATTTCAGCTCAGGTCATGATCTCAGGGTTGTGGGATCAAGCCCTGCATTGGGCTCCGCGCTCAGCATGGAGTCGCTTGAGATTCCCTCTCCCTCTCCTTCTGCTCCTCCCCTCACTCATGCACTCTCTATCTCTAAAATAAATAAAATAAAATCTTTTTTTAAAAAATGAAAATTGAGGGCGCCTGGGTGGCTCAGTTGGTTAAGTGACTGCCTTCGGCTCAGGTCATGATCCTGGAGTCCCGGGATCGAGTCCCACATCGGGCTTCCTGCTCAGCAGGGAATCTGCTTCTCCCTCTGACCCTCCTCCCTTTCATGCTCTCTGTCTCTCATTCTCTCTCTCGCAAATAAATAAAATCTTAAAAAAATAAAAAATTTAAAAAAATTAAAAAAATAAAAAATGAATTGAGATAGTGGTGGGCCCAGGTGAAGGAATTAGAGCATTTCTCCTGAGCAGTAGGGAGCCACTGAAGGTTGATGAGCAGAGGAAGCAGCATTTTAGGAGTATGGGTCCAGCAGAGGCATGGAGTGTGATAGGTTTGGGGGTCGGAAGCCAGGGGGCCGTGACCGTATCCAGAAAGACTAGGGGGCAGAAAGAGAAAGAAGACCCAGCAGGCTGGCCCCAGCACCTGGGATGACTGTACCTGCCCTGCCCCCGTGCTGTGCTCCCCACAGGTGAAGCAGAACCTGCTCAACGTCTCCTACCACATCGCCCAGTACACCAGCATCATCGCGGACCTGCGGGGCGAGATCCAGAGGCTCAAGTGCAAGATCGATGAGCAGGGCGGGCGGGGCCAGGCCCAGGGCCGGTTGGAGCGGGGTGACATCCGCCACATCCAAGGTGTGTGCGTGCGTGGGAACTCTGTGTTCGTGGGAGCCCATCTCAGGCAGCCCTCCCAGCCTGTATCAAATTGCTCAGGGGCCAGATGGTGCTGGGTTCAAATCCAGACTCAGGCTTTTTCTGGGCAGGTAGCCTTGGGCTAATCATTCAACTGCTCTGAGGCTTCTTTTCAAGTGTCAAAGAGAACGGTGATCTCTGTTTCAGAGACTTAACGTTAATTAAGATTATGTGAGATCACACAAGTGAGAGACATGTGAGCGTTTAGCTGCGGGGGGGCCCCCCGCTCCGGGCTGTGAGGCTGTGCCCAGCGTCACTGGAATGGGTACCATTCTCTTGTAGATTTGTGTATTTGCTATGGATGGTTTCCCAACAGATGGCAGTAAAGTGTCTAAAGGGAACCTATGGGCTAGTGGAAGCCCAGTTCATACAGAGGAGCTGAAAATCACCTTTGGACCACAGCCGGAAGACTCAGTGTGGAAGTGGGTGTGGGAGGAGGTAGTAATCTAGGAGGTCTTTTGGGAGGAGGTGGTTGGACAGGAAGTGGTTTGGGAAGAAAGGGATGAGGGAGGGCCCCACGTAGGCCCAGATTTTCCTGGCCTGACCCTCCTTCCTCCACTGACTTCCTCTACCCCCCACCCGCTGGGCAGCCGAGGTCCAACTGCACAGTGGGCAGGGTGAGCAGGCCGAGATGGGGCAGCTGCGGGAGCAGCTTATCAGCGCTTTCCAGGAGCAGATGGATGTGCGGAGACGCCTGCTGGAGCTGGAGAATCATGCCATGGAGGTCCAGATCGACACCTCCCGCCACCTGCTCACCATTGCCGGGTAAGCAGCCCCTGCTCCGGAGCTGTTCAGGTCCCACCCCGGGCCTGGGACAGTAGCCACACACTATGCCCACTATGGTCTGACTCCCCTGTCTCCCTGGGGTGGGACGGTGGCAGCTGGGAGCACGAGAAGTCCCGCAGGGCGCTCAAATGGCGGGAGGAGCAGCGGAAGGAATCCTACACCAAGGATGACAGCGAGAAGGACTCGGACACGGGCGATGACCAGCCAGACACCCTGGAGCCCCCAGAGGTGACCTCAGCCCGGGAGAGCATTGCCAGCCTAGTGGGGGAGCAGAAGAAGCTGCGGAAGCAGAAGGTGCCTGGGGCTGGGGGCAGGGGAATGGTTTTGGAGGCCCAAGCCAGAAGGGGCTGGGGGTGGGGTGCAGGGGACTCAGACCTGGGAGCTCAGGCCTCAGATCCTCTGTGACCTTGCTAAATTCCTTCTTGTGCCTCTCTTACTCATCTATAAAATGGGAGTAGTCGTGGTGCAGCCCTAGTGGGGTTGTAGGGGAGATTAAATCAATGCCTTTTGCATACCAAGGACTCAAAAAATGGTAGTCAGTATTTTAATTAGGGCTTTCCAGATAACAGGATCTTTTCCTTCTTCTGGAGCATACCCAAACCAAGGGCTTCGGGGCGCCATGATGAGCTCTGAGGGCATCAGATGGGCTGGGGTGGGGCAGATAACCATGGGGCGGATTCCAGGGGCAGGCTGTGGTCCGGGTGGCAAGAAGGTGGGCACAGAGGGGCCATTTCGGAGCAGCCCCTGGTTGCAAGGCCCAAGACACAGCTTCGAGGGTTAGCCTCAGAATGGGGAGTTCGGGGGCTGGAGAGGCGCGGGCAGGCTCGGCGGAGGGCTTGGGGGTGGGGGGCGAGCAGCCCCCCTCGCGCGCCCGCAGCCTGGCGCTGACCCCCAGCCGCCTCCAGCTAGCGCTGGAGCAGCGCTGCCGAGAGCTGCGCGCGCGGGGCCGGCGCCTGGAGGAGACGCTGCCGCGGCGCATCGGCTCCGAGGAGCAGCGCGAGGTGCTCAGCCTGCTGTGCCGCGTGCACGAGCTCGAGGTGGAGAACACCGAGATGCAGTCGCACGCGCTGCTCCGGGACGGCGCGCTCCGCCACCGCCGCGAGGCCGTGCGCCGCCTGGAGCAGCACCGCAGCCTCTGCGACCAGATCATCCAAGGCCAGCGGCAGATCATCGACGGTAGGCCCCCCGCGGCCGAGCCACCCAGGGGCCCTCCTCGACCCGCGGAGGGTCCCAGGGCACGCGCTGAGCCCTGGCCCTTCCCCCCGCAGACTACAACCTGGCCGTCCCGCAGCACCTGGAGGAGCTGTATGAAGTGTACCTGCGGGAGCTGGAGGAGGGCAGCCTGGAGCAGGCCACCATCATGGACCGGGTGGCCTCTAGGGCCCTGCAGGTGGGAGCGTGGGCAAGCCTGGGCCTGGGCCTGAGGCACCTGTACTGATGGGAGGGGCTGATGCCCTAGGCAGTGCCTGCGGGGAGCTGGGGGGGATGGGACCAGGCTGGCCGGCGCCCCAGGGAGTCAGCTTCCCGTCCTTCTTACCCACCTGAGGAAGGCTCCCGTCCCAGAGCATTCTTCTCTGGCCCTTGTGTATCCCGTGTGAGCCAGAACACAAAGCCACTGCTCTCCCCAAACTCCTAAGCCAGGTTACAGCCCTGGCCACCTTGTGTGCCTGTCACCCTGTGCTGTCCCCTGGTCCAGGACAAGTCTTCTGACTGCCCTCCCCCCCCCCCCGCACCCTTCCCTCCCCAGGACAGCTCCTTGCCCAAAATTACCCCAGCAGGAACCACGCTGACACCGGAGTCTGAGCCGGAGAGTGTGAAGACGCTGAGCTCCGAAGTGCAGCGTCTGCAGAGCAGTGTCCTCCCTCCCCTCAGCCCAGAGAGGTGAGGCCAGAGACCACCTCCAGCCAGTCCTGCCAGCCTGAGCTGCCACCTGCTTCACCGTGTCCCAGGGATGCCAACCCAGATGAGGGTTGATTGGGGAAGATGGGGAAGGAATGAGAAAGGGAGGAGACGGCACGAGTCTGGAGCCAGGATGCCTGGCTTCTCCCTTCACACAAATAGCTCTTCCCTGGGGTGGGGCTGGGACCTCAGTGGGACCAGCCAGGTCAGTAGCCATCCATCCTCCTCTGCCAACCTCAGTGAAGCCAACCGCGTGTTTAAAGCCAGTCCCCGAGCCTGGCAGGTGAAGAGCTCCTCTGTGCCCACCCCACCCGCCATCCAGATCGGCAGCCTGGTGACCCAGGAGGTGAGCACTGAGCACCGCTTGCCCTGGGTTCCACTGCTGGGGGGCGAGAGCACAGGGTAGACACCCAGGGGTTGGGATGGAGCCTTCCCCAAATGGCCCTCACCCCTGAGGCCCCGCTGTCTCTGCTGAGTAAGACATGGGGTCTTACTCAGCAGAGAGTAAGTGCTGGGTCTAATGCCTTTGTCTTCTCAACCACTTCCCCCCGCAGGCCCCCGCTCAGGACAGCCTGGTCAGCCTGAGCAGCCGGATCAGCTCTTCCCCTGACAGCAGCGAGAATCTGTCAGAGATCCCCTTGTCCTACAAAGGTGTGCCCCTGCCAGCCCTGTCAGCGTGAGCCCGGCATCATCTAAACTGTTCCGGGTCACCCAGTCCATGCCCTCCTGCACTGCTGAGTGCACCCACACCTTTGGTGCTACCCATTCTATAAAGAGACTCCAGTGCCCAGAGAGGATTAACCACCTGCTCAAGGACACACAGAGAGCTGAGGGCACAATCAGAAGTCAGAATGGGGACCACATGACACTTAGGATCCTGTTCCCCCTTCCCACCCAGTAATAATTCTAAGAGCAAATACAGACGGCATCCCTACCCCCTAAGCCCATTTTCTCAATTAATCCTCACAATAACCCTATGGGGTTAGTTTCACCATTCCCAATTTACAGAGGAAGGTAAGGCTCAAAAACTTGCCCCAAGTTTCTTAAATAGCAGGCAAGCGGGAGGGCTGGAATTGGGACCCAGGCCTTCTGGCTCTGCTCATTTCCCTGCCTTGGCAGGAGAGTGGGTGTGGGAGGTAAGGGAGGGGGAGGAATATATGGTCTTGACCCCTACATTGGGTGCTCTACAGAGAAGAAGGAGATCCTGACCGGCACCAAGTGCATCTCGGTGAAGGCTGCTCGGCGGCGCTCGCGGGCTCTGGGCACCGAAGGGCGCCACCTGCTGGCACCTCCCAGGGAGCGCAGCAGCCTGTCTCTGCACTTGCCGACCAAGGCTGACAATTCGCAGCCACTGGGCCCTCTGGCCTGCAAGCGGCCGCCCAGCCCCACGCTGCAGCATGCTGCCAGTGAGGATAACCTGTCTAGCAGCACAGGCGAGGCCCCATCCCAGGCAGTCGGGCACGGGGGCGATGGCACCGGGCCCTGGATGCGCGGCCAGAAGAAAAGCCCAGGCAACAAACGAGAAGAGTCACTGGAGGCCAAGAAGAGGAAGCGGCGGTCCCGTTCCTTTGAGGTCACGGGGCAAGGGGTGAGGCAGAAGACAGGGGATGGGGTGTCTGCGCTCCTTCATTATGGATGGGGGTCTGGGGGGCTCCTGCACCACCCTCCATGCCTCTGTCCCCCAGGCTGGCATAGGGGGCACACAGGACTGGCATATAGGACAGATCCCTGTAGCAGATCCCATACAGCTCTGACTCACCTCACTGTTCTCCAACCAACACAGCTCTCCCGCCCCAAGACACACCTCCTGGGGCCCCGTCCTATGGAGAGCATCTCGGACCATAGAGTGCCACTGTGTGGACACCCAGCACCTGGTATCCGGCATCTGGGGAAGGTCATGCTGCCTTTGGCCAAGGTCAAACTCCCTCCAAGCCAGAGCACAGGTCAGTACCAGCAAGGGAGGGAATGGGAAGGGGGGGCCCTTGGCCAGCCCAGGGAGGAGGCATGTTGAGCTCCCTTCACCTAGGGCTACCCACTGCTGGAAACCGGGTTCTCACAGAATATTCGTGGGACTGGCATCTTGGGGCTGTGCCCCTAGGGAGTTCAAGGCCACTGGGTGAACAGAGAGGGAGTGGGAGGAATTCCTAAAGCCCTGCTCCCGGCCCTTCCCCTGTTGCAGGCCCTGGGGACTCCCCACCCCTCGCTGTTCCGTCCAACCCAGCTGGTATTTCCCGACGGGCTGCCCGTGGGCCCCGCCTGGCTCACAGCACAAGCACCCATGGCAGAGACATACGCTTCGGGCATACCTGAGGGGCCCTGCCCGGAACAGCCCTCCTGCCCCCAAGACTGGATGGGGTGTAGCAGAAAATGGGAGACGGAGGCTGGGCAGAGGGGGGTCACCCGCGAGCAGGAGTTCAGGATCTCAGAAGGCTGGGGTCCCTGAGACCCAGAAATTATGAGGGTGCCTGCCCAGCACCTCCATGCTTTCAGTGCCACTGGGCAAGGTAGGTGAACTCAGGAGGCATGGCCAGGATGACAGGACTTCCTGGCCTCCCAGCCCTGGATAGAACCCTGTTGCCAAAACCCTATAGAGACCTGTGGCCGGACTCGGCCTTGGAGATGGGAGGGGGAAGGGAGCTGTTCGTAGGACGGGGCCCCTGGGCCTACATCTGGGGCAAAGGCACCCCGGATAGTTGGGGAAGGAGCCAACAGTCACTTCACATCCTATGGTTGGGGCAGAGGAGGGAATCTGGTTTTGTTACTTGGCAGTGTAACAATAAAATCCCATTTGGGTCTTGATGGTTATGTTGGAAACTAGACCTTGTCTGGACTGTGGGGTGGCCAAGACTGATTAAGAGGCAAGCCGACGCCTTCCTCTTCCCTCCCCGACACCCCATCTCCCTCTGGTTACGCTGAAGCAACCTACAAATACCTGGGGGAAAGGGGTTTTTCTCTAGACCGTCCCCAGGAAGGGTGGGCCCGACAAGGTCTGTTCATGCCCCATCCCACCCGCCTTCACACCTGCCTGGGCTCCCTCCCATGGGAGGTCAGAGACTTGGGGTGGCTCAGACCATAAAAAGCCTAATTACCCGAATGGGGGTGGGAGGGTGATACCCTCTGGAAGTCAGGGCTCAGAAATTGCCCAGCTAAGTAAGCCTCTTGGCCTCAAGGTGGGAAAACTCCAGCAAGGGGTCCTGGGAGTCCCCCCAGTTTTCCCAGGCTGGTCCATTAGGTTGCTCTCACCTGCCCCGTTCCATGTGGGGGTGGGGGACCCTCGGGAAAAGCTAATGAAAGATAAAGGACCCCCACACCTTTGGGACCCTCCTGGGGCTGTTTCTACCTGGGAGCTGGGTGGTTCAATCATCCCCTCAGCTCTCTGAGCATCGGTTTATTCAACCAAGAGCGCGGCCTTCAAGGCAGCGGCGAAATCAGCTCCTGAAACCAGGCACCTGCTCTACCACCCCTCACCTGGCCTCCACCCCAGCTCCAAGGCCGCTGGCACCTGGCCACCCAGGGGGCCAGTGTAGGCACCTCCATTCGCCACCCCCCTCCTCCCAGACCCCGGGGGGCCACCCATGCCAGGCGTCTGTTTCCCACTCCGGAGGCGTCCCCGCCCCGGCCCCGCTTGGCTACTTGGGGGTCCGGATGAGGGTGTGGTAGACGGGCTTGACGATGAGGTGCAGGTGCAGGGCGTTCTCCACCAGGTACTCGGAGTTGCGCCGCTGCAGGTCGGCGTGCGCCAGGAAGTCGCCCGCCTCCTCGCTGCTCTGGTGGAAGCTGTAGGCGTGGCGGACCAGCAGGCGGCCCTGCTGGCGCGCCCCGACCAGCACGGTCTTCTGGAAGCTCACGCCCGCCGCGTCGCCGCCGCTGCTGGCCGGCGTGACCACCAGGCGCGGCCGGCCGTCCTCCGGGCGCGCGGCGGGCAGCGCGGGGCCCGCGGTGTCCGCGTAGACGGGCCGCAGGCTGACGGGCAGCCAGCGCGGCGAGAAGAGCACGTTCCACGTGACCCGGCGGCCCGCGTCGTGGCCGCTCGGGCCCAGCTGCGTCTGGAAGCTGGTGCTGCGGTCGTCGCGGGCCGGGTTGTTGATGACCCACGGGGCGCCCCAGGCGGGCGCGAGGTAGTTGCGGGGCAGGAAGGCGCTGCCGTTGACGTCGAAGAACTTGGCGAAGTGCAGCGGCGAGGCGGCGTGGAACTGGTAGGCCTGGAGCAGCAGGTCGGCCACCGCCTCGCCGTGGCGCGCCAGGGCCGCCGAGCGCGCCTGCAGCTGGAACAGCTGCGCCGGCGGGATCATGGGGTAGCGGATGGCCCGCAGCGCGCGCTCGGCCACGGCGGGGGGCGGCCGGGTGCGGCCCAGCCACGCCTCGAGCGCGTGGAACAGCTCCAGCTCGTCCTGCAGCACCAGGTCCGAGCGCGGCAGGAGCTGCGCCAGCAGCTCGGGGCTCACGGCGCCCCACTCTGCGCTCGCCGCCACGGCCGACAGGTTCCAGGCCAGGAACTGCAAGCAGCTCTGGCGCAGGGCCTCGTCCCCGGTGCTCACCGCGTAGTGGTACCAGCCCACCGCCGGGCCCGCGCCGCCCGCCAGGTGCGCGCGCATGTAGTCGGCCACGCCGCGCTGCAGGGAGGCCACGCCGTACTTGGTGGCCAGCCTGTGCAGGGGGATGGCCTGGGCCAGCAGCACGGTCAGCTCCCCGCAGTAGAGGTACCTGCGGGAGGGGCGCGCAGAGATGGGGCAGGGTCAGGGCGGGGCCGCTCTGCCCCCACCCCACACACTCACACACCCCAAGGGGCACCCGGCCTTGGGTGGAGAGCATTGTGGCCGGGGGTGCAAGCGGCGCAGTGGGCCCCGAGGCTTCCTGTCTTCGTCTCAAGGACCGTCTCTTGTGCGGACGTGGAAACAGCACGCAGTTACTGAGCATCTACTAGGCGCCGAGGTTTAGGCTACAAGACAAACGGGGCTCCTGCCACTGTGGGCTTTATAACCCCGGCCTCAGATCCATACCGTACTTGCAAGTGGGCAAGTCATTTAACTGCACTGAACCTTATGCCAATCATCGGGGAAAGGGGGTACCAGGGTCACTGTGACAGCTGGGGGAGAGTGAACTGGACTTGCTAGGAAGCAAGCCATCGAAACAGGTTAATTCCTTCCACCCTCCTCCCCTTCTCGCCAGCTCATCTTTCTCACTGGATCTTTTTTTTTTTTTTTTTTAAGATTTTATTTATTTGACAGAGAGAGACAGCGAGAGCAGGAACACAAGCAGGGGGAGTGGGAGAGGGAGAAGCAGGCTTCCCGCTGAGCAGGGAGCCGGATGTGGGACTCGATCCCAGGACTCTGGGATCATGACCTGAGCTGAAGGCAGACGCTTAACGACTGAGCCACCCAGGCGCCCCTCACTGGATCTTTTCTATTGTGGGTCTTGCTCACTCACTCCCTGTCCCCATCTGCTCCCATCCCTCGGCTCACCCTTCCTGCCAGGCCCCTAAGGGCACCCGCTCCATGGGAGTGTGGCAGGAGCTGCCCATAGCTGCACCAACACCCAGGTCTCCCCTTTCCCCTGCATTTTAGCCCCACTATTTGCTTCTGGGAATAAAGATGGTTCTCGGCCTCCCTTAGAGTGGGCATGGCCATGTGCCTAAATTCTAGCCAATCTAGTGGGGGAAGGCTGCTTTGATAGATCTGACTCCTGGGGAGAAGACCCTGTGCCCTTCTGTGTTAACACTCTTCCTACTGCCTGCTATTCTGCAGCCATCTTGTCTACGCCATTAAAACAGGGGCGCCTGGGTGGCTCAGTCAGCTAAGCGTCTGCCTTCGGCTCAGGTCACGATCCCAGGGTCCGGGGATGGAGCCCATGTCCTGCTCCCTGCTCAGTGGGGAGCCTGCTTCTCTTTCTGCCCCTCCCTCCGGCTCTGCTCTCTCTCAAATAAACATATAAAAATCTTTAATAAACAAATAAACTGTGAAAACCGGGTTCCTCTCTCCAACGATAGTGTGAATGGTGCCCCAGGCAGTGGGCTGGGAGCAGGGGATGGGAGAGAGAGCTGCCTTACTCCCCCCAGGCCCGGCGGCTCAGAAACCTGGCCAGACACTAAAGCCACATGGAGGCTTTAAAATAAAAAATCACTGCTGGGCCCAACCCCAGACCCGAAGCGGACAATCCAGAGCGGGGTTCAGGAATCTGCAGTTTTGCAAAGCCCTCAAGACCAGGTCTGGAAACAGAGCTTGCGGGCGAGGGCAGGGAGTCACGCGGGAGGGCAGTGGGAGAAGGGATGAATGTTAGGCGGTGGCACCTTCATCCTGATGACCTGGGTGGGTGGAGGGAGGGACACAGTGTCCTCTGAGGCGCCAGCGCTTCTGGGAGCCTGTGAGCCGAGGAGCCAGGGCCTGGGAAAGGGAGGGAGGCGCCCCCTAATCCTTGCCCACCTGATGAACTTGTCGAAGACGGCAGCACAGTCCCGGGGCTCCTGAAGCGCCACCTCGCTCTGGTTCCTCAGCAGCTCCCGGAACAGCTCGCTGTGCAGGCCGAGCAGCAGGCGGTGCGTGTGGAAGACGCGGACCTCGTCGGTACCCGCCGCCTGCACCCGCAGAACCACGTCGCTGGCGTTGCCCTGCCTTAGCAGCTCCTGCAAGCGCTGGAGCAGCGTCTGGGAGTGGTTGATGGGGGTGCCCGTGGCCTCGCCGCCCACATCGGCTCTCTGAGCTGCAGCAGGAGGGAATGCGGCACGGCTGAGAAGGCCCCCTGGGCCCGGGGCGGGGGTGCCAGCCAGGGGTGCAGAGGGACCAGCTGGAGACGCGTGCGCTTGGGTGCGGGTGGAGGCCGCGTGCATTCCTGTGTGCGCCCGTGGAGCACGCAGATGCATGCGTGTATGTGTGTGTGTGTGCGCGCGTGCATGCACAAGCACTTCCCGGGTGGGGAAGCTTGTCAGCCTGACCCTGAGCAGCCCCCCGAGAGGATGCTCTTGCAAGGGGGCTAGATTCCTGGCGAGGAGAGATCATGAGCCAGTGTGGGACAGAATGCCCCAGAACCGGTGTCCATGACGCCAGAGAGCCAGGCAAGGGTTGAGGCACCCCACCCCTCTCACCTCCTGAGACAAGCACCAACCAGCTCCTTTGACGGGCATTAAGTGCACAAATAAGCACTCTAGTTTGGGACTGTGATGAATAAGGGAAGTGAGAGTCAGGATAGGGCTACTTGAGGGGCAGAAATCAGGGATGGGGGCGCCTGGGTGGCTCAGTTGGTTAAGCGACTGCCTTCGGCTCAGGTCATGATCCTGGAGTCCCGGGATCGAGTCCCGCATCGGGCTCCCTGCTCGGCAGGGAGTCTGCTTCTCCCTCTGACCCTCCTCCCTCTCGTGCTCTCTGTCTCTCATTGTCTCTCTCGCAAATAAATAAAATCTTTAAAAATAAATAAATAAATCAGGGATGGCTCCCTGAGGAAGTGACGAGAAGGAGCCAGCCAGAGGACAGGCGCCAGCCCTGCACAGGCCCTTGAAAAGGATGGACTGGCAGTGCTGGGAGCAGCGAGAGGGTCAAGGGGGCCAGAGCACTGAGTGGGAGGGGCGAGGCCGAGCGTGAGAAGAGGGCTGCGGGCAGGAGGAGAAGCTGTTTCCTGGCCCAGCTGCCCTCCTGGGTCCTGACCTCTGAGACTGAAGTCCACTGGCAGCAGGTGGCTGGTGGGGGACCAGAGAAAACACAGAGGGTGAGCTGGTGCTGGAAGGGGACTCTCAGGGCACCTGTGTGTCGAGCCTGCCAGGCTGGCCACCCTGGGCCCTTCTCTCGTGTTTCCAGGGAATGCCGTGAGGGTCAGATGGGGACATGCACTCTGTTACAGAAAACTCAGGGACCAAAAAGGCTGCCAACAGCTTCCCCAAACAGAGAACAGTGTGAGGAGCCTCGGAGGGAGACAAGGTGGGTGTCTGACAGCAAGCCACGGGCACCTGCCCCGACACGCACACGCACACACACACGCACGCACGCGCAGGCCATGTGGACTACCAGAGAGAAGGCTCACACGAGAGCAGAGCATCTGTGTATAAGAGACAGGGAGACTGAGGGAGAAGGGGAGGGTGAGAGGTGGGTGGGCAGTTAATTTCCCAGCCCTCCCCTCCCGAAGCTGCCACTTGACGGCATTCCACCCGGCTGCCGCGGCCTGGGTGCCTGGGCCCACCTGTCTGGGACAATGGACAATGGACGGTAGAAAGGTCTTGTCTGTAAGAGCCCCGCCTGCCTCCCCAGCCCTCCCCCCAGGCAGGCGGCCCTCCTCCGTGGAGCTGGACACCGCCCCCTCCCGGCCTCGTGCAGCTAGGGCCGAAAGGTCCAGCCTCTCTTCCCTGCCCTCCACCCCCACCCCACCCACTGCCCACTCACCTGCTCGAGTGGCCAGCCCCACCAAGGTCAGGATGGCCCAGAAGCTGGCCCAGGACCCAGGCTTGGCAGAGCCCAAGCGAAGCATCTTTGTGCCCCGCCCCTGAGCTCCCTGGAGGGACAGTGAAGCCCAGACCACTGTGCTCACATCCCTCCTCCTTATATAGGATTCAGCACAAGGGGATGGCACCCCCCTTCCCGGCCAGCTTCCCTCCCCCCACCCTGCCTCTGCTGAGGATTGGTGGAAACTGGCCCCAGCTGTTGCCCAGGCAACCACTTAAGCCAGAGAGTGGCAGCCTGGGGCTATTGTGCTGCCCGCAGGCCCCCGAGGGGGACAGATCCGGCACCCTCCCCCACGTCTTCCACCACCCAGCAGAACTAGTCGTTTCTGTCCTGGGAGGATTTAGGCTCTCCACAGGGCAGGCCAGGGGCTCCAGGACCTCTGGCAGCTGCTGGCCCAGAGGGTCCCCAGTCCCCAGCCCCAGCCCCCTGGCCCAGTGTCCGTCCTGGCACAGAGCGCTCTTGGCAGCGTCTTGGCTAAAGTGCGATGGTGAGCAGGCTACAAAGGAAGGGTCTGGAAGAGGGGAGAGGAGGAGCAGCTCAGGCCCCCATCCCTCCCCTTCTTCCATTTTGGGGTGGGCTAGCTCTTCAGAGAGCAGGGCAAGGGTCTCGAATAGGGGCCCATGGGACAACTGGTATCATTTCCTCTTCCCTGTCGAGCATGTTCCTGGCCTGCTCTGGGGAGGGTGATGGGCCTTTAGGGAGGTCCCCTGGGGACCGTGACCATCCTCCCCCAGGATCAAGGTCAACCAAGATGGCAGGGCTGGGCCCGGAGCAGTTACACACTGCACCGTGTCCCTCTGCGTGAGAGGCCCTCTGCCCAGAGCAGGGCTGGCCCCCTTGCAAGAGGCTGGCCCTCAGCAGACAGCCCACCCCCCCTGCCCAACCAGCACAAATCTGGGCTCGGACACTGGAGATGCTGAGGTGGGCACCTGTTTGCCCTGTCGCTTCCTTTACCTCGCCTTCCTGAGTGCCTCAGGTCTCTAGGCTTACCTCTTGGAAGGCTTCTTTTACCAGCTTCTAACTTCCAGATGTAATGTTTCCCTTCCCAGAGTTCCAAGGAGACACACAGCAGACCCGGCATCCCGCCTCAACTGCAGGAGAAATCGAGGCAGAGAGCTAGGTCACAGTCTCAGTTGGGTCAGTGCGGAGGAGTGCTCTTCTAAATCCAAATGAATAGAGAGAGGAGGGTGGGGTCTAGAGCCCAAGGGGAGTGGGTGGGTCCGTGTGTTCTGTTGAGGCCTCACCCTCTTGGGGAGCAAGTGGGGCCTGGCCCAGCTCTTCCTGGGACGGACTCTGCTTTAAGCTTGAACCGATGGACTGAGAGATCCAGCTCCGTTTCCCCCGAGGCTGGGTCCTTGACTCGGGATGGAGCCTGCCCTCCCTTGCTCTCTGGGTCCCAGGCACGAGCTCCATGCATTGATTTCTGCTGCTCTGGGCTGGCACAGACACACCACAGCTCCACCCCCTCTCCAGAGCTGCAGAGAGAGCAAGAATTGGGTCTGGCACCTGCCTCGTCCGGGTTGGCAGAGATGGAGCAATCCAGCGCAGCGGAAACCCCTCCCGGGTGCCCTGACCTTCACGCCTGGCTCCCCTCGTCCAGATCCACCATCCCTTGGCTGCCTGCCTGCCCTTCCCATGGACTGTACCACCTCCCCGGCCCGGACCAGCAAGACAGAGCCTCAGTGTGATGGGGTTCCGGGCCTCCGAGAGCACCCCTGTTTCCATGTGCAATGCTCTTCAGGAGGAGCGTTATCTGATGATAAAGAGACGTTGGTAAGAGAACCCACTTACTCAGAAACCCGGCTTTCCGTAAACTCTTTTCTTAACTCCAGCCTCCTTGGGGCTGTATCTGCTTTTCTAGAAGGTAGAGTCCATCTGTGTTGGAATCTCCCGTGCTCTACTTAGAAGCCAGGACACCAGTATTTTCTAAGCACGCTGGGTGATTGTCATGTACGCACAAGCTAAGATTTACCCCCCGGAGTAAGATGGATGCCATTCCGAGTGTGCAGGGATCGGGAGGCCCCAGATGACCAAGAAGACTCGGAAGGGTCGCCTCTGACCCCCCATCTCTGAGAGGCCCCTCCTCCTACAATTGCTAACTTCGCTGTCCCTGAACCTCCTCTAACGATTTAGAAGCTGACTTTCCAGAAATGGGCATTCTCTTTTCTCGGTTTCTTAGTCTGAGAGTTGTTGGAGTGTGTGCATGTGTGTGTGTGGTGTGTGGGGTGTGTGTGTGGTGTGTGGTGTGTGTGTGTGTGCATGCACATATGTGCATGAGTGTCGTGTGCGAGAGTCTTGGAGCAGGAGAGAGAAAGGAGGGCATTTGCCCTGCACGGCCGTTGAGATAGAGGATCTGAGACACTCCATTTTATTTTGCCCTGTGGATCTGGAAGCTCCATCATTCCTTGAGAGCAAGTCTGATGAGCTCACAAGCTAGAACAATTCCCAGAGAGGAGTGCTACTTCCTGCCTGAGACAAAGAGTGTTTATAACCTACGTGACTTGTCTGAGCTCTCACGGCAGCCAGGATTCAAATGCCACTTTTCTGCTTGACTTTCTTCCCATGACCCTACACTGGGTCCCTACATGGGAAGCTATTTCAGACAGATATGATCCCCATTGGGCAAGGAATCTCTAGTGCTATAAAAGCCACTGAAAATTCTTGCAGGCTTGGGGCAGGATGGTTTTCTGCATCTGCAGAATGGGTGATGAGACGCTGGATGGGGGTAATACCCACCCCAGAGCGGTGGGTCCCCAGACCCAGCCCTACCTAGAGTGTGGACTCCCTTAGATCTGTAACATCTCCCTTCCTGAGCTAGGGTGCCTTCAGACACTTAGATTGGGGAATAGGGCATCCTGAGTTTAGGTTCCAGGCCAGTGTACTCGGCGGGGGGGGGGGGGGGGGGC
>NC_138383.1:6266289-6288052 GCF_054177405.1 Leptonychotes weddellii | reverse complement strand
TCACAGTGGCCTCTTCCTGCCTGTGCACCTGTTCTTTGGGGGAAGGTTGTGTGAGGGGGTGACAAGTGAACAGCTCTGGGGTTCAAATTCCCATGCCACAGGGTGGCTCTGCGGCCCTAGCCTGGTTGCTGAACTTCTCTGAGCTTCCGTCCCCTCTTGTGTGAAATGGAGGTCACCAGAGTTAGCTTGTGGGGCTGCCTTGAGGGTGACAAGTGTAGGAACAAGAGTAAGAGCTCAGGAAATGTTGCCGGAGCCCCTCACACATGCTTGGTCTTTTCAACCTGACTCTAAGCAGCTCCTCGTTGCCCCATAGCCTCGTGGTGCAGGGAGGTGGTGTCCTCAGAAGCAGAATTATCTGTGCTTCTTGCATTCTCTGGGGCTGGGGTCCTGGAACACGGCCTGGGGATCTGAGTGGGTCGTGCCTGTTCTGGTCCTGCTCTACCCACCCAGAGGACCTGGCCAAAGCCCGTGGACTCCCTGGAGGCCTGCAGGGTCAGAACACGGCCATCAGGGGGCAGCAAGTCCTCTGTGATAGCCCAGGTGGGTGTGAAGGTGGGAGTGGGGCTGAGGGTCCCGGTAGCCCCAGCCCCAGATGTGGGATCTGTCTTAGGGAGCCCAGAAGCCAGCTCTGTTACATGCCCAGAGATGGGCATGGGAAGTGATTCCAGGCTGGACCTCGGCTCTCCTCCAGAGTCAGGCCACACGTTTGTCCCTGGTGCCCACTGTGGGCCACACTGGTCACGTCCCCAAGGGGGTGGGGGGAGTCAGTGGGCACAGATTCCAGTCTCTCCAGAGTGCCCACTGCGCCTGCAGCTGTTGATCTGCCAGTGACTAATATTCCCGGGGGGATGGTCCATTTCACCAAGGCTAGGAAAACAACAGCTCGTGGGGCCACTGGGTCTTGGATTCCCAGAGCTGCTGGTGGCCTGGTCAGGCTTGTCCGGGAGGTCACTGCCACTGCTGCGCCCGGCTGCCTGCCTTCCACCCCCACAGCCCCCCCGGGGAGCCTCCTTGTCCCACTGCCTGCCGCCGCTGCCTTCAAACCTGGCCCGTGCGGCCTCCCTCTAGATGTGAGCCCTGCCCGTGGTGGCCTCACCCCTGCCCTGCACCGGGTACCCCCTACTCCCCTTCTGCCCTCCTGTCTGACGCCACAGATGGGATCCTTCTGCCTTGTCCAGAAGTCCTCACCCTCAGGATGTAAATGCCCTGGCTGAGCCCAGGCCAGTCCCCAGAGTGCCCTGGAGCACAACGCAGCCTATCCAGGGCCCCAGTCCCGTCCCCTCCTCCAGGCCTCCCTCTCAGCCTGACCCCTGCCTGTGCAGCCTCGGGGGATCCTGGTTTGCCCCAGGCAGCATCCACTGTGGAGATTCATTCCCCTGAGCCTCGGCCCCACCCTTTCCTTCCTCCTCCTCCCTCCTCCCACCACCCCACCTCTCTGCACTGACCGGCTCAGTCTCGACCGGCTCAGTCTCAGTGCTGCGGGAAGAATCGTAGGGCAAACCACCCCTTGGAGAGCTGGTGATGCTGGGAGGGAGCTGCAGGGACTCCCAGAAAAGCCACGAGGTGACCTACGACTCAGGACCCAGGAGCATGATGCTTGAGGGGCGGGAGGCAGGTAAAGTATCCAGAACAAGGTGGGAGGGGAGAGGACAGTGGCAGGCAGGTGAGGGACAGGCGAGGAATCTAGAAGTTTGAAGCTGATCACCAGTGAGAGGTGGGCCGGGAAACTAGGCTTAGCTAAGGTGGGGGAGGGGGGCGACATGCGGGCGGGGGGAGGGCAGGGATGACTGGGGGGTGGGACTTCAGCAGGAAATCAAAAGCTGGACCCTGAAACCTAAAGATCTAAAGTGTGGGCTGAGGGGTGCCTGGGTGGCTCAGTTGCTAAGTGTCTACCTTTAGCTCAGGTCATGGTCCCAGGGTCCTGGGATCGAGCCCTGCATCGGGCTCCCTGAGCCTACTTCTCCCTCTCCCACCTCCCCACCCCGCTTGTGTTCCCTCTCTCGCTGTGTCTCTCTCTCTGTCAAATAAATAAATAAAATCTTTAAAAAAAATAAAGTGTGGGCTGAAAAGAGCAAGGACCAGCGTATGTGGTCACCTTACTTCTCTGGACTCAGTGTCCCCATCTGAAAACCAGGGCCATCCCAGTTCCAGTAGTGCTAACCTTAGAAAGAGGGCTGCTCTTTAGGGGAGAAGAGCAGGAAACCTAGTGGTGTCACCCTTTAGAGACGAGTTGGCTGCTGAGTAGAGCCGAGGGGCTTCTGTGAAGCACTGGGGGTGAGAATCACCCAGGCTGCTCGCTAAAAACACAGCTGCCCAAGCCCCACTCGGGACCCGGGCTCAGACTGCCTGCGGCGAGGCCCAGGAATCTGCATGCTCAAATGGGCGACCCCCCGCCCCCCTGACTATGCCGTCCAGCCTGTTTCAGGGCCCTGCCTTCCAGGCAGAAGATGCACCTCGAGCAATGCAATGGAGAAATAGTGTCCATGGCAGCAAGAAATGCCACGGAGGACTTCTTCCCTTTAATGGGGGAGTCAGGGGTGGGGTGGGGTGGACCTGGCAATGGGGATTGCCATTTGCTGGGCCTGACCAGGGGATGTGCAGAGAATAGGGAGGAATAATGATCTCAGGGGCAGGGGCAGGCTGGAGAGAGACCTAAAACCCGACCCTTGCTTCCTCCCTAGATGGCCCACCACGAGCGACCCTGATGCCCACAGCTAACGGCAGTGGGCCAAGCCAGGAGTTGGGAGGCCATTGGCCAGAAATCCCAGAGCGGTCCCCGTGTGTGGCTGGTGTCATCCCTGTCATCTACTACAGCATCCTGCTGGGCCTGGGGCTGCCTGGTGAGTGGGAAGCTGGGGTCTGGGAGTTGGGGATGGGCGGAAATGGGGGTCCTCCTTCGATGGGTGCCTCTGAGACCCAGAATCTTAGACTCCAGGACACTCTTTGACTTTATAGGGTGATCTGGGTCACTGGGGAGCAAAGCATCGTGGGGAGTAAAAGTGAGGGGCCAGGATTTGGGGTGCTCATGGCTAAAGCCAAGGTTTCACCAAAAGGGACAGCCCCCTCCACCCCCCTGGCAGTGGGCACTGTGCTAGGCTAAGTTCATGTAGGACTGCCTTCAGCTCGGTTGAAATCTTCCGCTACGGTCCACTGCTTCTGAGAGCAGCAGAGCTAGGGGACAGGTGGGGAAGTGGAGGCAGGAAAGGACAGATGGTCTCAGCCTTGGGGAATTACCCACCCCTGCCCGTGTGTAGGGCCTTGCCCCCGGGTGAAGTCAATGGCCTGTGGTGGATGGATGGACAGGGCAGGGCTGACCTGGTTAGTCTCCCTGATAAAGTGAGCTTTAAGAAGGGTCTGGAAAGAGGCAAAGAGAAGCCAGGGAGAGGAGAGGGATGAAGATAACACCTTGGAAACATAGTCTCAGCAGCCCTTCTAATGCCTCTGCCCTCTGTGACCTCTGTCGCCATCAGTCAACCTCCTGACCACAGTGGCCTTGACCCGGCTGGCCACCAGAACCAGGAAGCCGTCCTACTATTACCTTCTGGCTCTCACGGCCTCGGATATCGTCACCCAGGTGGTCATCGTGTTCGTGGGTTTCCTCCTGCAGGGGGCCATGCTGGCCCGGCAGGTGCCCCAGGCTGTGGTGCGCTCAGCTAACATCCTGGAGTTTGCCACCAACCATGCCTCAGTCTGGATTGCTGTCCTGCTCACGGTGGACCGCTACAGCGCCCTGTGCCACCCGCTGCGTCACCGGGCCGCCTCGTCCCCAGGCCGGACCCGCCGGGCCATCGCCACTGTCCTCGGTGCCGCCCTGTTGACGGGCATCCCCTTCTACTGGTGGCTGGATGTGTGGAGGGACGCGGACCCCCCCAGCATACTGGACGAGGTCCTCAAGTGGGCTCACTGCTTCACGGTCTATTTTATCCCTTGTGGCGTCTTCCTGGTCACCAACTTGGCCATTGTCTGCCGGCTGCGGAGGAAGAGCCAGAGTGGGCTGCGGCCCCGGGTGGGCAAGAGTACAGCCATCCTCCTGGGCGTCACCACCCTCTTCGCCCTCCTTTGGGCACCCCGGATCTTTGTCATGCTCTACCACCTGTATGTGGCCCCCGTCCACCGCGACTGGAGGGTCCACCTGGCCTTGGACGTGGCCAACATGGCCGCCATGCTCAACACGGCAGTCAACTTTGGCCTCTACTGCTTCGTCAGCAAGACTTTCCGGGCCACCATCCGAGAGGTCGTCCACGATGCCCACCTGCCCTGCACGCTGGGGTCACGGCCAGGGGGTACGGTGGTGGACCCTGCGCTAAAGCCTCCAGGACTTCCCAAAGGGGCAGAACGGTAGAGGCAGGGCCCAGCCAGGGTGCTCGGGGGCGGCTCGGGGCCGGATTTACTGCTGCCTTTGTGGTGTGCCCGCAAGACTTTATCAACACCCTACTTCGCCATCTGAGGGTGGGGCGGGGAAGGCTCCTTCCTGTGGGGGCGGCTCCCCAGGTGCGGGGGCGTCCCATTTATCCAATTCTCACATTAGCTTCACCAGCAGTTCCGACTTCCTGGCCCAAGGAGAGGGCTCTGCCAGGCACAGGCTAATAAAGTCAGCTGCTCCGGGCATTCCTCTGTGGGGGACATTTCACCTGGCACGTTATGAAGGCTGGATTAACGTGGGTTGGATGAATGAATGAAAGGCAAGATGGGTGGGTAGATGGATGAATGGATGGGTGGACGGAGGGATAGGAATTATCTCCAGCCACCACCCCGCCCCCACTCCCCCAGAGCCTACCTCTCACTCCCTGAGTCATCACTTCTCTGGCTTCCAGTGGCAAGGCCAGGATGAAAGGAAGCCATCAGTAGGATCTCAGGTATATTCGAGGCTGGGGGAAGCCATGAGTAAGGGGAGGGGGGCTTCTTGGGAAAAGGGGTGATCTTAAAGCAGGTTAGGTGTCCCAGCCCTGGGGAGACACCACCCCTTGAGTCTCAAGCATCCTGCTACCATTCCACTTAACTCCCTGCCCTGAGGCCAGAACAGGTTCAGGGACCCAGAATAGCCCTAGGGTTTTCATTGTTGAGGCTGAGGAGACAGGAAGTGCCTCTCAGCCCTGGAGGGGGGGGATGGGAAGGGAGGACTCAGCCCACTCCACTTGGGGGAGGGCCTCTTACTGCACCACGGGAAGGAAGGCCCAGCAGATCAGGTCCCCGGGGCTCTGCCCGGCCCCTCCCAGCCTCTCCTGGGCCCCTCTCTCCGCCAGGGTGCCAGCCCAGAGGAACAGCTGGGAGAGATTAGCAGATGGACCTCCCACCTGCTCTGGGCTTTGGGTAAACACATTAGTCGCCGCCGCTTTCTGCTTCCCAGTCAGTCAGGCTGAGCTGACCTTTCCCCCTGACTGGGAGGTCCAGGCCGGGGCCCACCAGCACCCAACCCCTTAGTGGGATGGCCTAGCAGAAAGAGCCAGAAATGCACGGGGCATACCGTCAGTGCAAAATAAATGCTTGGCTTTCCTCTTCTCCCCAGAACGGGGGTGTCCAGGAGGGGACTTTCAGCCATACCCAAAAGGAGAAAAGGCAGGCCCTCCATCCTTTATCCGTAATTCTAAAGAGCTCTGAAAACCAAAACATTTGTCCCAGGTTTGCCACGGTCCCATTTAGTGGCAAAACCTGACCCGACCTGAGGCAGGATGAGGGAGTGTGGACACAGTGGTTCCCTGCCGACTCTCTGCGGGTGTGGCTGCTGGAACCAAGATCGAGCGTGTGGGACAGGCCACGCGTGACCCTTCTCTGTTCTGAAAAGTTCTGAACTCTGGGACCCATCTGGTCCCAAGTTCAGAGAGAGGAAGGGGGACCCCCAGGCACCACCACTGCTGGTGGTGCGGGGTCCAGGCTGACCCTGAGTGTGCCGGGGGCACGGAGCGTCCCCCCGTGTGCACACGGATGCGCCCGTGGGCAGGAGTGGATGCGCCAGGGCTTCCTACCTTGCTTAAGGAGGAGGGCATGCAAGGACAGGTATCCCGGGGAAGAGCAGGCCCTATAGGTTGGGGCAATGCTTCCCAGCCCACTGGAGGGGCCAAGTCTGCCCTACAGAGGGAGGCACTGGGAAGAAAGTTGCCTTTCTGATGCAGAACCAAATGGAACACCATGGAGGAGAGACCTTCTTCCTACTCTAAGAAACCTCCGAGAGCCCTCCAGTATCAGAAAAGAGCATTGTCGTGGAAGGCGGTACCTGGCCAGTGGGCTGTCCTCGAGAAGACCCATTCACTCACCAGTTCCTGAGCACTGGCGAAACCAAGAACTTCCAGAAACAGGTGGGGAGGCTCTGTGGAGGCAGATAGGGCTTTGTACAGGTAGGGGCGTGGAACCGCCAGAACCAGGGTGTTAATATGAATGTGACCTCAAGCGGACCCACAGGCTGGAGCGACATCAGTTTTTCCAAACAACCCTGTGTCCTGAGTATAGTCACCATTTTACACCGGGGACATGGGAGCCCAGAGAGGTGACATGCTGAGCACATGGCCTTCCGCTGGTGAGGAGTGAGTCTGCCGGTTCCTGCTCCGGATCCTGCTCCTCTGAGTGCCTCTCAGGGGCTCTCAGGGGCAGCAGATTGGGGGAAGGGCCGCTTCGGGGATGCTTTGTGTCACTTACAACTTTTTGGTCCTGGACTTACTAGATTCGGAAACCACGATCATAGTTTCCCAATAAGATGGATTGAGCAACAGTTCATTTTTTTTTATTATTATGTTATGTTAATCACCATACATTACATCATTAGTTTTTGATGTAGTGTTCCATGGAGCAACAGTTCATTTAAAAGTCTTTGTAACCTTGGGGCACCTGGGTGGCTCAGTCGTTAAGCATCTGCCTTCGGCTCAGGTCATGATCCCAGAGTCCTGGGATCAAGCCCCACATCGAGCCCCGCATCGCATCCCTGCATCGCATCGAGCCCCGCATCGCATCCCTGCATCGCATCGAGCCCCGCATCGCATCGAGCCCCGCATCGCATCGAGCCCCTCATCGCATCGAGCCCCGCATCGAGCTCCCTGCTCAGCGGGAAGTCTGCTGCTCCCTCTCCCACTCCCCCTGCTTATTTATGTTCCCTCTCTCACTGTGTCTCTCTCTGTCAAATAAATAAATAAAAATCTTTAAAAAAAAAAAAGTCTTTGTACTTTAACAAAATGAAGAGCTCATCGCTTTGATAAGCAGATCACTGACGTGCAAAGTATTATTAAAACTGCTCCTGCAGCTGCCTTCGCGCATTTTTATTGTTAACTCTCAAGGGCTTCGGGAAGGAGGCCAAGACTACAGTGGCGTGGCTCACCCTTCTCTCCTTGGCCAGCCCATCTGCAGAGTCTACTAGAGATGGTCTCAGTTCCACACTGAGCGTAGTTTTTAGTTCAGAAGAGTTTTCCTTATGTTCCGACTCCTGATTGGGATGCTGGCCCCCCTTTTCCCTTGTGCTCGGGCAGGAGAGCAGATGTGCTGTTGGCCAGGCTTCCCGGGTCCCCTCTGTCAAGTCCACCGTCCCCAGAGCTTCTCCAGTTGGGGCTCAGAGGCTTGCCCGGCTTTCCAGCATTGCCCACGCTTCCCTGCTTCCTGCAGCCACGTCCTGCGTTCTCCCAAGTGGGGGTCAGCACTCGGGGCTTCCAGAGCGTGCTCACTGCCCCCCACCCCCCCCCGGCCCTGGTGCTGCCTCTGCTGGTTTACTTCCAGCTCCATCCAGCTTTCCCCTTGAGGGGCTCCACTGCTCTTTCCCCTTTTTCTTTTTGTCCACAAAAAGGGACACACGGGTTGGGTAAAAGGGGCCCAAGGCTGTCCTCGTCCTGCTGGGGTGGGGAGTGGGAGCGGGCAAGATGGGGACAAGGGGAAAGGCTTCTAGGAGGACCTGCTGTTTTCAGCAACCACGCTGGGGAGGGGTCCGTCCCCCACCCACCCTGAGCAGGACTTACTGAATTAAACATTGAGCCCTTTAGTCAGCCAGATGATAGATGTGGTGGCAGGGACAATGGGACGGTCTTTGACACGGGAGTCTTGGGGCTCTTGGCCTTCCCCACGCCCACCTCCTTTGTCAACCGTGAAGCTGGAGCTCCCCAGAGGGTCTTGGGGCCCACCCCCTCCTTTTGCCTGTGGCTATGGGCTCAGACAGCAGGGGGCGCTGCAGGACTGGCAGCACAGAAACCGACTGGCAGGGCTTTAAGCCAGATTTGTAGAAAGATCCAAGATACTGCAGAGAGTGTGCTTGCCCTGGGGCCCCCAGCCAGCCTGGGGAGTGGCTGGGTGGGAGGGATCAGCCATTCTCCCTGTCACTCTCCTCCACCCTGAAGCCGAGCCAGCTGCCACGTTGGGGTTGGTGAGCCCAGAGGGCCCACTGGTCACTGCAGTTTTCCCAGATCATTCTGGTGGTTGGAATGGTTTCCTGTGCGTGTCACTGTGTAAAGGGCCCTTTCATTGGCCTCCTCCCTCCACCCATGGCAGGGTCCAGCCAGCCCCTCCCACTGGCCTCCCAGTCAGGGGAACTGCCTTCCCCACGGTGGGGAGCTTGCCCCGCGATCAGTGCCTCTGGGGTCCCCGCTCACCCCACCCTAGTCCAGCTCCACCTGGCCCCACCCCCTGGCCAGAGGGTCCTGGCCATGGCAGCCACTTTGGCATCCAAGGGAGTTTGAGCCTTGGCAGCGGCCCCACATGACAAGGATGGAGGGAAAGGGGCCGGGGAGGTGTGGAAGGAGGGAGACTGCCAAACCCCGCAGTGAGTCATGAGCAGAGGTGGGACCCAGGGTGGTTCCATCCCTGCCTGGAACCTTCCCTGGAGCCCGCTGAGTTCCTCCTTCTGATCACAAAGCAGGAGGGAGTGTCTTTTGCCCGCCCCACCCCTGCCAGCCCTACTGACCTCACCAGCCTGCAGCCCCCCATTCCTAGCTAGGACGGCCTGGGGGGCCTCTGGGAGCATGGGTAGCAGACCTAGGCTGGGGCTGCCATGCTGGGGCGCTCGCCCATCGTTTAGGGAAGAAGGGAAGGTGGAGGCTGATCCAGGGCCAGCCAACCATGAGACTCCCACCGCCTCCTGCTGGAGGCTCCTCCCAGGCCTCCACACCTCTGTCCAAGTAGCCTGGAAAGGGGACACCCCCCCCCCCAACGGCCCCTGCCCGGAAGAAGGTAGGCCGCTTGCCTGGCACTCCCTCACCTTCTCTGTAAAAGGAGAGCTGAGTGGGTTAGAGCTTGACTTAGGCCCAGGCCACCATGAGGTTTGAGCAAGGGAGCCCCACCTGCCCTCCTACTGGGCAGGAGTGTTGCTGGGGGCCAGGGGCATGAGGGCACAGCTGGCCTCTTACCCACAGGTTCCCCCCTCCAACGCCCCGGAGTCCTGACCCCAAGACCCCATCCCTCTGGCCTACTGTGAGGGGCCGGTCCACCTGCCCTCCAGCTCAGCCTGGGCAGAGGCTCCTTGGGCACCGCCCCCCCCCCTCCCCCGGCTGCCCTCTGGTGGCTGCTGGAGGTGAAAGAGTTAACTGGTCTGTGGTGTTTCCTTCCCGGACTCGCCTAGATGTATATTTAGCAGGCCCAGCTAGAGCTAGGAATGCCAAAATGCCCTGGCACGGCAGCCCCTGATTTGCCACAACACCCCTCGGAGGCTGGGGGGAGGGCAGTGCGGTGGGACGAGGGGGGCGGGCGCCATGGGGGTGGGATGGTGGAAGGGGAGAGGGTCCACTGGACGACGGGGGCAGGGATGTGCGAGTGGGCTTGGAAGGAAGGCTGTGGTCCCACGGGGCATCCAGGCCCAGGTGGAGAGAAGGGGAGGGTGTTGCTCTTTTTCTGTGGGAGAAGGACCCGGGTGACCCAGTCTCCCAGGGACGTGGGAGGGTTGCTGGAGAACAGGTCTGGGATCAGAGGGCTTCCCGGTGAGGGGTGATGGGACAGGGCTGCTGGGAGAGCTCCTTCGACCACCTGCTGAAATGGCCCTAGGCCTGGGGAAGTGGGAACTGAGTATCTGCCCCAGGGTATATCCTGGTTTGGGTGCCCCTCCCCACTCCCACCCCCACCCCACCCCCACCCCGCCCCGGCTGGCTGGAGGTGGCCAGAGGCGAGACGGCTGGTGAGCGCCTTGCTGGGTGCTGCACTGTCACTCTGGGACGTGCAGACATGGCGGGGCTGGGGCGGAAGAGTGGTTCTAAGGGTTCCCTCCCAGTGGGGCATCCCCTGCCAGCAGAGGATGGGCTCTCACTTTGCCGGAGTGAACAGCAGGCTCGAAAAGATCCAGGGATTGCCTGCCACCAAGACATGCCAGTTGTTACTGGTTTTAGTCTGTCTTGGTTCTCCTGACCAGGGGGTAGCACCCATCTAGAATTTTCTGTGTCACAAACTCTCATGGAGGCAACGAACCAAACCCCTTCCCCAGAGTGCCCTCTCTACAGACAATGAAGACAGCTAACCATTCTCTGACACCAGTGCACTGCATGACCTTGGGAAAGTCATTTCCAACCTCACGGTGTGGAGGTTGGACTAGGTGGGGCCTGTGGTCACGTCCACGGGCAAGCTCCTCAGCCCCAGATGTGGCACCTTGTAGAAAAGGTAGCATCTTCTCAGCCTTTCCCACATCTCAGGCACCGGGCTGAGTGTTTTGTATGCACCATCTCATAGAATCCTTACACTAACACCACCAGGCAGGAATTGCTATGTCCATTTTACAGATGGACATACTGAGAGTCAAAGAGGTTAAGTCATTTGCCCAAAGAACACACAACTGGGTGGGGAGAGGCAGGGCTCGGATCCAGGCCTATGTATCTCTGGGCTCTGTACATCTAAGCATTGTGCAAGGCTTGGGGAGATGCTGGAGTTGGCAGAGAGCCCAGATCCAGAAGGGGTGTGCAAAGGGAAGTCTCATGTCCAAGTACACGTGAGCACATGCCCCTTTATTCTAACTCTTGGAGTCAGGTGAAAACAGTGACTAGTTTGTAAAGTAGGTGTAAAGTTGGAAAGATGGGCTGGTCCCGGCGTGAAAGGCCTCTCTGTGTGGCAGGCTGAGCTTCTGAAGGTTCTTAGGATTGTGTTCTAGAAAGATCCCACTGGCGGCACTATGGAGAATGGATCAAGGCTGGAAACTGGAGACCCTTGAGACCGGTGGCTAGTCCAGGCGAGAGACGGTGAGGCCAGGATGGAGGGGCCCAGATGCTCCTGCAGGGTCTGCTGAGTTTGGAGGAGACCTGGGGACAGAAGGAGGAAATGCTCTCCCTGCCATGGCCCCTGGAGCACTGCTGGGGAGAGAGAAGTTTCCACCACTACCTGAACTGACCTACTGACCATGCTGTGCCTGTGGGAACTTAGCCCAGGTCCAGGCATTCAGAAATGTTCCTCCAGACGTTGGACATGTACCCAGAGGGAGTCTGAAGGCAAGGGGTAGTTGGGGATGGGCCCAGAAAGCCACCTGCCCCGGGGGGTCCTTGGTAGCCGGGCCTCACTCCCCGCATCTCCTACTTGCTCATTTTGCCAACGCGGCACTTCTAGTGCCAAGGACACTGGGGACTGTCCTTACGGTGCTTATGTGGCTGCATGTGAGGAGAACAGGCCTGGAGGAGGCTGCCCCAAATACCACCCCATCAGAGCTCAGAGCAGCGGCCTGGAGCAAGTTCAGACGGTGAGGTCAAGAGGCTTGAGCTGCTTCCCTTCTCGGAACACCTACCTCTGGTCCTCGCCGGGAGCCTTCCTACCTGCAATCTTTCCACCTTACATTTCTAGAAGTCCTGGGCTCTTAACCAACTCCCATGTCCCCTAACTTCTTTGACTCCAGTATAGGAATAAATGAGAGCCACCCAAAGGAGAACCAGCAAAGGCTAGTGCTTCGGAGCTTGCTCTGAGGAGTCAGCCACATCACCCGTGTTTGACAGGGACTCGAGGGGGACGGGGAGCAGGAAAGCTTATAGTGGAACAAATGGAAGAGCTCAGTTGTGCCTTGACAGGAGGCTAGGGACCAGGGCCAGCCAACTGCAGGGGGGGCGGCTAACTAGGCAAGGGGCATCCTACATGATTGAGTGGTTGGGTGCAGATTTGGTTTCCTCTGGTTGGTCCTAAGCAGAAACAAGAATTAGGGAAGCTGTCACTCATTAATCGCGTCCGGGCCACTTGGGGCCGATTGTTACGGGGTTATTGTTTGGCTACTGGGGGACCAGTTGCTAGAGATAGCGGTCTGATGCCCTGCATGTCTGAATCACAGCTAGCAGGCCGGCTTCCTGGGCCGCTTCCTACAAACCATGATTGGATTCCTGAGCTGGTTGCTGCAGGATTGTGGGTCAAGGTTCTATTTTTATAGATGGTCTGGCCATTGTCCATCTGTAGATTCAGTCTGTCACCAACAACCTGTGTGTATCAGCCCAGTTTTTCAGGCACGCACACCAGAAATTGGAAAGGTTAGTTGACAGCTCGGTTGCAGAGCCAGTAAGTTTCAGAACTTGGACAAGAACCCACTGGTTTTGTGCACAACCTTTTCCTTCCCGTCTTCTGCAGGCAAGCTTCCTGCCACCAGCTCCAACCCTAATACTTTGCGCACGCTCTCCATAAATATTTATTAAATGAGTGAATACTCATTTTTATGATGTCAGTGAGGAGATCAGCTAGAAATGCAAAAACTGAGATTGGGGGTGTCCTGGCCGTTGAGGCACCTGCACTTAGAACTGCTGAGTTCCAGGCTCTCTCCCCTCTGATATCCTGCGAGCATCCTGCACTCCGGAGTTGAAAGTTGAAACCACAGTCTGAGACCTGTGGGTTCCTGCCAGTTGGGCCGGAAGGGAACCGGCCTCCAGGATGCAAGAGCAGTCTGCCTCCGGGTCTGTCCACCCCACCGCCCGTTCCGCTGTTAATAATCAAAGTATTGGGGATTCTGGTCCATCTCACTGATCGACAGGAGCAGCCAATGGTGGAGGAGGCTATTTCCTCCCAGAAGCTGGCCTGGGAGTGAGGCCAGGTAGGGGGACCGGAGCCTCAGGCCCTGTGGATGGCAGAAGTCTAAGGTGACCCCATGATCTCCATCCCTGTCCTCAAGAGTTACTCCTTGATTATTGTAGAGGCCACTTTTAGGCAACAAGCTTGAGCCCTGGAAAGTTGAACAAGGCAAAAGGGCCCACAGTGACCACTGAGCTGATGCAAACAGGCTCATTAAAGCCATAGGTCCTAACTGACCCATGGGCTACTTACAACCAGGCACAGTTCCTAAGTTACCAAAAAAGGGAAAATTCCATCTGAGCCCATACTCCCTCACTCCACCCTGTAACTATAGCCCCTCACCACCACCTCGTGGCAGACAGTCTCTCCTTTGCTGTCTTGCCCTCTGTGCCCTTGCTGTGTATTCAATAAAATTCTCTTTTGTTCTGCTTTGGGGGGATTCTTTCACCAGCCATGCCACTGGACCCCACCCCATTGGGACGCCTCACAATTATTTTAAGTAGCACAGTGAAAGGGATTTTCCACACAGGGAAAACCACATGGCCGGGGAAGGGCAGCGGTCTGAGAGGTCAGGTGACCTGGAGGGTGGGGGTCAGACATCCTGAGAGGTCAGGAGACTGGTGTGTATCCTGTACTAGTCCCAGAGCCCCGGGCCTCTGCAAGCCCCAGTTTCTATATCTGCAAAGTGAGTTGTTGGCCCAAGTAATCTAACCCTACCTATTGTGATCTGGATTCTTTTAAGCCCAAGAGAGGCCAGGATTAAGGCTGACTCCCCTGGGTTATGCTGGTGGGGTGGGTCGAGGTGGCTCCTTGGTCCCTTGGAAAGAAGCAGAAGAAATCACTTCTGAATGTGGCCACTGTGTCTGTGGGCCCCCTCCTCCCCTCCAGCCTCAGGTCCTCTCTCACCTCGAGTAGATGGGCCACACCTATGAAGGAAAGAGATTTGGGGTGAGCAACAGGTGTGGTTGTTAATTTTTCCAAGGGCTTGGTTCTGCCTTTCGAGATCTGTGCACACACACACACACACACACACGCGCGCGCGCGCACACACGAGGGGTGTGGTCACAACCTGACAGAGACTTCTCAGTCCCTCAATAGACCTGCTCACTTCACACAGGCTGTGCATCGGGAGGCTGAGCCCAGGCCAGGGGCGGGGACTGACCCCTTGCTGCCCCCCACCACGGCCCTGGCGCCCCGACTCTGGCTCACTAGCTGTGGGAGGGGGCAGCAGGCAGAGGCCCTCCACACAGCCTGTAGACATTTCAGGGGCTCTGCATCTGGCCTCTGCCTTCTCTCTCCTTTTTTTCTTTCCGAAGGGTGTCCAACAGAGGGCTTGGTCCCTGAAAAGCTAAGGAAAGAGGCAGGCATCGTGTGGGTTGGGCAGGAGGAGAGAGAGAAAACAAGCAGAGGTTTGAGGATGCAAAGGGGAGGGAGTCTGGGAGAAAAGGGAGAAGCATCCCATGCAGAAGCCACAGGGGACCGGAGGGGACAAGAGGAGAAAACGTGAAGAGAGACGGGGCTTGAAGACAAAAGTCCCTTTGGCACAGCTGCCGGGTGCCAGATCAGACCGGACATCATTCTGACAGACTCCACTGTGGAGTGTTGGTGCTCACGGGGAGGAGGGGCCTGGTCCACCCGCCTGTCCCCTCTCCAGAGGGTCCCTTGGCCTCCCTCTTCCAGGCTCAGGTTCAAGCCTCCTCCCTTGTAGCCAGAGCCTTCTTTTTGGGGACAGTCCTGACCCTGTCACTGCACAAAGCCCTCCAGTGGCTTCCCAGGACCCCAGGATGACCTCCGGACTCCTCCATCGGCCAGCCCTCCGGTCTTGGCTCCTAGCCTCTCACCCCTTCCTCTCCCCACCCCCACCCACACCCAGGGGCCCCAGCCAAGCAGTTGGCCTGCTCCAGTTGACTGTGGGACTCCCAGCAGTTACCCAGTATGGGACACATGGGCGTCACGATCCATGCTTCTGTGAATGCACGCTGGGTGCGTGAATGATAACCATCTGGCCAATCGGATACTTTCAGCTTTGAAGTTCCGCATAAGGCAAACGTCACATCCGGCCACACCAGTGAACATCCTGGGGAGCTAATCCTGTCCAGCGGGCTGTGCAGTCGATCCCAGCCCCATGGAATCGGGAGGGCTCCCAGGGCCCTCTACCACCCACACCCCTTGTTGCCCGCAGAGAACCCTGCCGCCATGCTTCCTGCTGCCTTCCATGGGGCTCCAGGAGAAAGGAAAGGCTGCAAGGCCCGGCAGCTGGCCTCACACGGAGCTTTGGGTTAAGCCATTGGACTGGACTACCAAAAAGAGGGGCTTTCGTCAAGTCCTCCAGGCCCCAGCACTTGCCAACAAGGGGGGAGACCAGGGTCCAGTCAGGTGGGGCCAAGACACCAGCTCCTAGGTGGGAAGGAAAGGGGGCCACACAAAGGGTCTTTCTGCTCCTGGCCCCAGGAGACAGGCCTTCAGCTAAGAAAATATTTTTAGTGGTTTTTGCTGCAGACCCCTACGTTCCTGAATAGCTGGAAAGGAGCAGGCCCCAGGTGGGGGGAGAGGCGGCTCCCCACCTGTCTTTGCTACAAGGAAAAGGCATCAAAAGGACCTAGACACGTGTCACAGAAAGTGCTGGGAGCATGATAAGGGCAGAGCCTCAGGGAAGCTGGGAGCCAACAGACAGGCCAGAGGCAGGGCAAGGAGGTGAGGCGGTGGTGCCAGGCTGGGAGGCAGCAGCAAGAGGCCCAGGGGGCAGGACCTCCCAATTCCAATCCCCCCTGCCCTCCCCGGTGGCAGGCCATCTGTGGGGGACAAACCGGGAGCTGCTTCTCCAGGCCAGACACCATCTGGGTGGCCAGGAAGTGGGCCAGGGAATGCCAGGGAGCTGCCAAGTCCTGAAGTCACTGTGCCCAGGCCTGCCCTTCCCTGAGGGGGTATGAGTGAGGGTTGAGGCAAGAGGGTGGGGAGGCTGGAGAACTACGGGGCTCTCTTCAGGGCATGAGACCTGAGTGCGGGGGGCAGGGGTGTGGGGGAGGCAAGTCAGGGCCATTAGCTGCGAGCTCCCTGATAACAGGGCCTGCCTTTATTTCTCTCAGTGCAGAGTGCTCTGTGTAGCATTGAGCTTCTCCTTAGGAGGGCCCAGTCTCCATGAGGCTTTGAGGAAAATGAACTGGTAGGGGCGGTGGGGGGGGTGGGCAGCATTCCTCTGTTCTTAGACCTCCCTTGTATAGGTTAAGGGCGGTGGCCAGGCCTGTTGGCCAACCTGCCGTGGCTGGGTGGAACCAGGTGGGGCAGCTTTTTGACCAGAAGACAAAGTCTCTTTAGCTCCAAAGGATACCACTCTAGGTCCTAGATGCAAAGTCTCAGGTCCTGGGGAAGGCAGAATTCTAAGATGTCCCCATGACCTCCTTCCCTGGGTTTTGCTCCCATGGTTATATCACATTATATGGCAAAAAGGGATTTGCAGTGGAATTAAGGTTACTAATCAGTTGACCTTCAAATAGGGGCCTGACTTAATCATATGAACCCTTTAAAAGCAAAGTCTCCAGTGGCAAAAGAAAAGTCAGGATCCCAAGCATGGGAAGGATTCGATGCACCATCACTGGTTTTGAAGATGGGGGCTCTGCATGGAAGGGATTTCAGAACCACCTCTAGGAACTGAGAAAGACAGCCCCCCCACCCAGCCAAGAGCCAGCAAGACAACGGGGACCTCAGTCCTGCAACCCCAGGAAACTGGTTCTGCTCAGAACCTAAATGACCCTGGGAGCAGATTATTCCCCAGAGCCTCCAGTGAGAGCTCAACTTGGCCAATACCTTGATTTTGGCTTTGAGACCCTAAGTGGAGATCCAGTCGAGCCCACCCCAGACTTCTGACCTACAAAACTATGAGCTAATAAATGGGTGTTGTTAAGCCTCTAAGTTTGTGGTGATTTGTTACTGAGCAATAGAGAGCAAATACAGGGTCCAGCACAGTGACGGCTCCAAGTTGTATAGGCTGACCCCAGGTGAGAACGCAAGGGCAGCATTCTGATTTCACCCCAAATGCTGGGGTTCGGCCTCATCCTGCACTCTGGCTGTGCCCCTCCTCCACACACAAGCATCCAAATCTTTGTCCACGTAGCCTCTGCCAGAGGCCCTAGTTCCAATCGGTGGACGAGGAAGTTTGGACACAAACTATTTATAGATAGACCAATTGCAGGGGAATAGCACAACTTCTTAGGCCTAATCATCCAGGTTTCTTAGAAGTTTGCTTCTCTGCTAACTCTCTCCTGTATTTCCACCCCATTCTGATGCTGTTGGATCGTCTAGTCCTTGGCAAAAGCAAAATCTCTTCTAGCAAGTTATTGAAGCAGGATTCCCTAATTTAAGACCCAGACTATCCTTCCAGATAGTTCCTTAAATAAGTTCCAGAATGAATTGCTCTCTCTCAGTCACATGATCTAACTGCATTGATTTTGTCCCCTGGCAGAGATGGTTAGAGGCCACTGAAATCCCTGCTCCCCTTGTAGTTGTCATTAAAGGGCAGAAACTACATTTCCCAGCTGCTCTTGCAACTAGGTGTGGTCATGTGAGTCATTCCCACCAATAGGATGTGAGCAGAAGAGCTGTGTGTCACTTCTGAGCCAAGGCCACAAGAAGCAGAAACAGATGTGCCTCCGCCATACTTCTCTTCTTCCTCTGTCCACTGGTTGTAGACACCAGTGAGCCCCTGGGGAATGCAGAGCACCCAGATGGAAAGAGCCTGGGTTCCTGGATCACTACATGGAGGAAAGTCCCTGGCCTATCTGGAACACCTGCCTTGAGGGGCGCCTGGGTGGCTCAGTCGATTAAGTGTCTGCCTTCGGCTCACGTCGTGATCTTGGAGTCCTGGGATCAAGCCCTGCGTCGGGCTCCCTGTGCAGCGGGGAGTCTGCTTCTCCCTCTCCCTCTGCCCCTCCCCCCTACTCGTTGTGCTCTCTCTCTCTCTCTCTCTCAGATAAATAAATAAAATCTTTAAAAAAAAAAAAAAGAATACCTGCCTTGGTGTGTTATATGAATAAGAAATATATTTTTAAGGTATTTGAGTCATTATACCATTATACATAATTTGAACCATTATATATAACTCGAATGATTGTTACATATTTTGGGGTCGGTTACTGATTCTTAGCCTACACTTTACAAAGCACATACATCCCTCTGCTTGGCCCTCGACCCGAATCAAGTAGCACAAGGTGCTGACTAACCTGGATGAAAGCCTCTAAATATCTCAGGATTTCACTTTCCTTGGCTGGCGCCCACCCCTGCCTTGGTTCACAGTCGGCTTGCTCCAGAGCCTGGCTGACTCAGCTGGCCTGGGCCACCATCCATCTGCTGTCAGTGAGGACCTGGCTCACAGAAAAATGCACATTTATTCCCCCAAACATAGGGTTCTTATTTTTCAGCAAAGGAGGTGCAGCAATAAATTTGGAGAAGCAAAGCTGTTGTTGAGCACATGGCTGCTGGTAACTTTGGGACACCGCCAGGGAGCACACGTCCTCAGTCCTCAGGCTCTGAGCAAGAGCCTCTAGTGGTGGGGGAAGAGGGAGAGGGAGGTACTGGAGAGGGGAGGTGACAATTCTCTCAGAAAGCAATTAAGCATTTCTTGGCACCCTTGGGGACAACCTCAACTTTTGTGCATTTCCCCCTGGGAGGCTGGGGAGGGGGTGGGGATGGGGAGGAGAGCACCTGTAGCTACAATTCTTGAAAGTTCTGCCTTGTGCAGTGGTTCAGACTCGGAGAAGCTCACTGCAGGAAGGCAGCCGCCCCAGACCCGGCCCCCCTCCCCGCCCCCTGCCCAGGTACAGAGCAGCTGGTGTACAGAGCAGCTCCAGGGGGATCCGGGAATGGACCAGGAGTGGGGTCCAAGATACAAGGGGGCCTCCTTTCTTGGTCCAGTGCTGAAGAGCAGCTCTGGATCATCAGCCCCAGCAGAGCAGACAGGCCGGGCTGCGGACAGGGGTGCGGCTTAGGACGGGCCCCGGGCTCTACTGCAGTTCACAGATGCCACAGTCCAGCTCTCCTGTGGGCTCGGAGGACCTGGAGGTCATAGACTCTCACAGCAGCCCCGTGCTTCGCGGGGCTCCAGAATGACTCTGCCTCAGCAATTTCCAGTGCAAATTTGCATTTTGTTTGAGTCTGGAAATAACGGCGGCAGACTCCCCAGGGCCCAGGAACCTGCTTTGCTCCTCTTGGCATCTTATGTCCAGGAGCAAGACGCAACCAGATGCATAGGGCGGCACTGAGGTTAAGCTACAACAAGTTGACCTGGCCTGCCCCACGGATGCCGAGCCACCTCGAAGAGACGGTCAGGGAGGGTCCCGGGCCTCTCCATGCCCCTTGCTGGTCACATGAGTGGCCTGAATCCTCCATGAGCACCAAGAGGGTGTCTCTACTTCAGACTCTGGGCAG
Source organism: Leptonychotes weddellii (assembly GCF_054177405.1). NCBI lineage: Eukaryota > Metazoa > Chordata > Mammalia > Carnivora > Phocidae > Leptonychotes > Leptonychotes weddellii. The sequence continues at coordinate 6,268,720 of NC_138383.1, read as the reverse complement.
GGATCAGCACGAGCCCTGACGTGGTGGTGAACTGAGCGGCCAGGGCTGGGTGCATCTCATGCAAGATGCCTTTGGAGATTTCTGGTGAGAATATCTTCCCAATTTTCCCGACCCTTCACTGGCTCACCACACGCCCTGCCTGGAGCCTTTTCCAACAACTAAATCCTCCCTCCCCTGCACCCAGCCTGGCTCCTCTCACTCTGTCACTTACAGCTTAGGACTTTGTTCCTCCCAAATGTCCCCTCTCCAGATCTAGCTGAGACCTTTCCATGCCTAGTTAGTGAACACACTTGCCCTGATCCCCACCTGCACACCCCATCTCACCCAGGGGGACCAGGGAGCCCGGATTTGACAGGCGCAACTATCCGGTGTGCACGGGCGCTGGATGCCCACAGAGGATTCCAGAGACCAAGGTCTTCCCAGGACTGGCAGCTCGGATGGCTCCCGGGGCAGAAATAACCCGAGCCTGCTGCCCTTTCCTTCTTGAATGACTCAGCAAGAAGCTGGGGGACAAGGGGCTTAGGGGGAGGGGTTAGCCTGGTGATGGGTATTAAAGAGGGCACGTATTGAATGGAGCACTGGGTGTTATACGCAAACAATGAATCATGGAGCACTACATCAAACACTAATGATGTAATGTATGGTGATTAACATAACATAATAAAATTAAAAAAAAAAAAAAGAAGCTGGGGGACAGAAGTACAAACCTAGTCCTGGATCTTGCAGAGGGGATAGCGGGCAAGGCGACAGCCTTTGGCTGTGTGTGGAAAGGAACCAGTCCAGGACTGGGCACTAAGAAGATGCTCAACCTCACTTCGAATAAAAGAATCAAACGAAAACAACGCCCAAGCCCCATTTTCTACTGAGCAGATTGGCAAAGATCAAAGGTTCGACAATGCACTGAGCTGGCAAGGGTGGAGAAAGGCACTCTTGGGCTTTGCCAGCAGGACTGTAGACGCACACATCCTCCACGGAGGGCAATTTGGCAGAATCTACTGAATGCACAAATTCTGTGACCCAGCAATTCCGCTTCCCGAAACGTATCGCCCAGCGGTGCACATTTGTGGAATGACCTAGGGCCATTGTTTATAAGAATGACAAGGGATGGGAGGCGCCCTCCATAGGTGACGGATTCCACACTTACGGTATGCCCAGGTGATGGAACACAGCACCAGGACAAGGAATTGGAGCCACTGATGCATGGATCTGGAGACAGGTCCCAGTTATGTTGTAAAGTGGGAAAACTAAAGAAAAGCAAAGCAAGAGCAGAACAGGCTGCAGGCGTGGCTGGTTTCGAGTCTCAGTGAATGAATGAATGAACGAACGAATGAACTGGCATGCTCCCATTTGGGTAAAAATCATAAAAGAAAGATAGTGCATATGCTCATCTGGTTGTGTGTCCTGAGCAACAACTCTGGATGGATACCCAAGAAACGGGTTCCATCGGTTCCATGGGAGCAAGCATTTTCATGATATACCTTTTTTGTAACTTTAAATGGCTACATGACCTATTGAAAAAGAAAATACAGTTTCAACTACGTGGGCGCCCCCCCGCCTCTGGAGTGGAATGGAATGGAATGGAATGATCCCAGAACTCGAGGGGCCACCAGCAAGTTCCAGGACAGAATGTGGCTATCATTCCGTCTTACACTCCCACGGCATGTGACATCTTACAGACTCCTTCATTTGTGCTGCGCCTTCAGTCCTCAGGACAGCCCCTTTCTTTCAGATGAAGAAATGAAGGCCCAGAGGGTAAGTGATTTCTCTGAAGTCACACGGCAAGTGGTTGAGCCCAGACTTGCATCCAGGTTTGCTGGCTCCCTCTCTCCTTTTCCTCCTCACTTGAGAGTCCTGGGGACTCAGGTCGCTGCTGTGATGTCTGCCTAGAACGTTTCTACCTAGAACATGAGCCAGGCCGCAGTGCAGACGGGTGCAGGCCCCGGCTGTGATGTCAGGGCCTGGCCTCAAACTCTGGGTCGGCGGCATCCTACCGGGGTGACTTTGGGGAAGTTGCTTATTGGGCCGACTCTCAGTTACTTCATCTGTGAAGCAGGAACCAGACCACCACCCACTTCAGAGGGTTGTCCTGAGTTTGACATGAGCTCAGTGCCAAGGACATAGCAGCCTCAAAGTAAGACGGAGCCAGGCTGTCCGGAGTCCGGAGCTGCCCTCTGAGACAGCCCCACTGTGAGCTGCCTACTTCTTAGGAATCTTGCACAAACCAGAAAGAAAAGCGTTTTGCATGCATTGCAGGGTTGGTTCTGTACCGCGGGCCGGTGGGCCTTCCTTCTGATGTTCTTTTCTCCTTCCCTTTCATTCCCACCCTCTCTCATCCTCCCTGCTCCTGCCTGGCTCTCAGCAACCTGGAGGGATGGCCCCGAGATTCTGCACAGAGACCCAGGGCTGCCCTCAGCAGAGAAGGGAGGCCGCC
>NC_138383.1:6207215-6265789 GCF_054177405.1 Leptonychotes weddellii | reverse complement strand
AGAGCCCATTTCCCTCTTAATTCAGTCTCCCCTTCTTTGCTCTTGCTTTATTTTTAAAATTAACATAGAATAAAAATGACTTTTATCTGCTTTTGGTGTTTAGATTTGTGTCACCGCCCACCACGATCAGGGCGGGACATTTCGACCTCCCTAACGCCCCCTTCAAGCTCCCCCTGGGGGAGCCGCACCCTCTCCCCACTCCTGGCCCCTGCCTGGGGACCCCCGATGTGCCCTCCATCCCTGGAGGTTGTCTTTTTGAGAATAGGTCATAGAAATGGAAGTCTACGGCGCGTAACCTTTTGACTTTTTTTGGTTTTTTTTTCACTCGGAATAATGCCTTTGGGATCCCCCTCATTGCACGTGCCAATAGATCTCTCCCTTTATAGCTGAGTCGTATCCTATCGTCCGGGGTGCCACACTTCGTTCATCCATTCATGTGTGGAAGGACATTCGGGCTGTTTCCAGCGTTAAGTGATTATGAATAGAATGCCACAAACATTTGTGCACAGGCTCTTGTGTGAACAAAAGTTCTCCTTTTTGCAGGGCAGTGGGCCTCAACTGGAGGCAATTTTGCCCTGGAGGGGACATCTGGCAATGTCTGGAGACATTTTTGATTGTCGTGTGCTCGGCATCTAGTGGTTAGAGGTCAGGGACGCTGCTAAACATCCTGCAGTGCCCAGGTCTCATAATACAGAATGATCTGGCTCCCGATGTCACTAGCGCTGTGGTCCACAAAACTTGCCCTGGGGTAAATGTACAGACATTGAGATTGCTGGGTCACAGGGAGTGTTCACATTTAACTTCATAAGAAATTGCCAAACCGTTTTCCAGAGTGACTTTCCCATTTTGCATTCCCACCAGCAACATATGAGAGCTCTAGGCGGGTCACATCTCTCTGCCAGTGCTTGATATCATCAGTGTTTAAAATTTTAGCCAAAAAATAAAAAATTTAAAAAAAAAGAAAAGAAAATTTAAAAATTTTAGCCATTATGGGCACCTGGGTGGCTCAGTTGGTTAAGCGACTGCCTTCGGCTCAGGTCATGATCCTGGAGTCCTGGGATCGAGTCCCGCATCGGGGTCCCTGCTCAGCAGGGAGTCTGTTTCTCCCTCTCCCGCTCCCCCTTCTTGTGCTCTCTCTCTCTCTCTCATTCTCTCTCTCAAATAAATAAATAAAATCTTTTAAAAAAATAAAATAAAATTTTAGCCATTATGCTAGGTGTATAGAGGTATCTCGTTATGCTTTATATTTGCATTTGCCTGATGGCTAGTGATGCGGAGTATCTTTTCACATGCTTATCTGCTATCTGTGTGTCCTCTTTGCTGAAGTGTCTGCTCAAGTCTTTTGTCCCCATGGACCTGGGGTGCACCATCCTTCCAGCACTTGGAGGCACTAGTCCAGAAGCTTGTCAAATCTTGTTGTTCTTTTATATAGCTTAATCTCCAGCACTGCCTCCGATTGGTGGAAGGGGCCGAAAGCTCTTAGGCTCTAATGACTTGCTCTTCCTTATTTCCAGCCCCATCCAGAGGCTATGTAGGGAGCCCACACTAAGTCTCTTCTTCAGCATAAACTCAGGTGTGAGCCAAAGGGCTTGTCATAAAACCAAAAGCTGGGCGCCTGGGTGGCTCATTAGGTTGGGCATCTGCCTTTGGCTCAGGTCATGATCCCGGAGTCCAGAGATCGAGCCCCACATCCGGCTCCTTGCTCAGCAGGGAGTCTGCTTCGCCCTCTGCCCCTCACCCCACTCATGTGCTCTCTCACTCTCTTGGTCTCTCTCTCAAATAAGTAAAATCTTAAAAATCAATCAATCAATCAATCAATCAAATAACAAAAGCCCCTCCTCTTACTTAGGAGAGGACAGGGCTTTAGGAGCTCTTTGCCTGAAACAGGGGACAAAGACCAAATACATTTCTTTTTTTTTTTTTTAATATATATATATATTTTTTTTAAGATTTTCTTTATTTGAGAGACTGAGCAAGAGAGAGAGAGAGCACAAGTCGGGGAAAGGCAAGAGAAGCAGACTCCCCCGCTGAGCAGGGAGCCTCACACAGGGCTCCATCCCAGGACCCCGGGATCATGACCTGAGCCGAAGGCAGACGCTTAACTGACTGAGCCTCCCAGGCGCCCCCAAACATATATCTTATTACACCACGTGTATAGACTTACGATGATGCCCCAACTTTCTTTGTCCTAGCTAGAACTTTCACACTCAGATCAGACTTTGTGTCGGTTCTAAGGGAGGGGAGAAATGCTGATTTTTTAGAAAACTCAAAAACAGCCATTCCCTTGCTTCCTGGGAGAACAGATTGTATTTTGCCTGAGGAATATGACAAATGCAAATTTGCTTTCTTTTACTCACTATGGAGTTGGTAAGTGTTTATAAATGGATTCACAGACAGATGAATGCTCTCCACTCACTCCCAAGACCAAGTTGTGTTTACTCTGACAGAGAAACGGTTGTAACACTTCTGACTTACCCTGCAAGATATTACTTATCCTTGTGAAACATGTTTTTTTATTAGGCCAAAAAACTTGCCAGGAAGTGCATACATAATTTCTTCTAAAGTGGAGTGGGAGTTCATCTTGTCTTGTTCTGTGATCGTTGGGTCTGAATACTTTCCTTCCAAATCTCTGGATTCTCAGACAGGCGAGGCTGTGAGTCTCCACCAAAGCTAAGAGCAGGGTAGAAGGTGAAAGTGGGTTTCCTGGGTGCCTGGGTGGCTCTCAGTTGGATCATGACTGCCTTCGGCACAGGTCATGATCCCAGGGTCCTGGGATCGAGCCCCGCGTCGGGCTCCCCCTGCTTCTCCCTATCCCTCTGCTTGTACTCTAGCTCTCTCTCTCTCTATCTGTCAAATAAATAAATAAAATCTTTTATTTATTTATTTAACAGAGAGAGACACAGTGAGAGAGGGAACACAAGCAGGGGGAGTAGGAGAGGGAGAAGCAGGCCTCCCGCGGAGCAGGGAGCCCGATGCGGGGCTCGATCCCAGGACGCTGGGATCATGACCTGGGCCGAAGGCAGACGCTTAACGACTGAGCCACCCAGGCGCCCCTAAGTAAATAAAATCTTAAAAAAAAAAAAAAAAAGTGGGTTTCCTGGTCGCACTGATCTGACCAGAGCCGGGAGGTGGGACACCCGCTCCCCACTGGCCTCCTTCCTGGGACTGGAGACCTCACTGTCCTTCCGCCCCTCCACTCCCAGAGTCTCTAGCCTTGCCACGGCCCCATTTTGCTGCCTGTAAACTGGCAACTTCACTATCTGACCTGCTCATCTCATGGAATTGTTTCCAGAGACAAACGATCAAGCACAGAGAATGTCTGGAAAGCTATTACCCAAACTGGCTTCTCTAGGGAATGGAATGGGGTTAAGTGGAGAAGGGGGGGCAGGGCATCAGGATGTCTTTCAAGTTCAAACAACTCTGATCTTGTTTCAAAATTTTTAAAAGTATGAATTCCTTTTGTGATTAAAAAAAAAGTTTGTGAACGTTCACAGTGATTAAATATATCAATTTTCCAGTCCTGCTAAGCGGCTGGCTAGCTACTCTTCAACACCTGTGTGTGGGTCGCTGGGCCCGGCGTGGCCACTTTCCATCTGAGGGTGTCATTGAGATTGGCCAGGATGGGGATCTGGGTTCCGGGGCAGGTGGCCAAAAGAGAAGGCGTGGCTCCACGTTGGCTGTGAGTTGGCTCCTCCCTCCTTCCTCTGAACCCCAGGTATGGGACATATGTTCCTCCCTGGGTGTCTGGCCAGACCAGCCTGCAGGCAGGAGCCATGGTGCCAGAGGGAGGGATGCTGCAGGACAAAATGGAGTCAGCACAGAGCACATTAAAAAAAATCAATTGCTGGGGCAACAGCCCACCAGAATGGGGGTGGGGCTGGGTGCTGAGGCCATCCTCCCAAGGAGCCAGCTTGCAGCTGGGGTTCTGGGCATGCTGATGGCTCAGCAGGCACTGAGGCCAGCCTGGGCCAACTGTATTCAGTGGCCAAGGGCACAGCCAGGGGCTGGCACACCTTCACCGGACAGCAAGGAGGAATGGGGCCGTGTGCATTTGTACTTGTTTATTTGTGTTTGAAGCTCCTCGCCAGTGTGTGTGGGTGACGACTTCCCCAGGTGCGTAGAACCCACCCAGGATAAGCCCTCCCTTGCTCACAGCCCCTTCCAGGTCTGGGAAAGTGGCTGGGGGCATAATCCTTGGGGAACCCCAGATATCCCAGGAAGAAGGGACCCCATAAAGAGACCACCATTGTTTCTAAGAGGAGCAGTCTCCACCGACTGTCACTCTGCCCGTAACAGGAGGACCAGTCCCCAGGATGTCTCCCTGGAACGGGGAGAGAGGGAGAGGAAGGAATGGTGGGGAGCCCAGGTCCTTCCAGCAAGCTGCATAAACCAGGTCACTTTAACAGCTAAGCTCAAGTTACAGAGGCTCTCAGCCCCTCTGCCTGGGACATGGGGGCGCAAGGGGACAGAAGCGAGCAATGGTTCTCTCCTTGAGGCTGTAGCTGCTCAGTAGCCCACGGTGTGACTCGGGGTGGGGGTGAAGAATGACCTGGGTATTGAGTCAGCACTGCCTCAGACCCCAACCCGATCTTGTCCTGAACAAGCGCACCTGTTAAGTTGGGAGAGACACCAACACATCCATGCCTCCAACAGAACAGAACTGCTACTCAGAACAGAGGAAGCTCTTCCCTCCTCTATCAGCCCAGACAGAAGGCCAGACAGAAACCATCTCAGAGAGAGAGCAGCCTGGGGACTTCCCTAATTCGGGGGTCGGCAGGTTTCTGTAAAAGGCCAGATGGCAAAGATTTTCCACTTCGGGGCCAGGGTCTCCATCAAAACTACTCAGTTCTGCCATCATAGCATGAAAGCAAACAGATTTGTCAACAAATGGGCCTGGCTGTGCTCCAATAAAGCTTTATTTATAAAAACAGGCAGCGGGCCAGATTTGGCCTGTGGAATGTCGTTTGCCCTTAGCCAACCCCTGCTGTAATTCACCAGACCCCTGCTAGGGCAGGTCTGAGCAGCCTTCAGGATTAGCCATCTTTTCCTAAACTCCTCTGGACCTGCAGTGGGTCTCAGGTTCCCTGAGAGCCTGGCTGTCCACCACTGCACAGGGGAGGAGAGTTTGTGTGGAGAGAGGGAAGCAGATGTTGGCTGAACTGACCCCCACCCTCAGCCCCGTAAATCACTTCATCTTTGCCCAATTTTTTAATCACACCTGAACAGAGATCTCCCCAGTGAGCATAGCTGTGGTTCCATAAATCACCAAGATAGGCCACTTACAGGGAATGATCCTTTTCCAGGGGTATGTGAGTCTAGGGAACCTGCTGGAAGCCGAGGGAGGGGCCACAGGGGGCCCCTCCACGGGGGCCCAGGACCCAGGAGATGTGTTTATTCTTATGCACAGCGCCTCGGGGCTCAGGGTCAGGCTACAGTGGGAAAAACAGGGTTTCTGCTCAAAGCTGCGGCCACTTACTCACCCAATGACCTTGGGCAAGTTACTTAATCTCTCTAAACTTCAGTTTCCTTGTTTTATAAAACAGAGATAAAAATAGTACCTGGTTCCTGGAGCCCTAAGGTTTAGCTCAGATAACACACACGGAAAGCCCCAAACACAACACTTAACGTGTTAGGGCAGGGCCAGGTCCGCGGCTGTGACTGCCGGGTGACTCACTAGGACCTTCCAGGGCCCCCGGCCTGTGTCCGGAACCGCTAAGTTAAACCTGATTCCTACTCGGTACAACCCGATGAGGTGGCTCTTAGTAGCCCCGTGTTACGGGTAAGGAAACTGAGGCTCCGAGGAGTGATCCCCTGCCCCAGGGCACACAGACGTAGCCTCGGTCACAAGGGGAGACGGTGAGAGCGCAGATCCAGGAAGAGAAGGGTGGGAGTGGGCAGGAAGCTTGGGAACCCCCTCACGTGCGTTGGAATCACTGGGTTTCCACTTTCTAGAGGAAGGGGGCAGTGACCTCGGAGTCACCATCTCCGTGGAGGGCCTGTCTCTCGTGCACCCTCCGGCCTCGGCCGGGAGAGCCGCGCGTCCTGGCTTGAATGGTGTCTTGCAAAAATTCATGGTCACCTAGGGCTTCAGAATATGATCTTATTTGGAAATAGGGTCTTGGCAGATATAATTAAGGTCAGAGATGAGATCGTGCTTCATCGAAGGTCATGGGAGCGCCCCTGTAAGGACCAGAAAAGGAGACTCGGGGACTTAGCGAGGAGGCCACAAGAGACGGAAGCAGAGACTGGAGTGAGGTGTCCGCAAGCCACGGGTTGCCCACAGCCACCGGAAGCGGGAACAGGGGCATGGAATGGGCTCTCCCTCAGAAGGATCTGACCCTGCCCACACCTTGATCTTGGACTTCCGGCCTCCTGACCTGGGAGAGAATCTGTTTCTGTTCTTTGAAACCACCCAGTGTGTGGTGGTCGGTTACAGCAGCCTCAGGAAATGAACACACCCCAGGCGAGCATTTGCAGGTGGTTCCCCGTGACCCTGGTGCCCAGCACCCTGAGGTCCCCGAGGACGCTAGTAGGATGGGACAAGGGGCAGGGAAAGGACGCAGGAAGGGAGAAGTCAGCTGGTGGCCCGCTCTTGGTTTGGAAGGCCAGGGAGTGTGCTAGAAGTTTCAGGCGAGCGGCTGCCCCCAGCCGGGGAGAGGGGCCAGGTCAGAAAACAAGCAGGAGGGGCAAGGCTGGCAGAACAAGGCTCCTTCTCCCCCCACCCCAGATCAAGAACAGCAGACAGACGGCTCTGGTGACAAGGTTTCTGCTAACGAGATACAGCCGCAGGGCGGGGGCCACGAGACGACGGTTCGGTCGGCTCGTTGTGCCACTTCAAACTGCCCTTCGGCCCCCACTTCGGGGCCTGCACAGCGGTCCAGCCAACGATCCCAAACCGCCCCTGTGAAGCCAACCAACTGCTTGGTCAGAGCTGTGTCAGGATGTGGGAGGGAGGCCAGGCTGGATGCTGGCCATGTCTGGGCCTCTGTATCACAGCCTTGACCTTGGTGCCCAGGGCCTGCGCTGGCCCACATTCCCATGGCCCAGGGCAAGCCAGCAGCACCTGGGGGCTGGGGGGAGGGGACGAAGGCTGCCCAGTGGCTTTTCAGTTGAAGGGCTTTCTGTGTCCCCACACTCCGGCCAAAGCCAGGCCCTCTGTGTTGTCACAGCAAGAGCCCATCTAAGCTGGGCAGCTGAGGAGCCTGAGGAACAGGGACTGTTCCTGGTTCTGGGTAGCTTGCCTCTAGGGGAGCAGGCATCCGTTCCTGCCGTCCGTGGACGAGCCCCCCCATCGAGAGGTAGAGTCCGTTCCTCCCTCCCTTGCATCCGGGCTGCCTTATAACTGCTCTGACCAGAGGAATATGACAGAAGAGATGCTGAGCCGGCTCCGTATTCAGCTCTTGAGAGGACTGGTATTCCTACCTGCTCTTGAAATCACGAGTGGCCACTTGAGAGGCAGGGGCCATACTGCTGGAGAGAGAGGCCACACGGAGGAGCCCTGAGCTGCCATCTGGGACTCCAGCCCCGTCTGGCCCCAGCTGCTGTGTGAGAGAAGACCACCTCCACCACCGGGGGGACAGCCGGCCAGTTGAACCCTGCGGACCCACAAAACCATGCGAGATAAAAATAAATTGTTTGAAGCCGCTACATTTAGGGGAGGGCTTGCTGATACAGCCCTAATGATAGGAATACTCTGAAAGATTCATCCCTGCATCCCTGTCCCCAGGCTTATTCACGTGTTACTCGGGGGCAGCAAGAACTCTCAAGGTCCCAAGTCCGCAGTCCCTCATTGACGACCTGCCCCCACAGTCTCCCCGGTCATGAGCCCTGGTCATGGGGCCGACTTGCCAGGGGGCGCCGCTCTTTCTGGGGTTGGTAGGAAACCTTTACATGAAAATCAATGAATATCTGTAAAGCCGCAAGGATGTTTGTGGCACTCTGGGGAACTCAAAGAGACATCCGGTGCCTTTTACGTGAAGAGCATTACATTGCATAGCCAGCACTCCAACCTACTGAACCTCATTTCACCCATGAAAACCATGGAAGTAGCAGGCAGGCATTATTCCTTTTGTTCTAGAACAGGAAACCACCGAAGACGACACACACAAGAGTGCGAGAGCCAGGGCTGCCAGCCACGTCCCCTGGCTGCCCACCCACAGGTTCGCCTTGCACTGCATCCCTATCGTGCCCAAACCATCCTGGAGAGCAGCGGTCGCCTCCGTCAGGCAGGGGACAGGGACTTGGGGAAGAGAAAGCAGCTGCAGACGGTAAGCCCTGGTCCTTGTTAAGGCCCCGCAGCCACATTCTTGGGGGCAGGTGTGGCTCTTGGCAGTAAGAACTCGGCAGTGACTCACCTGGCCACGCCTTAGCATCTGCATCTGGAAAGGGAGATGCACTCCAGCAGAGAGCTGGTGTGAACCGAGGTGGGCTTTTGTGACCGCCTCCAAGGACGGAGAACCGTGGAAGTGACCCTCAGTGATGCCGGAAGCCGGATCACAAAAGGCAAGCTCTCCGCCTTGCTCTCCACGAAGCTGTCAGACCTCCCAAGGCTGCCGCGCGGTGAGGAAGCCCAGACCAGCCCACCTAAGGAGGCCACATGGAAAGACCTTGAGGCTGCAGGAAGGAAGATGCCTGTTGAGGCCCCGGCTGCCTCAGCTCCACGCTGTTCTAGCTCCATCCACTGCTCAAGCCAGAACTGCCCAGCCAAGCCCTTCCTGAATTCCTAACCCAAAGAAATCATGACAGGTAAGAAAATGGCTCTTGCTGTTTGAAGTCACTAAATGCTGGGACGTTTTGTTGAACGGCAGTAGATAACTAGAGCAGAGTTGGTTGGGAGCTGGTGGGTTGGATGGTGTCTCCCCCTTCCCCTTAAGAAAACCCCTCAGAATATGACCCTATTTGGGATAAGGGCTTGCAGGTGTCATTAAGATAAGGATCCTGAGATGAGATCCTGAGATGATCTTGGATTACGGGGAGCCCTACACCCAGGATGAGTGTCCTTATAAGAGATGAGAAAGAAGACACAGAGAAACAGAGGAAAAGGCCACATGAAGTCAGAGGCAGAGAGGGAGGGATGTGGCCACAAGCCAAGGGATGCCTGGAGCCACCTGAAGCTGGAAGAGGCAAGGAAGGATTCTCCCCCTCGAGCCTTCAGTGGGAGCGTGACCCTGCTGACATCTTGATTTTGAACTTCTACCCTCCTGAACTATGAGAAAGTTCATCTCGGTCGTTTGTAGCCACGAAGTTTGTGGTAGTTGGTTAGGGTAGCCCCAGGAGACTGATACAGGGGCTAGACAGGCAGTTCCGGGTGTGCGGCTTTCATGACCCTAACTGTATTTTATGGCTCTTAAGTCAGATGCAGAACTGAGAAACAGAAGTGCTCTGGGGTGGGGGCGGTGTGGGGGGGGGCAAGAAGAACAGGAATTTTCTGATCAGGACTCCTGGAGGACGCTCAGCGCCCATGTGCCGCAGCTCAAGTGAGGCCAGAGCGGACAACAGGATGGGAGCAGGGGACGAAGGAGTGGCCTGCAAGGGGGCGGGCTGCCTCCGCACCCAGGTTCCTCTGGTTCACATAAAGTAAACCTAAACCAAAGTTAGGAATGACTTGTCGGGTCTCCAGGTTTTGGTCCGAGTTCAGGTTACCTCCCTGCCATCCTCAGAATTCCACTTTTTGGCTGAGTGTGCTCCAACACCTTTCCCCCAAAATCTTGTGTGGATTTGGGACTAAATCACCAGCCAGCCGGAGTTGGCACACGATGCCCCACAAAAGCAGGGACACGGCAGTGGCAGCGGGTCTTGAAAAGGGACACAAGCTTCAGGCAGACAGCATCAGTGAGGGAAGGCTGAGTAGGAGAGGCAGGAGGGAATGGTGGGGAGTGGGGCAAACCGAGGGCTCCAGCTGATGGTCGTTGTGTAGGAACATGGGCCCAGAGCTGCCACATCTTCCAGTTTTCTAAGAGAACCTGGAAATCCAGATTTTCATGTAAAATCTGGTTTTTAAATTGTAACAGTCAATTCCAATTTAAAACATCAGGTAGATAAAACAGAACATTTCTATAGGCCAAATCGGAGCTTTGAATTGCTGGTTGTGACATCTGCATTCATGACCATCTATTCGTGCCTGGCACTGAGCTGAAATCCTATCTCTGCTGAAATCCTGGACGATCTTCCACCCTGATTCCAGCTAACATGGAGTCCCTCCGTCCTTGTCCTTGTTCCCATGGCACCTCGAGTACTTCCATACCTGCTATCACCCTGTATCTCAGCAACTGGTTGACATGACTCTTGCTGATTAGATCAGAACTGCTTCGGGGCAGGGACTGTGATTCAGTTGCCTTTGAACCCCTCGCCTGGCACGTTGGGAATATTCAGTAAGTAGTCATTGGAATGCACCTGAAAATTCAGAGGCTCTGGTAGGAAGAGGTGAAGAAACTTGCTGGAGATCACCCAGCCTCACTGGAGGCAAAGCTGGGTGCCTGGCTGGGCTGAGGAGCCAGTGAGCGCCGGGAACAAGGAGCTGAGTGGTGTTTCTTGGGAGGGTGCCAGGACTCCACCAAGAAACAACTTTTAGAGAAACAGGGAGGGAGACATGGGCTGCGGAGATGCTTGGGGGAGTCAGGTGAAAAAGTCGTGGAGCAGAATCAGCCTCGGGCGAATGGAGGGTCCAAGGAAGAATCTGATAGAGACAAATTTGGTGGCTAAAATCCAGAATCCACTGGGAAGTATGAGGAAGTTCCAGTGAGAGACAGCAGCCTGGGCTTGGGGGAAATGGCCAAGACATTAGGACTTTCAAAGTGACCTAACGGCTGCCACCCCCATGGCAATGGCCTCCAGCAGGCTGGCCAATCAAGCCATCAGCTCCCATCAGCAATCTCTACCAGCTGTGCTGCAATTAAAGACAATACATGGGACACCTGGGTGGCTCGGTCTGTTGAGGGTCTGACTCTTGATTTTGGCTCAGGTCATGATCTCAGGGTCATGAGATCGAGCCCCACATAGGGCTCCCTATTCAGCGGGGCGTCTGCTTAGGATTCTCTCTCTCCCTCTGCCTCTGCCCCTCCCCCTGCTTGCACTTGCTCAATAAAGAAATAAAATCTTAAAAAAAACTAAAGACAATACAGACTCACAGGTCTACGGGGTTTTACACACCACACAGTGTGTGTTGTGGGAGGAGTTGTGTCCTCTTACCCACTTGAAGAGATATGTTCAAGTTCCAGTCCCCGGACCTGTGAATGTGACCTTCTTTGGAAGTAGGGTCTTTGTAGATGTAATCAAGTTAAGATAAGGTCATATTGGAGTAGGGTGGACCGTAAATCCTGTATGACTACTATCCTTAGAAGGAGGCCATGTAAAGACCCATGGGAGAGGCCATGTGACAACAAAGCAGAGATTGGAGTGAAGAAGCTGTGAGCCCAAAATGCCAAGGATTACCAGCAACCACCAGGAACTGGAAGATTCTTCCCTGGAGCCTTCAGAGGGAACATGGCCCTGCAGACACCTTGATTTGGGGCCTCTTGCCTCCAGACCAGTGAGAGGATATATTTCTCTTGTTTAAACTACCCGGTCTGTGGTACAACAGCCCTAGCAAACTTCTATAGCATGTTTACATCCATTCTCTGACTTGATCCTCCCAACCACCCTGTTAGCTGCTCTCTGTTACTGTCTGTGACAGCCAGCCTCCAAGATGGCCCCACTGGCCCCACCTCCCTATATTTACCTCTCTGTGTAGTTCCCTTCCACACTGAAGAGGGCAGACTTGTGTAACCAATTGGATATTGTGGAAAAGACGTGTGTGCCTTCCGTGGCTAAATTTCTGTTTCTGCTCTGCCTTCTCTTAGAATAATTGCACTGGGTAAAGCCTACAACCATGTCCCGAGGCCGTATAAACAGCCTGTGGAGAGAGGTCTACATGGAAAGGAACTAAGGCGTCCAGCCAACAAACAGCTCCATGTAAGGGCGCCATCTTGGAAATGGACTCTGCAGTCCAGTCCACCCTCCTGATGAGTGCAGCCCTGGCCAACACCTTGGCTGAAGCCTCATGAGAGACTCTGAGCCAGACACTCCCGGTTAATCCGCTCCTTGATTCCTGACCCACAGAAACTGTGTGTCAAGATAGACGTCTGTTGCTCTATGCCATTAAATTTCATGGTAATTTGTGATACAGCACGAGATAGCCAATACATTTTTTCCTATCCCAACAGAGGCAGTATGTGTACGAATTAAGAGGCCAAGGTCTGGAGTCAACTATCTTTGACTAGCTCTTGGTCTTAAACAGATAACTTTAGCCTCTCTGAGCTTCCTCATTTATAAGCAGGTAGAGTCATTATAACTCATATTATAGAATGTTGGAGGATCAAAGGAGTTAATACATAACTTATAACAGTCCCTTGCACGTAGTAAATGTTATTGTTATTATATGGGTGAGAAACAGCCCAAGAGAGGTGAACAGATGTCTCTATGGCTACGCAGCCAGGTACTCAGGAGTTAGGCTGAGTCCTGAACCCAGTCTCTTAACTCCTTGGGCAGTGCTCATGCTTTAACTGAGTGACTGAATGTGTACCCTGGGTGAGTCTATAACTTTTCCCATTTCCTCCCCTGCAGCAGGCTGTTTCAGCCACGAAGCACTGTCCACAGCTGGCCATGCATGTTGTGCTGGGGATAGGGGGCAGCCAGTCAGGTCAAACTGTGGGTCTGGCCCCGGCCCTGGGAGAACCCCTGAGTCCCTGCAGGAGAGAGGCTGGAAAGGCATGCGAGACCAGGCAGCAGTGGGCGGGCACCCTCTGAGGGGGCTCTTCTGGACCACACTTCATTGACAGAGCGGGTCCTAGGACAGCCCGGGGTTAGGAAATGGCCGGGAGAGCAGGACAACTGTCTTGAAATGCAATAAGGCATTAGAGCAAAAGGGTTGTCGGGAATCAGTCTCTGCTGCTCAGGCTGCTTTCGTTTGAACTGATCAAAGTGACCTTGGACAAGCAAAGGCCCAGGTGCTACCAGCCCCCATGGGACAAGTACCCACTCCTCTTTTTCCTCTAAGTCTGTGGCTCGCCTCCCACATCTGATAGCAGGAAACAGTCGCGGTGAATAAGGCAATGGGAAAAAGGGGCAGAAATTTTAAAAAGGCAACGGCATTTGAAATGTACCTTTGAATGAGCAAGATCACCTATGGAAATTGGATGCAAAGAATCTCCCCGTGGGCTTGTAGCTAAGGACCAGGTGTTCAGCTCTTTGGAAAACATCAAAGAAGCTTACTGGGTGTGGTTTTTCCTAAATTGTCACTGAAGAGTGGCAGAGTATGTCTCCTCAAAATATGCCTCTTTGGCATAAGGATTATTTTGAGCCGATTATTTTGAGAAACAGCAGACTCCCGGAGAAGCTCTGGAAACTCTGTTACCCTTTTGTAAGGGAAAATTTACATTTATAAAGGAGATCTCCAGTTTGTAAGGGTGTCTCCCTCTCTGTACCAGGAAGAGAAGGACAAGGCTCTAAATCATGAGAATCTTATTAACCCAGAGGCACCCACGTCAATCTGCATAACAAACCTTATTCTTGTTTGCCTTACTTTTCCTGGTCACCTCCCCATTACTGGCCTTCCCCATGCCTTTCTTTCTTTTGTCTTTAGCTGAAGATAGTATTTAGGACTGAATTCTAAGTCACCTCTTGAAGTTACTCATTTCCCCTGTAGACACATGCTCTTGTAAACTGGTTTGTTTTCCTCTTGTGAACGTGTCTCTTGTTACAGCGTTCCCAGCAGAGAACCTAGAAGGGTAGAGGGAAAATCATCTTCTCTCTCCTACTTCACCATGACCCCAAATCCCCCATACCAACAGCCAAGGCTCCCATGTCACTTCAGCTGACTTGCTTTTTCTCTGGAGCCTTACCATTTCTAGAAAGATGAGGTTGGATATGAAGAGGGAAGACCAGACACCAGCAGAAAATAATTCAATGATGGCTGCCTCTGACCTCCCGGAAGAGGAAACCTACAAGGGGTCAGCTCCAGAAAAATGTGTATGAGGGCTTGTCGTTGGGACTGGCTCACATTTTTTTCTTGAGTTCTGCCCCCTTCCCACCTTCGGGATCCTCACTTTGCAACAGACAAGGGTCCGGCCAATGCTTCTCACTGCAATGCTGCCCCCGCTGGGAACACCACACCCTGCACTCTCACTGCTTGTCTCCCCAACAAGACCCCGTTCCCAGGAGTGTGTCCATCTAACCAGACTGCTCTGTGACCACACACCTTCGTCAGCAACAGCCCCTCAGCCCCCAGTCCTGCCCATCACTTTACCCTCCAGTGAAGTCTTCAAGGTAGATTTGTATTTTGGCGGCTCTTACACGTTATCAGCATCACCATCATCTAGAGCACTTGTTAAAAGAGAGTCTGAGTGAGCCCTGAGGTCTGAGGAACCGTTCCCTGATTAGGATGACTTCAGACAGGGCTGGAAAATATTAGAAGGAGCAGGAGGGCAAGACAAAGGAGGAAAAGCCTCATAGCAACTTCCTGACCCTTAATCATGCCTTTAACATAGGAGGGGCTGAGGGTAGGTGTGGGGAGGAATAGGGAGAAAACTGCAAGGCTCTCATTTCCTGGTTCCACTTCCGCTGGGGATCCGCTCTGTGCTTCCCTAACCCTGGCACCACCCTTGCACTCACATTCCCAAGTCCCTCATTCCGGAGAAGCAGGGAACCTGATCCTTCATGGAGCCTGCATGCCTTTTGCATTGTGCCTGCATTTCCCCTTCCTTTCCTCATAGCTGACTGGAACAATTCTTGGTTTAACCTTGCCTCCCTGGTTCTTAAGGTCGGTGTTGCATCACTAATCACACTTGGGGGGCGTGCACCTTGTAGAACAGGCTCTTAGGCTTCTTGGCTAGAGATTTGGGTTCCATATCCGGAATGGGACCCCAGAAATCTGCTTTTTATTTTTTAAAGATTTTATTTATTTATTTATTTATTTATTTATTTATTTATTTATTAAGGGGGTGGAGTATGCTTGCGAGGGAGGGGTAAAGGGCGAGGGAGAGAGAGCATCCCATGCAGACTCACCCGGAGCCGGGAGCCCTCGATCTCACATCTCACGACCCTGAGATCATGACCTGGGCCGAAATCCAGAGTTGGTGGTTCCACCACTGAGCCACCCAGGTGTCCCGAAATCTGCTTTTTACACGAACAATGCAACTGGTTCTGAAGCCGTACACTGAGGTTGGAAAAAACCTAAGAACCAGCCTCACCACTGTTTCTGTGAAATGCTCTCTCCCTACACAGACCGGGCCGTGGAGATGAGCCTGGGGGCAGAAGGTCCCAAATCATGGGCATTCTGGCCAAGGGCTCCCGGATCTGTGGTTTGGCATAATCTTCACAGCAATCACACGGGACAGGGATTATTACCCCATTTCACAGACAAGCAAGTTCTGTGCTCTCTGGACAACTCTGCTGCTCCTTCTAGTTCTAAAAGTACAGTTTCATGACAGGAGGTCAAATGCCACCCCTAAGCCTTATGTCCATCACCACGTGACCTCGGATGGGCTCTCTTCCCATCCGGGCCTCCAGTTCCCACACGAGGATAATAAAGCCGGCCGCATCATCTCCAGGGCCTTCTATACAGGCTATCCAGAAATAGGTTAATCAACGGGGGCTTAGCTTTGTCGTCACTGGGTTTGATTATGACTCTAATCTTCTGTCACCCAAACTCAGTCTTCATACTTTATTGCTTACATTGTAGAATCAAGTCATACAGTCTCAATTAAAGAAAAAAAAAAGAAGAAGAAGAAGGAAGAAAACAGGGTCTCAGAGGAATTCCACCACTGGCTTTATCTGGGAGGGACTGTGCCAGAAAGCCTGAGAGCGGGTTAATGCGGCAGGGTGGGTACGGGGCCAGACTGTAAAAGTAAAGAAGCACGGCTCTGGTCTGGATGACTGGCAGCGAGAACGCAGGCCGTTGCATCAGCGGGCTCAAGTGTACGTGGTTTATGGCCAGGTCCCACTTTAGCGTAACCACAGCTGCTATTAAGACCCTCAAATGCACCATCCGTGGTTCTGAACTTTGCATAATGACTGAACTCTGCCTCATCATCAGAAGGGAGGAGAAGAACAGCGTGGAAACCAAAGGGGCTGAAATTTCAGCTGCTGCCAGGCAGCCCAGAGCTCCAGTACACTCCCAGAATAGCGCGGCTAGGTTCCTGGCAGCGTCCAGCTGCACGGCAGCTGGCCTTCCGGCAAGGGAGCCCCAAGCGGCGCGGGGGGATCAGCTGGGACTGGACACCTCCCCGAAGCCAGCTGGCTAGGCCTGCCCCGCTGGAGCGCCGTCGCTGGTGAGTGCCGTGACTCTGGCTCTCCTGTGGCACCCTGGCTTTCTCCATCACCTCGGGGTTCTGGCTGAGTTCGAGAGTCAGGGTGCCCTCCGATCCCAGGCGAGCGGGTGGGGGCAGCGACTGGGTCTTTTGAATGCTGTTGAGAGAATTGTATTGGTGGCTGGTGGGGCCGGTGAGCAGGCCCGAAGGCAGGGCGGGCTGCAGTGTGTGCAGAGGGGACGTGAGTGGCCGAAGGGGCCAGCGGCCACCCGGAGAACAGGGCTGGAGAAGGAAGAAGGGGTTAGAGAGGGAGACAGGTGGCCCTGCCATAGGCCAGGCAACTGTCTAGCACAGCAGTGGCGGGAGGCTGGCTTCGGAGGGTGAAGGGACTGTCGGGAGAAGGGACAGTGTCAGCTCGACGCCAGGGGCTCTGTTGCCAATGTCTTTCTCCCGTGCAGGCCTGTCCAGATCCTTCCTCTATTTCCTCCCTCACAAATATTTATTGAGGTCCTACTATGGGCAGGGCACCAAGGGAACCAAGATGGATCAGGTGCACATCTTTCCCTCAAAGAGCTTGCACCCTGGTTGGGGACATAAGACACATACATTAATAAGGCAGAAAAGGTAAGAGCTATAGGAGAGATGAGAAAAAGCACTTTGCGGGCACCCCACAGAGAAATGCAAGTCCAGCGGAGTTCAGACAAATGGGTTTTAATCCACGGCACATTGCTTGGCCTTTATGAACCTCAGTTTTTACATCTATAAAATGGAGAGCATATCTGCTTTATTGAACTCATAAGGTTATAAGGATCGAATATATATAAAAGACACTTGAAAATCATACAGCACTACACAGAGGCAAGCTATGATGAGGATTGCATTATCAGACCAGCTAGCATTTCTCTGAACTTCCTGGCCTGGAATTCTGGGAGCCAGAGGGAGCCAGGGATCTGAGTAGGGGGTTCATGACCACCGCAAGGCCAAGGCTAGACCCTGAGCCTGCCCTTCCCCTTCAAGAAGGCAGCCTCACTCAGCTCCCAGCCAGTCTGTCCACTATTCTGCTGATATTTATTGCCTTTTTTTATTGTGGGTATAAAGCACTATCCTAGGGGCTGCAAGGAAGGACAGACATGAAATCTGAATCCAATCCCCACCAAGCGTATCAGCAATTAGAAAGGCAAGATATTTATGCATAAGATACAATTAACGATGCAGAGCAGTGCTAGGCTAGCAAATTCGCCTTAGAAGGGGAGCTCTAGGAGAGCAGAGGGAGGAGGACTATGGGGTGGGGTCACCAGCCAAAAATTCTGGGAGGAGCACAGGACTTTAAAAGGGGACTGGAGCAGAGAGATCCAGAGGGGGCTTCCCGGACTGAGAGTTGGTGGGGGTGGGGTGTGAGTAAAACCACAGGAAGGCAAGTCCAGTGGCCAGACTGGGAGCTGACCTCTCAGGCTGGAGTGGGGAAGAGGAGGGGGATGAGGCTGGTGCCCAGGGTTGAGTGCAGGTTGCAGAGGTCTTGAATGCTGAGCGAGCAAGCTTAGTCTTTCACTTCAAGGCGGTGGGAGCCAGCGAAGTTTTCAGCAGAGCGACGGGGTGAAGTCAGGGAATGTCCCCTGATGGACGGCGGTTTGCAGGGTGACTGGAGGTGTTGACGAGTGGGAGGAGGACTGTAAGCGAGGTAATCAGCTTGGGGCCAGGTAGCCGCTGGAGTGAGGTAAAAGGGTACCCCATCCCTGGAATGTTCTCAAATGGGGGTGAGACCCTCCCTCCCCCGAAGGTAAGGGGGAACTAGATGCAGCACTGTGTGCACATTTCTTTTTCGTTTTTGGAAGGGGCTCATGGGCAGAGGGGCCTGACTCCTTGGACCCTCTGCTTTGACCCTGGTTCCTAGATCCACTGTGTGTTGATGGACGCTCTCCAGACTGGGGCAGCTCAGAAAATCCAGTTCTCTCCTCCACAGGGAGGTGGTTAGTGGCCACTGAGCCATGGACAGGGAGGGGGATAAGGAGAAGCAGATTTGTGGCCACTGAGGATGGGCTTGGCAGCAGGTGACATTCCAGCAGGCTCTGCCCAAGGCCCACTTCCGGGTACATTTCCAGAGGGATCATCCATGGGTAGCCAGTTGTGGGGAATTAGTGTTTAACTTGCCTGTTCCCAGACCCCTGGCTTCCTGTTTCTTAAGGTGCCACCTTGGGACCTGGGTCCTTTAAAAAAAAACGGGGGTACCGACTAGTGCAAGCGTCAGTCCTATAAACCTAAGAGAAAAGGAGACTTAGCCAGACACCATAGGCTGGGCAGTAACCAGTTAATATGGAGCCTGGGAGCAAGGAAAAGTCAAATGCAAAATCTGTTTACCAGCCAGTTGTGGGGCACCCAGCTGCCTGGTACAGGATTCCAGGCACCCACCTGTCAGGGAGCCAAGAGCCTCCACCCTCCGCTCCGGGAGGGACTGTTCTCGCTTCACTGGGGCCAGGCCACAAGACCAAGGGCACTCAACCCTGGTGGGGGTGAGGGGGCAGCCCTTCCCCTCCCCAGAGAAGGAAATGGCTCCTGAGAGCGATTCCACCAGCTGAAGCTGCAATATGGACTCCTGCTCCCCATGCAAAAGGAAGTCCCTCTAGGGAGCAAAACTGACCTCTAGCCTCCTCACCCCTTGTGCCCCAAGCCAGGTGGTCAAGTTCCTCTACCTGGACTCTGAATGGAGGGCATTGTTGGCTCAGGGGCAGTGGACTTCTCCAAAAGGCACTGGGGCTTGCCTGCTTCCCAGGAAGGCCTCGTGCCATGGGCAGGGCAGGTGTGGTGGGCAGGGCAGGTGCATACGGCTTGCTCAAGGCCTGCGGTTCGAGGGGAAGGTCGGCGGCGGACTACTCTCCAGGGGCTGGAACGCTACTCTTACCACTATGGTCCTGACCATAAGACAACGGAGCTACCCTACGCGACCGGCTCTGTGCCAGATGCCAGGGACCACAAGATGCGTGAAACATGTCCCCCTCTTGAGAAGGGCACAGTCTAATTGCGGAGACAACAGCTGACAGGCCTGAGGAAGATACACTGGGCTAACGATAAATAAACAAATGCATCAAAAGCTGTAGGTAAAGCAACTCCCACAGTTATTTCTGGGGAAGGTGAGGAAAACTTCACAGAGGGACACTGGGGCTGAGCTTTGAGGCAGAGCTGATTTTTGTAAGAATTTTGGTCAGAGAAGGGGGGGTGGGAGGGAGAGGATGTTGGAGGAAAAAGAAACAGCTGAGGCGAAGGCCCAGAGCATGGCATGATAAGGTTATTCCAATAACCGTAAAACAGAATTGAAAGGTCAGAGAAGACAGGACTTTAACTTGACAGGACTAAGATTAGCCCTAGGGGATGCACCAGGAAAGGAGAGGCTGACCGCTGGGCACCTGGGGCACCTGTGAGGGGCAGGCTTGTGTGAGGAACATTCTAGACTCGGAGTCATCTGGATGTTACAGCAAGATGGAAGGGTGGGGTTATCGTGCCCATTGTACAGGAGAGGAAAGTAGGGCCCAGGGCCATGCAGTGACCCATCCAGATCACAGATGGCAGGTGGCAGAACTGCTTCCGACCCTGGGGACTTGTCAGTCCCTAAGCCTCTAGCAGCTCAGAGAAGGAAGGCTGGGATGGAGATGAAAGGAGTTTCCATGGCCCAAAAGGAACTCAAGCACCATATATAAGGGGAGGGAGGGAGCCAGACACTCCCCGACAATCCATTACTCCAGGATCTCTCTGCACAGTGGGTGGGCAGGATCCATAGGGGATGACTTCACAAAGTGTTATTTTCTGGTGAAAACAGGAGTTCATAAAGGCTTATATGCCTACGGATCATTAAACTGGGTGAATGGCATTTGGGGACACAGACGACCCTGTACCCGGAATTTTGGAAAACAACACACCTCTCACAGAACATCCCTTCTAACCAAGGAAGGCTGCCAGTGTCCAGAAGCACCCCCCACCCTCACAGTGGGACTCAGGGGGGCTGGGCGGGGTGGCGCTCTCAAGATCTGGACCTCCAGTCCCACCACCCCACAGCCAGCCAGGCCCTGCCCCAGGGACTAAAGCAGAGGGCACCAGGGATCCTGGAGGCTCAAAGGGCTGGGTCATCTGCCCCGAGGGCCTTGCTTTGTTTTGAAGGCAGATCTTGTTCCAGAGTGAGACGGGGTGAAAAGGGACCCAGCAAACCTTTCTCAGAAAGCTGTCCTACATTTCCAGTGGTGCCTACTGCTCAGGGCTGGCAGGCCTCTTGGCCCACTCCCAGTGGGTGGCCAGGCACCCCATACCCCAACCCTACCCCTGCCTGGGCAGGGACTGATGGGGGAAAACTTGCCTCTTGGGAGAGTCCTCTGTACCTGAAGGAGTTCCAGAAGCTTGAGAGCAAACTGAGAAGATGGGTTGGATCCACAGCTCATCTGCCCCCAGTCCACTTCCCCTACACCCATCCCCAGCTCTCAGAATTGGCTTTTCACATATGCTAAGGAGCAACCCTCGTGGACAATACCTGCCTTGTTAATGAAAGCTACAGTCAGAGGCCAGAGGGACTTACCCGCTCACTTAGGGCTTGCCTTCCCAGCGCGGGCACCTGCCTGCACACCCTCACAGGAGGGTCCGGGAGACGTGGGGCGGGGGTGGAGTTAGGGGAGGGAGACCGAAAGTAACGCACAACTTTGCACCAGAAACGCGCTCTTAATCTTAATATTTAAAAAGAAAGGAAACAATTCAGCGATCACCGCACTTCCCAGACTTGCAAGCGAGGGCAAGGCACAGGGAGGGAGGCAGGTTCTAGAAAACGCAGGGCCCCACCGCCGGCCCCGGCCGCTAAGCAAACATTCCCTCCTGGACTCCGAAAAGCCGGTGCGCGAGGGGAGGGGCAGGCCTGAGGTTTATCGCTCCGGCAGCTCCTGGTGATTCATTGAGTTTGACTTCTGCCTGTCGTAGATTGAGGCACACAAACAGCCCCGGAGGTACCCCTCCCCTTTCCCCACGCCCTCCCCCCAACCTTGCCACCCCCGAGCCCGGGACCAGCCGCTTCCCCCTCCTCCCGCGCGCCCCGGGCTGTGCAAACACGCCCCGCCGCCCGCCCCGCCGCCGGCTGGCTCCAACCGCGCGCTGCTGGCGATCCCCCAGGCAACTCGGCGTCACGAGAACCAGCACCCCGGAGACCCGTCGCCCTGCCCTCCCTCCGCGTCCCCTGGGCCCCGGCCAGGCCCAACAACCTCTCCCTTCCCGGGGCGCCGCGGCCCCTCCGGGCCTCCCGTGCAGGCTAACTAGGCCCCGCTGGGCGCCCCCGGACGGCGCAGCCCGCCTCCCGCGGGGCGCGCCAGCCCCAGGGGAAGGCGGCCGGAAAAAATCTCTTGTTTACTGGGCCGGGGACGTCCCAGACTGGATTCGCTATCCCAGTTCTGCGGTTCCCTTTCTGCTGATTCCCGGGGCCGGAGGGTGAAGGGTGGCAACGGGCTGATCCACCCCGGGGCAGGGAGTGGGGGTGGGGCGCGGAGTGGGGCGGAGGGTACCCGAACTCGTGGAAAAGTCCGCGGGCGGCCGGAGGGCTGGACTCGGAGTCAGGGCCCTTGCGTCCCGGAGCGCAGGGACCGCGGGGGCCGGGTTAAACACTGTACCCCGGGGAACATGACCGTGAAGGCTAATTAGGACAAGTCGGAACAGGGAACGGGGACGCGGGGAGGGGAGCGCGCGCTCAGAGTTGGACCGTGTCTGGGGCGGTCGCAGGAAATCCAGGCGCAGGGGAGTCGGGCCCAGGGCGACGTTTGCTCGCGGTTCCGAGGGGTTCCGGGCCCGGCCCACGGCGGTAGGGGCGCTCGCGGTGTCCCCCCGTCCATGCATGTTTGGTGACCCAGGTGCCGGGAAAAGGCCGCGCGTGTTAGAGGCGGACAGTCGGCGTGTGGTGTGTCCACGTGTGCAAGCTCGGGGAGGGGAGGGGGCTCAGAAGGCGTGACAAAGACGGACTTTGTGTCTTGAGTGTGCGCCTCGCTCTAGCCCAGAGCAGCGAACTGTGCCCGGCGTGTGTCCCTCACGGGAGAGCCAGGACGAAGGTGACGAAGGCTCGGTGAGACGCACCAAGGTGGCCCCCGCGCGTGTTCGTGTGTGCGCGCTGGGACATGCGGGGTGGGAGAGCCTGCCCCCCAAACCGCTTTCCGGAGGGAAAGCCAAATCCTGAAAGTGAGTGCGCGTGAGTGCGCGCGCCCGCGTGCGGGGGCGTGGCAGTAAACAGCAACAACACTCCGGCCAGCTCCGCCAGAAACTCCGAGCTCCCTCCCCGGCCGGAAAGTGCGCCTCGCCGGAGCCTGGAGGTGAGTCGGCGGCGGGGGGGAGGGCCTGGCGGGCTTTGTTGCTGTGCAAACGGATTGCACATACCTGGTGCGCTGCGGCCGCCCGATCAGCTCCTGAATGGAGGTGATGTCACGGTGATGCAGGCGCCGGCCCACCCTCGCCCGGAGAAAGGAGCCGAGTGCGGGGAGAGGCCAGCGCCAGAAGGAGGGACCGAGTGCGGCCAGCCCAGCCCAGGCTCCCGGGAGAGGCAGGCCCTGCGCCCCGAGCCCCCGCCCGGGCCCCGCCACCCCAGGCCCGGGCTTCGCCTGGCTCCGCGCCCTCCGCCGAGCCCCTCTCACCCCGCCCGCGCTCCGCTTGGAGCTGGAGGTGGCCCCAAACGCCGCGCCGAGTGGGGCGGGCGGCGCGTCCCAGGTAAGGGCTGCTGCCTTCCCGCTCCGCCCTCCCCTCCGCCGCCCGGAAGAGCCGGGTCGGGCCGGCGGGCCGTGGGCGAGGGCAGAAGCCCGAGGGTGGAGGACGCCGCGCCAACTCGGCTCCGCTCGGTCGCAGAAACTTTACAAACCGGCGCGAGCTGGGGACCGGGGGTGGGGGAAGCCCGGCGCTGTCCCGAACCCACAGTGGGTGCCCCCTCCACTCCCGCTGCCTCTCTGCGTGAGTCCACGGTCAGCAGCGACTGGTGGGCCAGCCTCCTCTCCGGTGCCCGAGGATGGGGAGAGCAGGTTTCTGTGGCCAGAGGGAATGCGGGAGACAGGCTGGGGTCCCTACTCACTCTGCATCCAAGGCCTGGGGAGCGCCGGTGTAGACCCCAGGGGTGAGGAGGGAAATTCTCAGAATCTTCCTGTAGGAAGTTTGGAATCAGACCATCAAAGAGCCCCTACTTCAGGCAGCTTGACTTCTAGATCCCCCCGACCCCCCAGGGCTTTTCCAGGGCCCTTTGCAGCCGCAGGGGTTGGGTAGCGCCCCTCCATCCTGAAGCCCGCAGTTTTACACCCGGGAAAAGCCAATCATTTAAAAGCTCCATGATCTTGATCCTAAAGCACAGGAACCAGAATGTGTCAAAATAGGGTTTTTTGCACTTGGTTGTCCCCACCTTGTGTCTTATTACATGTGTGGGGGGGGGTGGGGAGGGGTGTGGGGCGCATTCCAGAGTGGCATTCCAGAGCAGACCCTTGGATTGAAGACTTCGACGTTTCAGAATGCTCAGGAAATTTTGGCCCACATGTCCACTTAATGCGGAGGTCTAGGCTGAGGTTCCTGGAAGCCCCTCCCTTCCCAACCTGATCTCTGATCCCTCTTATTGGTGGGTTTAGTCGCCAGAGCCCCTGGACAGGAGTAAGATGATAAGGCATAAGGACAGAACTCCAGAAAGGGGGGTGGGATGGGGGAGAAGGGGAGGAGGTGGGCCGGCTGTTGGTGGGTCCATCCATCTCTCCTGATAGGCTGCCGGGTGCTGGCAGTTGAGGAATGAGGATGCTCTGTGGTATCCCTGGGTGAGCCTAGGTGCCTTTGAGAGGGGGCTGTCAGGGGTCATGGCACCCTTATCTGTAACCACAGGCTGTGTGTCTCTATCTTACTCTATCCTTGAGCCTGGGAGATGCAGACCAGGGCGGCACTGTGAAGCCCATGGTGTCCTCTTCAGGTTGGTCTCCTATGCCCTAGGGGTTCTTGGGTTCTGGTGTGAATGGTGGGAGGTTAGGAGGGGGTGGTTCTGGAAAGATGAGAGGGCCTGACTGCCTCTGATCAAGCCAGTCAGGGCCAGCTCGCCTCTGAACCCACCCCACTGCTGAGGCCTCTCTGCTCCTCCTGGAGAGGGAAACTGGGAGGAACTGGAACTGGATTGGGCTGACTCAGACCAGAGCTGGGGTGCTGAGTGGCTGAGTGGGGGAGAGGCCGATTTCAGAGGTGATTAAAAATATCTGTATGACTGATTCCAGGGAGGTGAAGCAAAAGGGCCCCTTTGTCCAGGAAATAATCCGAGACTGGGCTGTGCTGCAGTGTTGGTGTTAGAGAAATTCATGGGGTGGGAGGCGGTCCCCCTCCCACTCCCCTCGGTCCCACTGAGAACCTTGAAGCAGAAGATGTGACTCCACACTGAAGAAGGCAAGGGAGAAGGGGGCACTGAGTCTGTTCAGCGAAGGCTTTTTTAAATGCCTGCTCTGATGTCTACTCTGTTCAAGGCACAGCACTAGGTGTTTGCAGGGATGCTAAGTTAATACGTCTTGTTCACTACCCTCACACACCTTCCAGCCTGGTAGGGGAGACTCATGCACAGAAGAGCCATCAAGGCTCAGAAGACAGCCAGGAAGTGCAGGCTTTAGGGACCCGCGGGAGGGAGAGCCTCTTAGGCAGAGCTAGGTACCTCTCTTTGCAGTGCTCTTCCCCTTCTCCGCCATGTAAAAAGTGGCATGGGTTGCCTGGCTGAATCTGCACTCGGGGAGGTCAAAGGACACATGCAGAGCTCTGCTGAGCTTCCTTTAACTCTGCTGGCCTCCACGGATCACTGCCCTAGGCCTGAGTAGGTGTATTCCTGTCTCCATACTCACCCTTGCATTTTTCCGGGGAACAGAGAAATGGATTGTGTCCGGTGGGAATGGTTTGTTTCATCTGGGGCTGGTAAGTATCAGGGCCCCCGAGCAGCCAGGTACCTGGGCGGGGAGGAGCAACAGCAAGAACAGGTAGGTTCCTCTTTCCTTCTTGGGAGTTCTCCCCACATTGGTGGGGCGGGCAGAGAGCTGCGAGGTTGCTGGATGCTGGCAGGGTAAAGGCGTGTACTTCTAAGAGCAAGATGGCTCAAGAAGAGTAAGTGAGCAGAAGGGTTGCAGAGCTAAATGGGACCTGGCTTGGTTTTGTTTTGTTTTTGTCATGACATGGCTGTTATCAGATTTAAACTTGTAGTGTGGGCTTTGGTATCCTTTCCCCCTACCTCCAGTCAGTCCTTAGATTTTATTTGGGAAAGGATCTCTCAGATCTGGCCATTATGGCTTTACCTTTGGCCTTGATCTTTAAACGGGTGAATGTGTCCTCAACAAATCGACTGCCTGTGCTTTTGGCCAGATTCAGATCTGAAAGCACAATCCTAGTTATGCCGCGTTTGTGCAAAACACAGCTTTAGTTCAGTGGCTCCCCATTGCCTTTATTTTTTATTTTTTATTTTTTTTAGATTTATTTATTTATTTGAGAGAGCGAGAATGAGAGAGAGAGAGAGAGAGTACATGAGAGGGGGGAGGGTTAGAGGGAGAAGCAGGCTCCTCGCCGAGCAGGGAGCCCGATGCGGGACTCGATCCAGGGACTCCAGGATCATGACCTGAGCCGAAGGCAGTCACCCAACCAACTGAGCCACCCAGGCGCCCCTCCCCATTGCCTTTAGAATGATGCCCCAACCTCCTTCCCTGTAGCACTTCTAGTCTGTGTCTCCCCTTACAAACTCGGTTCATACTTGAAGGTGATAAAATACTGAATAAAATGCTGTTGAAAGGTCTTCTCCGTTCTTATCTGACCCCTCAGCGGGAAGAGCTTCCTCCTCTGTGTTCTTGGAGCATCTTTCCCTCTCCCAGAGGCAAATTCTGTTGTGTGGCACTTACCATTTTCTCACAGACCTACCTTCTCTCTCGTACTGGATTTTAAAAACCATCAAGTCAGGGAGAAAAACAAAAACAAAAAACAAACCGTCAAGTCAGGGGCTGTATTTGTTCATCTTTGTATTTCCCAGAGCTCTGAGAACGACTGGCTTTGTTGTCCCCCCCCCACCACCACCACCAAAATGCACAGTAAATATTTTCTGATTGGGAATAATTGCCTGTATCTAATCTGGGATCCAGCGCGGGGAGGGGGTGAAGTGCTGGAAGATGTGCAGATACCTGGGGGCTAACTCAGGGTGGCCTTTCTCAGGGAGCACTTCCACATCTCCAACTTTACCACAAGTTCTGGCTGCTTTGCTATGAGCCCCAAACACCCAAGATGGGGTTGAAGGCTTAGGAACCCACAGCGTGTAATCTGCAAATTACCTCTTCCCTTGAGTGGTTCAGTGTTTCTCCTTACCCATCAATCCTCCACCCTTCGTTTTTCTTTCCAGCAATTGTAAATACAGTTTATGCTTTATTGATTTACGATTGCACAAAGTCCCCTACGAAAGCTTATTTAAATCTCGACGCAGGGGAAACGTGCTTTTGCATTAGAAGTCAAGAGAAACTGAGCTCTGACCATGCAGTTATTTAGGAAAACAATAAAGATGTTAGCTTATTAAGAGTTAATGATAGGTAGTATTTGGAGGAAAAGCAAGCTTAACTGAAAAATGAAGTACCTGAGGGCGCCTGGATGACTCAGTGGCTTAGGCCTCTGCCTTCGGCTCAGGTTATGATCCCAGGGTCCTGGGATTGAGCCCCACATCAGGCTCTTTGCTCCACGGGGGCCTGCTTCTCCCTCTCCCTCTGCCTGCAACTCTGCCTGCTTGTGCTCTCTGTCAAATAAATAAATAAAATCTTTAAAAAATTAAAAAAAAAATGAAGTAGCTGAGAAGGTCGAGATACCTGTATTTTCAAGGGGCACCTTGGGTCTGTAGGATATGTTAAAGGACTTTGAAAATTGACGTTCTTTATTATGTCGGTTTCACTTAATTTATGGGTTTTATTTTCCCTGATCCAATAGCACGTACTCTTCCACTTATCAATTACAGAGAGACAGTTTCTATTGACTGAGATTTAGGACTTTTGTTCGCCTGTTAGAAATTAGGTAACTAGGAATGGTGAAAACTTAAGGGGGTGGACTATGCATCACTACCCCCAAAGGAGGAAGAAAGGAGGTGGGAGGAGTTGGATCATGCCATTCCCCTGAGAGCCACTAGTGGTCACGATCATCCTGGAAAGCTTGGTTGCCATCTTTCCGGAGAGTTCCGAGGACCCAAGAAGTGAGAGAGGAAGAAGCAGGGTTATAACTAGTTACTTGAACGTAAGGGGTAATTTAATGTGCATATCTGTATTCTGCAGTATTTTTGAACTTGGCTGTTTAGAACATTGAGATTCTCTGTTCTCCAAGTAAATTTACAGTCTTTCATTGATTGGATATTTAATTTCTCTTAAGCTGCCACATTCTTTATCTCCACACCACACAGGGATAGTCCAGCTGGTGTTGAGAGCAGGGGTTCCGTTTTCTTTGCTGCTCATCTACAGGCCTTGGTAGAGCCGCCGTCGTCGGGGCTGGTCACATGAGTAGTACGAAGAGTAATAGGGTACCTTCCTGGTGTGAATGAAAGATCCCTTTTTTGCCTTCTGGCTACAGTGCCTTAACGTCTTCCATGACAGATGAGTTCCTTTGGGCGTTGCATTGCCCTTCCCCATTCTTGCTTTTAAAAATGTTAATGCCTCATAGAAGGATTTTTGCATGAAGTCATTAACTCCCTAGCTGAGAAATTATTTTATCCTTCACTCCAGCAACCGAGCTAGACAAAGAAGTTTGGATTCTGAAGAGGAGAGCTGGCGTGAAAAGTGGGCAAATGCAGGGCAGGAAAGGGAGGTGGTAGGGAGGAATCCAAGAGAACTGTCTCTTCGTTTTCTCTGGCTGCAGGTCATGCCTTTCGGGTGCTCGTGAAGTACCTACTGTGTGAATGAGTGCATGGCAGGTTGGCCATGGACGTGGGCATCACAGGGGCAGAGTTGAAGGGCACGGTGTCAAGGCCTCTTGAACTCTGAGAGGGTCAGGGCAGAGAGAAAGTGCGGAGTGGCTTGGTTTTGACTTGCTCTCAAACCCTATCACCCTCAACCCAAACTGCAAGAGCTCAGGGAAGGTTCGGATGCTGGTTATGATGGCGGGGGGCAGGGGGCGGGGGGGGGGATCCTGAAAATTCAGTGACAGATTCCTCCTTTTCCGTGAGTAGGACCAGAGATGACAAATGGGCTTCATCTCATTTGCCTCTCTGGTCAGCTGATATGCCTCCCAGGAGTGCTGTGTCAAGAAGGAATCTGAAGCCCGTGGGGACAGTCTCGTGATCAGCTCGCACTGTCTGCCCCAGTTCAGGACAGGGGCAAGCAAGCGACTGGGGCGTCAGAGTCTGGCCTTGGAAGACTGATTTTGCCTTTTCCCTCTCTGTCTCTAGGGACCCAGCCGGAGCCTGGCCTGGGAGCCAGCATGGCCATCCCCAAAGCCTTGTTGACGTGCCTGGGGCTACCTGTCTTCCTAATCGCAGGCGCCCAGGCCCAGAACCACGTGCCACCTGGCTGCAGCCCAGACCTCAACCCCCTCTACTACAACCTGTGTGACCGTTCCGGGGCCTGGGGCATCATTTTGGAGGCAGTGGCTGGGGCGGGAGTTGTCACTACGTTTGTCCTCACCATCATCCTTGTGGCCAGCCTCCCCTTTGTGCAGGACACCAAGAAGCGGAGCCTCCTGGGGACCCAGGTCTTCTTCCTGCTGGGGACCCTGGGCCTCTTCTGCCTCGTCTTTGCCTGCGTGGTGAAGCCTGACTTCTCCACCTGTGCCTCTCGGCGCTTCCTCTTTGGAGTCCTGTTCGCCGTCTGCTTCTCCTGCCTGGTGGCGCATGTCTTTGCCCTCAACTTTCTGGCACGGAAGAACCACGGGCCGCGGGGCTGGGTGATCTTCACTGTGGCGCTGCTGCTGACCCTCGTGGAGGTGATCATCAACACCGAGTGGCTGATCATCACGCTGGTCCGCGGCGGCGGCGAGGGCGGCCCTCCGGGAAATGGCAGTGCCCCCTGGGCCTCGGCCTCCCCCTGCGCCATTGCCAACATGGACTTCGTCATGGCGCTCATCTACGTCATGCTTCTGCTGCTGTGTGCCTTCACGGGGGCCTGGCCTGCCCTGTGTGGCCACTTCAAGCGCTGGCGGAAGCACGGGGTCTTCGTGCTGCTCACCACGGCCACCTCCATTGCCATATGGGTGGTGTGGATTGTCATGTACACGTACGGCAACAAGCAGCACAACAATCCCACCTGGGATGACCCCACGCTGGCCATCGCCCTCGCCGCCAACGCCTGGGCCTTTGTCCTCTTCTACGTCATCCCGGAGGTCTCCCAGGTGACCAAGGCCAGCCCAGAGCAGAGCTACCAGGGGGACATGTACCCCACCCGTGGCGTCGGCTACGAGACCATCCTGAAAGAGCAGAAGGGCCAGAGCATGTTTGTGGAGAACAAGGCATTTTCCATGGACGAGCCAGCCTCAGGTAGGCGGAGGGACACCCTCCCCGCGCACCCCACCCCGTCTGTCATTCTGCATCCTGGACGCTAGGATGGGGGCGGGGGCTGGTCTCCTGAGCGAGACGGAAGGCTCTCGAATGATCGCTAGTGTTCTGCCTTCAAGCCCCTAAATGCCATTTTTAAGTTTTTGTTTTGTTTTGTTTTTAGTACTCCTGTAGTTCATGAATATATTTCCACTGTAAAATTTAAAACACCCACAGATAAAATTCCTTCCGGCTGGCTCCTCCCAGTTCTACCCTGTTCTTTCCTGTTCTGGGCCACCTCTGACCGGTATTTTACCTCCACGTGCCTCTGTTTCCTCATCTGTAAAATGGGGATGGTAATCGTTCCTGTTAAATAGGGTTCTTGTGAAGATTAAGTTAATGCACGTGCCCGGCACTTGGAAATTACTCTACGAGTGTTAGCTATTAGCTGTATTCCTATCCTTTTACTGTGATTACAACCACCCTTCCCGGACTTGTTTTTCCATTATGTACATATTCATAATTTTAGTTTCCTTTAAAAGTCTTCTCAGTTAAGATTTTGTTCTTTTTTTTTTTTTTAAGATTTATTTATGTATTTTAGAGACAGTGGGCCAGAGCACGCGCAAGCTAGGGGAGGGGCAGAGAGAGAGGGAGGGAGAGAGAAGCAGACTCCCTGCTGAGTACAGAGCCCCACACAGGGCTCGATCTCACAACCCTGAGATCATGACCTGAGCCCAAATCAAGAGTTAGTTGGACGCTTAACCAACTGAGCCACCCAGGTGCCCTGATTTTGTTCTTTTTAATAAAAGCACTGTGCCACATCCTGATCTCAGCAGCACCCACTCTCCAGCTGGCTTGTCCCCAAGCTCCTGTCCCGGCTCGTTTGTTAATGGGATGGGGCTTTCCTGTTGGAGCCCAGCACTAGGGGCACCAGCCAGCCGTACAGCCTCAAAGGGGTCAGGCTGAGGGTGTCTGGAATTGGAAGAGGCAGGAATGGGTGAAGCTTCTGCAGCCCGTGCCAAGCCCCCCTCCTCCCCCTTGGAAGCAGCTTGAGAAGCAGGCGGGCTGGGGGGCGGGGTGAGGAGAGATGCTTCTCTGGGACACTTGGCCAGTTGAGCTCCTGGCTTCCAAAGGGAAGAGTATTTCTCTGGCATTTGTTAACTGTAAGGACCGCTAGCATTCACTGAGCACCTACTGTGTGCTCAGTGTGCACACATTTCCTGATGTGTCCTGTGGCGTGCTGTCCTTAGTCAGCTGCCTACAGCCCCTTTATCTGACGTGACTGGGAACTGGAGGGCAGAAGGACCAGGACAGACCCCTGACCCCAACCCCAGACTGGGCTGAGCAGGATGTTTGGGGGCTTAAGACTTCAACTGCTTGACTGTCGGTCACCAGCTCTGGGGTCCCTGCCAGAGGGCTGAGTCAGAGACGGGAAGTTCCAGAAGCAGAACTCCCTGCCTCTTCTCTACAAACTGGGACCCCCCCCCCGCCCCGCATCATCTCTGTTTTGGGGAAAGGAGTGACCTTTGTCCTGTCTGGCACCTGATCTGTGATCTGCCCACGGGGCTGGCCCCTGGTCCACATAACAGAGTGGGACTAGTTGAGTGGGGGTGGGGCTTGTGCACCCACATCTGCTCCCGCTCTGTGTCTGGCCACGAGGCCCATGTAATACTACTCAGCCTTTGTCCTCGCAAGGCAAACATTTCTGGGGCTGTGAGGGTTTTTTTCTTTTCTTTTTTTTTTTTCTAAATGGAAAAATCAATCGAGTGGGCCCAGCACTTAGGAACCCAGCCCTGTGTAGTTGTGGTCCCTCGGAGCTGCGGGCCAGCAGCCTGCAGGAGACAGACAGCCTTCCGCCTGCCCTCGGGCCCCAGGGGTTGGTCGTGAGCTTTCCTCGGACACCCTGGGAACCCCCACAGGGTAGAGCAGATGGGGATAGCATCACACCCGAGGGCACGGGGAGGTATTCTTGGAGCTGCAAACAGTCCTGGAATCTTGCCAGGCTGCCCCAGGACAAGATGTATGTACATTCAGTCCTCCTGGTGGGGCTCTGGGTTGTGGGGTCCTGGAGGATCAGCTGTGCCCCGGGACGACTGGCAGTCTCAGGCTGTGGGGTCTTTGCTCTGCTTACCCTAGCGCCTTGCAGCTGTGGCCTGCAGTGGTAGAGGCCAGAGCTGGAGCCTGGCCGTCTTGGAAGGCCGCCGAAGGCCCATGTGCCCCTCTTGGCCTCTGGCCCCGGAGGGCGGATGGGGATATGAAGGTTGCTGACAGGAGCATTTTTCTTGGCTGAAGGCGGGGGAGGGGTCCTCACACTGCAGGAAAGCCCGAGCAGAAGGCAGGCAGCATCATGCTCTCTTGACTCCTGACAAAGGCATGCTGGACTCTGGAGGGGCCCCCATACCTGCAACCCCGCCCCGCAAGTGGGCCACCCCTGGCCAGGCTTCCTCCCTGGGTTAGATGTTATCCCAGGGCAGGTGAGCCCCCTCTTCCCTGCCCGAGCCCCCTGGGGAGCCCTGCCTGAGAACCCAGCCCCCAAACGGCTCTATGTTTCTTTGCAGCTAAGAGACCAGTGTCACCATATAGTGGGTACAACGGGCAGCTGCTGACCAGTGTGTACCAGCCCACCGAGATGGCCCTGATGCACAAAGGCCCGGTGAGTGGGGTCCCAGGGTCTCTGTGACCCCGCTGGGGGCCGTGGAGCTCAGCCTGAGCCGGCTGGTGCAGAGGTCCTGTGGCCGGTGCAGGCTGGGGCGGAGGTGGTAGGGAGAAGGCAGGCTTCTCCGTCTGATGCATCAGCGTCAGGGAACAGAGCCCCTCGGCTCCTAATGCCCTTTTCCTGGAGTTGATGTCTGCTGCACTGCAGTGAGACCCGCCCTGTGTCATGGGGCATCACACAGGACTGGGGCCCCGGGCTGCGGAGAATGCAGAACAGGTCCTCTTTGAGCTGATAGGAGAGTCCAGCTTTACCCTAAGGAGCTTAGGGAGGGACAAAGGAAGGTCTCAGCCAGGTAGGGAGGTGGCAATCTTTGGTGCCCCCATAAAGGCACAGAGGACCAAAAAGCAGGTCTGGGTATGTACTTACTCCTCAACCACAGCTGTCCCAAGAGGGCCTTGGCTCCCTTCCCCCCACAAGCAGGCTCTAGCTCTCAACCTCATACCTCCCCTGGGTTCTGGAAACCAGATGCTCCATTAGCCAGTGGGGGGTGGGAACAGGAAGACCGTGGGTTAGATTCTCACTCACTCCGTATATGTTCCTCCCCCTGGGCTGGCAGTCACTGTGGGGAGATGTCAGTGACCTGCCTTGGCAGGACGCTGGGAACAGGAAGCCAGGGAGGTCAGCGGGGTGGTGTTCTCACCCCCCTCCGTGCCACGAGCCCCCGGGGCACGGTGCAGTAAATATCAGAAACTTCCAGCTCCAGCCTCTTCCTCTCCCTAAGCTGAACCTGCTGCCAGGCGCAGGGAGGGGCAAGGAGTCTCTGGAGGACAGGAGCAGAGTCTGCTGGTCCCAGCCACTCAGACTGTGGAACCCCCCCAGGGTCCTTCCTCCAGCAGCTGTCTCACCCTGGCCACCCCTCACTTGCCTGGCCACACCCAGTCCTGCCGCCCCGGGGGGTCGAGGATCTGGGTGAACAGGGAGTACCCACCCACGGAGATGAGTGGAGACTACGGATGGGGGCTCCCTCCCTCCCCGCCCCAGTTAAACTTTGACCGGGCCACCACTGGGTAGAGCCTGACTGGGTGTGGCTGTGGCTGAACCAACTGCCCAGGTGATTCTGAGGCACACCCAGGTTTGAGCCCCACCTACCTGGATGTTCCAGGAGCTTCTGGGGGCCTGCGAGCTGGGGATTGCAAACCAGTGGGAGGACCACCCGGGCCTGATTCAACTGAAGGCGGTGGGTGGCTTGGGGCCCTGGGGTTAGGGATAAGGCAGGTGGGGCCGGGAGTTCACCTTGCCTTCAGGCCAGGAGCTGGGATGGGGGCCTCTGGACTCTCCCCACCCCACAGCCATCTCTCCCCCACACAGGAGTAGGGCACTGTAGCTCTAGCCAGGTTCCAGGCAGAGAATTTGGGTTTTAAGTCTCCACAACTGATTAACCCGCCCAGGCTTCAAGATAAGAAGTGTGGGTATGCCCGAGGCCTGCCAGCTGTCCTCAGCCACACAGACCTGCCGCTCTGATTGCCACTGGGTGTCCTATTGCCATCTGAGGGCTCGGGGAAGGGTCTGGGGAGGAGGGAGCCTGGGACCATTACAGGCACGTAGTAGCAGCTCAGTGTGGTTCACTCTGCCCTGGGCCCCAGGATTTCCCCCAGGAGTTGGGAGCAGGAGTGGGGAGGCTTGAGAAGAGGATCCTTCTGAAAATAGTGACGCCCCAGGGCCATCCGAGGTGACCAGAGGCCCCTTCCCATGCCTAGAGGCCTGGCGCTCTGTAGGGTGAGGGAAGGGGCTTGAGGTCAGACGCCAGCCCCTCCGTTTCGAGAGGTGGAGTCACCCATCCCAGGCGGCCGCTGGGGCCCTGCTGGGGGGGCTTGGGGGTTACTGCTGGCAGGCCCAGCCCTGCAGGAAGCGGAGTGTTTGGGCGTCCGCCCTGGCAGAACCTGGCTGTGAGACCTCCTGTCCTTCCTTCCAGTCCGAAGGAGCTTACGACGTCATCCTCCCACGAGCCACCGCCAACAGCCAGGTGATGGGCAGTGCCAACTCCACCCTGAGGGCCGAAGACATGTATGCGGCCCAGAGCCAGCGGGCCACCACACCTCCGAGAGACAGCAAGAACTCCCAGGTCTTTAGAAACCCCTACGTGTGGGATTGAGTCGGCGGTCAGGAGGAGGCAGGCAGATTTGGGGAAGGCCCTTGGGACGTGGCCTGGGTGAGGAGCCCACGGCTCTCCTACTGCCCCTGCCCCCTCTGTGGCTCAAGGCAACTGTGCCTCGGAGCCGGGAAGGCCGTCCCTGTCTGCCAACGTCTGGGTGGGTGTCCCAGGGGCCCCCCACCCACGCCTCAGTGTTCGTGGAGCTTCGTGCTCCAGCCAGATAGTGTTCTTTTTGGGGTGGTGGCCGGTCAGTGCCAACATTTTCTGGAGTCTTCGGAGAGATTCCTGCCACCTCGAGAGATTTCTCAGGCGCGTCTGTCCTGGGTCTTGCTCCTCTATGAGGAGCAAGGGTGCCTAATAAACACGTTTTTGCTTTATGAGCCCTTCCTCTGGGAATGTCGTTTCTGACCCCGGGCTCTTGGTCACTGAGGAGCCTCCTCCTCCGTGGGCTGGGGGTGGCTCCTCTTTCTCCTTCCGAATCCGGCTCACGGGAACGCTGCTGCTGCTTTTTCCTTCCCAGGGAAGGAGTCTTCAGCTGAGCCTGTGTATCGTGTCGTGTCGCGGGCGGTCAGAGTGAACTTCTGGGCCCAGCGCCTGTCCAGGGTCTAGTCCAGCATCTGGGCTTATCTGAGATCAGGCAGCTTTTCCTCCGGGACGCCCCCCCGCCGCCATGCACGCGGCCAGAGTGGGGAGGGCAGGCCCACCATCGGGCAGCTCTGCGGAGGGTGTGTGTAAGGGAAGGCGGACCAGCTTCAGACCCTCTTAGGGGGGATGGCCATTCAAGTGCTCTAAGGGACGCGGCGGAGAGTCACCGGCCTGTGCTGTTAGATGGTGCTGTGCTGAGCACGGGTGGCAGCGGACGGCTCGGAGAACACTGGCACTTCTTCACAAAGTGGGTTTCCAAAGGTGGGAAAGGGTCGGCCGGTGCCGGTTGGTTCCATTCCTGGACAGTTATTACCGTGTCCACTGGCTCAGCCCTTTATGGTAAACAAAGCCTTCCCACATCAGCTCCTTTTAAACCTCGTGGCTGCCAAGAAAGGTGGACAGCACAGCATTCTGTCCTCTTTCCCGAGTCAGAATCCCAGAATCGTGCCATTTTCGGGTCGGACGTGGCCTTGGAGGCAAAAGGTGGGGCTGTCCCTCTCCCGGCCCCTGACAGGGGTAAGCAAACCGACCCACCGAGGCCACAGCGGCCTCCAGAGGGGCCCCACCGGTCAGGTTGTGTTGAGCTCTGTCTTTGAGGCCCACCCTGGGGCCGAGCCAGTGGCCTGGGCTTGGATGAGCAGTAGTGCCATGACCCTCGGACAGACACTGGCTCCGGGCTTTGCCAAGGGGCTGCCAAGCCTGCCCCTCCCAAGCTTGGGAATGTTTCTACCCAAAGAGTCAGAAGCTATTTTCTGACACCAGTCGTAGGGGGGAAAAAAAAAGTCTCTGTTGGAAGAGAGAGAAAGTTGCCGGAAGAAAAACAAACTTCTCCCAGAGTTTCCCTTCTATGTCAGATTGCACGAGCCCCGCTGGGACTCAGACACTGTTTTTAGTAGAAGCCAGAGCTTGGGCCCCCGAGTGGTAGGGTCCCCTTTGACTCTTGTTCTTTCTGGTTACTTTAGGCTCAGTCCCCGCAAAATAAAACGAGATGGTAGAAGCCCTCTTCCCTGAACCACACGTCCGTCCTGATGTCCTCATACCTCTGTCTGGGCTGGGCAGGGCCCAGCACCTTTCCCGCCCTTGTCACTGGAGCTGGGAGGGACCGGAGGCCACCAGCCAGAAGCAGAGGACTGAGTGGGGGGCCCGTGAAGCCCTGAGGTGCGTGGCTGGGGCCCTGGGGCCATTCCCTTTGCCTCTCCTGACCCCCACGTGCCTGAGGCCACAAGGATCTACAGAACTGCCCAGCCTGCCTCCGTCCCCCCTCGACACCCTTCCCCTAGTCACAGCCCATGTGTCCCATGCTGTGGTTCTCCAGATGGCCATCCTCAGATGCCCTGTCTTCACACCACGGGCCTTCCTGGCTGTCTTGGTGTCCAGCATCAGCTTGTCCTGCCTGCGCCTGGGTGTTTGCAGCCAAGCCCTGGCGGAAGTGGGCTTTCTCATCAGGGCTTCCTGCCACCACCTGGACCGTGGAAGGCCCCTGAGCTGGGACAGAGCTCAGCCCGAGGCCTGAGCAGACACCGCTCCTCTTCGTGGCCTGTGGGTGCTGGATCCGAGCCCCTTTGGTGCTTCCCTCTCGTGCCCCCTTATGCCATGACCCCATGCCTTCCCCACCTGCAGTGAACTGGGGCCCATCGAGACACAAGGTGGGGGTTGGGGCTGCATCCTCAGGGGCCAGCTGAGAGTCCTGGATCACATGGGCTGGGGTCTCAGCTGCTCACAGAACTGGGACTCATGCCATGTCCTGCTGGGCAGATGTACAGATTTCTGCCTCACCTTGGGCACCCCAAACGTGCTGGCACTGTTCTCTCCCACGACATGCTCCAGAGGGTCCTGACGGCCACCCAGGGAAGTGGGGGGCATCCTTTAGGACCTGATGATGGTGGAGCAAGGGCGGAGATGTGCATAGCTCCAGACTCACAGGAACAAGATCTCTGTAGCATCGTCTCCTGGTTTTGTCCCGCGCTCGGCTACCAGGCAGAGCTGGCTGGCCCAAGGGGGCCTCCCAGGCGTGCCCCTGGAGCTCTGTGCTCAGCGCAGAGTCACCTCTGGGTGCCCAGGGTGGGGGGGAGAGAACAAGAGCAGGGCCCGACCTCACCCTGTGGTCGGCCCACAGCTCTCCAGCACCATGAGACCTCCCGGCCCGGATTCAAAGGCTGGCGCAGAACTGGGGGGACGCAAAGACGCTCAGCCCACAGCTCTCCAGCACCACCCTCCTGCCCCCAGCAGCCTGTGTCTTTGTTACTGGAATATTTCTCAGGCCCTACAGAGAGAGTAGAGCCATACAACTGCCTGTGACAGCTCCCTACCCCCCATCGCCACCATTGACCGATCATGTGCTGGGTTGCTTAGCTCCACAAACAGAGTATTACTTCTCTCTGATGGAGGGAAGAGGGAGCTCTCTGCACCTCAGACTTTTCTTGATCTAGGTTAGTGGTCCCAAGATCCCTTACAGTGAATAAAGGCCCTGTCTTGCTTTTCGAAGTGATAGTCTCATGTGAGTCTTGGCCCCACCAGGCGGCCACGAAGAGCAGCCTGCAGTGAATGTGGGTTTGTTCGTCCGAGTTCTCCAGGGATCTGGGTGTTAGCTTTGGAAGGATGGGATCCTGAAAGCTGCAGGCCACCCTGGCTCAGGGACACGCAGTGGCCCTGCTCCTTCCAGGCCTTGGCCAAGTGGAGAAGATAGAAGACAGGTGTGTTTTTAGGAGAGAGGTGCCTTCCCCCAAGTGGTCCAGCCGCAACACAAATGAGCCTCGGATGGAAGAAAACTAGAAGAGGCCAGAACCTATTGCAGGTAACATCAGACCAACACCTTGGTAAATTTCACACCCACTCTGTCAAGCCGTTCAGCTCGAAGCAGAGTAGTTTGGACCCTAACTGCTCAGAATTAAAGGACCTTGTCCTCTGTTTCCGAGGAATTCCTATCACAGAATCCCCATGTGTTCACTGAGATTTTTTTCTGGGATTTAATACATATTTTTAACCTAGTCTCTTCCCTTATAGACCAACAAAGGCTGTTTGATTCCAACTAACTTTTTCTCGGTTGGGGATTTATTCTAAGGGAGGAAACCAAGCCTCCAAAAATAGCCAAGATTTGTGCCTGTGCCCCACCCCCCTGTCCCCCCCAAGGTCTGGGAATGTAGGGATGGGGCAAGAGAGGGGGACAACCCCTATCATAGTTCTGCTGCTGCCTGGCATGCTGGAGGGGCACCGTTGAGTGACATACTGGGCTCGTGGGAAGGCAGACGGGGCCAGGGAGATGATCAGTACCTCCCCTGAGGACCTGCCAAGAGCCACATCCACTATTCCGGTTTACACTGGTTTCCTGCACTTGATCACACCTCAGGTAAGAGCTAGAAACGAGAGAGCAGCAAGAAATAGGTGAAGTGACTTGCCTGGGGTCATGCCCTCCAACCCTTTGTTACCAAACGAGGCACTTTCTCCAGCCCCATGGGGTTTGCGGAGATCAGACTTGGGTGCAAGTGACCAGATTTTGTTTCCTGTCTGCTGTGTGCCTTCTGGACCCTCCCGGAAGCTGCAGCCCCCGCTTCACAGCAGACCCATGAATTATTTAGCATCTGCTCCAGCTGGGTAATGCTC
Source organism: Leptonychotes weddellii (assembly GCF_054177405.1). Lineage (NCBI taxonomy): Eukaryota > Metazoa > Chordata > Mammalia > Carnivora > Phocidae > Leptonychotes > Leptonychotes weddellii. Next base: position 6,226,991 of record NC_138383.1, on the reverse strand, counting down.
TGACCTCATCCTCATCCTTGGGCTGAGGGCGCGGCTCTGACCTTCGTCTCCTTCAAGAAGGGATATTGATGGATGGAGGCTGGGGTGGTGGGTCCCTCTGTGGGCTGTGGGTGACTGAAAGGTACAGGGAAGGAAGTGAGGACCAGAAACCAAATGCCTTTTTAGCAGGAGGCAGTTCTGCAGAGAGAACATGACCTAGGAATCCAACAGCTATGGGTTTGGATCCCGACTCTTGCTTACTAGCTTTGTAACTTTGGGCAGCTCAGTTTTCTCGTCTGTAAAATGGAAGTACTAACACCCTGAGTTCATATTTAGTGTCTAGTTCCTCAGGGTCACTCCGTGAAAGTCACAGTCAAGGCGGAGCATCCAGGAGCTAGCTGTCCAGTGTTTTCTGCCCAGACACACTGCTTTCAGGGCCAGATTTCACTCTGTTCTGCCCTCCGGAGATGCCTCTTTCCCTTTTCTCTGCTGTCCCTCATGCATGAGGTCCCCAGAGTGGGTGGGATAACAGGTTGCTAGGATTGGAGGGGGATGCTATGGAGAGGGACAGACCCTGACTGGCAGGGGTTGACCATCAAGGTGTTAAGAGGGTCACTTGGGGCACAGGGAAGTCAAGAAACCAGGTTGAAGATGGGGGATTGGACTGCTTTCAGTTGACAGCAAATGTTAATAAATACTGAGTTCCTACTCTGGGGACAGAGAGAAGCAAGATCTGGTCCCTGCCCTCTGGGGGCTCGCAGCCTAACTCCTTTGGCAGGTCAGACCCAAGGGCTGAAGTGGATGGGGTGTTAGTGGGCTCCCTCCCGGATCCATAAGGGTTGGCATCCCGCTTTCACCAGCACCACTCACCCCGCTCCTCGCGTGGGACCTAGTTCTTACTAGCTCCCCTGACTCGCTTTCCTCATCTATAAATTGGACCCTGAGCATCCAGCTCTGCGTAAGCCTTGGAATTGGGACCCCCACAGTAGTTGAAAGGGGACCCCAAAGCACAGGCTGTGCTGAGGGTGAGACCTCCCGGCCCGGATTCAAGGGCTGGCGCAGAACTGGGGGGACGCAAAGACGCTTGGGGGGGCCAAATCCCAGCGGCTCTCCGCTCGCACCCGGGGCCTCTCCAAGGGCCCCGGGGCGCCCCGTTCTGACTTGGCCGCCCCGAGAGCACGAAGAGGTCGGCTTCAGCATTCGATGGCGCCGGCGGGGGCCCGGGGGACGGCGAAGGTTTTATGGCGCCCCTAACCGAGCCCTCCAGCCGCCGCCCTGCCCTCCCGGGCTTGGGGCGGACAGCGCGGGTTCCCGACTCCCTCCCGCGGCCTCCGCACCCAACCCACCTTCCCCCACGCACCTGGGGGGCTGGGACGTGGGGGTGGGGACCGACTCAGGGCTCCGACGTCACTCCAGCGGGGCCCGCCCCCAGCCCCCAGCCAACCCGAGGTCCCTCCTGCGCCCCGCCCCGCCATCCCTGCAACCTGATCCCCGCCACCCCGAGCAGCCGGCCCCGACCGGCTGGCTCCGCTTCCGCGGCCGGCTGGGGGTTGGTGGTAATGCAGGTCCCTCCCCAGCCTGGGGCCTAGCCGAGACCCTCTGCTTCCGCTCAACCTCCCTTCTGGGGATCTCGGTCGCCTGTGACCTTTTTCCTGTTCCCTCCAGGCTGTGTGAGCCCCAGACCCAGGCCAATAGCTACGGCATTCATCCCTGTGTCTCTGAGCCCAGCACCAAGCAGGGGGCTCAGGCAAGGGGGTCTTTGTTCCCAAAGGGAGGAGGTCCGCTGGGCTCATTATGCTTGCATGGATGGGTGCAATGGGGACCAGCGCACAGGGAGCCCCCGTGCTGCCTTGGGTCTCCCTCTAGGACAGGGTCCCTCAGCCTTGAACCACTGACATTGGGCCCGGATCATTCTTTGTGCTGGGTGTCATCCTGTGCATTGCAGGATGCCGAGCAGCATCCCTGGCCTCCCATCTACTAGATACTCGGTAGCAACACCATCCCCCTAGTTGAGACAACCAAAAATATGCCCAGATATTGCCCAGTGTCACCTGGGGGCAAACTGTCTTGGGTTGAGAAAACACTGCTCTGGGGTATTCCAGGGAACGTGAAGCCTGCTGCACACAGGGCACTGGGTCCGAAGCCGGAGGCTTCTGTTAGCCAGGACTCTGTGATGCTGTTCCCAGATCCACTTCTCCACGCTGGTTTACAGACGCCTCCAGCCAGCCTAGGCACTGTGACCTTTAGCCTGACAACATTTGGGCATCATGTGACCAACCAGCTTCTCTCACTGTGCACACAGCTTCTGGGCTCCTGCCCTGATGTGGGTGCTGAGCGGAGCCCTGGGACAGAGAAACTTTTTCTGTCACTGGCAGTCAGTGTCGTTGTGTTAGAGGTTAATTGGACACTTAGGTAGTCAGGGTCAGGGTCCCCAACAAGAAAGCAAAAAAGCCAGGACAGCTAAGCCAAAACCGCACTAGCATCCTGTTTTACAGCTTAGATAGGACCACAATGGCATCCTGTCTAGCAGCCTCTGCAGAAGTGACTTTTGCAAAACATCCTGAAACAAAACAATGAACCATAAAACATGGGTCACTATCACAAGCTGAGGCAATTAGTCTCCAGATGTCAGCCCGAAAGACCAGCAACATGTGAACAATAACCCGTTAGGTAGACAGGTGCAAGATCAAAGCCCTGATTGGCACACCTTAGCGGCCAATCCACAGGGGCCCACACTCAGGATGCTCAAGATAGTTCCTCAAAAGAGCTTATAAATTTGAACACCAAAATGGCAACCCTCTCGGGTCCCCTCCCTCTCCGGGAGCTTTGTACTCTTGCTCAATAAACTTTGCTTTGCTGCCCACCACTCTTCCTCTGGTCTACCTCTTCATTCTTCAAAGCAGCATGACCAAGAACCTCGGGCGCTAAGGGAACAAAAATCCTGTTAATAGTCGGTACCGGAAAGAGACAGGATGTGTTCAATCCCATATTTAGGGTCCAATCCCATACTTAAAGGGGAAGGTTTTAACAGTGCCCCCTCCCCTTGGATATTCATATTTACCTGTATTTGCACAGAGTCAAAAGACACCATAACAGGTTAAAGTGGAAGTGTGTGTGGGGGGGGTGTCCCTGGAGCCAGGCAGATGAGGGTCAGGAAGACTTTTTACTGTGTTCTTTCTCCCTCTCTCCTTCCTCTTCCTCTTTCCTTCTCCATGAAAATCAATTATATATATATATTAAAAATTCATCTGAAAAAAGAAAAGGAACCCCAAGGTGAGCTCACCCTGTAGCAGCTCCCCCCTCAACCCATCACTGTTATCGCTGCCCACCCTTCACGAAGGCCAGACCCCAGCAGTGCTTGGCCACACCTCTCACTCCACACCCTCCAAGAAAGATAGGCAGCTTTCACCCTGCCAAGTTTTTTCCAGTGCATTCTGCCCTTGGGAGGACTTCGGAGGAGGCTGAAGATGGAGGGCCGGGGGAAGACAGAGTGTGTTCATTGCATGCAGGTACATGGGACCCCCAAAGTCCATTGCCCACCCCAACTTAGCTAAATAACTGCAATTTTGAGAAGACTGAGTTAAATTTGTGTTCACGGAACATGCGGGCGCATCAACACCGCTTGCAGGGTTTATGTGTGTGTGGCTCATCGTTAGAAAGCGTGGTGTGTCCCTCAGGGCAGAGAATACAGCCGGGAATGACGTCTGACCCATTCATTCATTCGCTCATCAGTTCTTCATCAGTATTCATTAGAAGCTGTTCCCTGCCACCATGTCATCAACATCAGTCCCCACCCTGAACTCTGGCACATAATTCTCCCTCCCCCATCATCCGTGGACCCCACCTCCCATGTGTGGTCAGCCCCGTGCCTCTGTGCATGCATGCACATGCATATGCACCAGTGTGCTTGTGTTGGGAGGTGAGGGCTTACCTGGGACAGGTTGTGTCTCAGATTGCAAAGTGGAGCCACGGGGGCAGCCTGATCCGGGTGAGAGTTTCTCCCTTGCTCATAGTCATGGAAGTCAAGAGGCGAGTGTCTGAGTCATCAGGAGGTCCCTTCCGCTTGGGGACCAGTGAGCAGGGAACCTGGTGTATTAGTTTGGGAGAGCCATCTGACAAAGCAGCACAGATGGAGTGGATTCAACAACAGATGTTTGTCATCTCAGTTCTGGAGGCTGGGAGTCTGAAATCAAGGTGTGGGCAGGGTCGGCTCCTTCTGAGGGCCCCGAGGGAAGGATCCGTCCAGGCCTCGCTCCTCAGCTTGCTGGTGGCCGTCTTGTCCCTGTGGCTCTTCACGTCGTCTTTCCTCTATGTGTGTCCCTGTGTCCAAATGTTCCCTTTTTATAAGGACACCAGACATACTGGATGAAGGCCCACCCTAATGACCTCCTGGTAACTTGCTTATTCCTGTAAAGACCCCCATTTCCAAATCGTGTCCCATTCCGAGGTACTAGGACTTCACCATATGAATGGGGTAGAGACGGAATTCAGCCTCTGACACCTGGGCTGGTCCTGGGTGAGGTGAAAGGGGAGTGGGCCTGTCCGCGCAGGCCATAACCAAAGCAGCTTGAGGAATGCAGCGGGTGCTAGGGAGAGGTTCCGTGCTCGGAGTGTGTCCTTCACAAGTGTAGTCTTGCAAATGTGGGGGCTTGGTTCTCTTAGGTGGGCCATGGGATACCCCCACATGGGGAGCTGAGTCTCCCTGGCACCGTGTTGAGATTATTTTTCTCCTCCAGGGAAGCAGATGGCATTAGTAAATGGAGAGAATTATCTATTGTCCATACGCCAAGAACACTGAGATCTGTGTACCCCTTCCCAGATATGGGCGACAGATCTGGGTCAAGGGAGGGCTGGTGGTGAGCAAACGTGAAGAGTCAAGTCCCTCTGTTGAGAAAGTGTGCTTCCTCATCTTTCATGTTTCAATAAAAGAATAGAGAAGAAACTGCCCCCTCAGCATCCCAAATGAGGCAAGAGAGCTGTGATTGGATGTCATGATGGGCCCACAGTCGCCCCCCAGGAAAGCCATAAAAGCCAGGGGCATCTGCCCACCTCGGGTCAGAGAGGCGCCGCTGGGTCAGCCACCCCCAGGAGTGAGCCGCGCCAGCCAGCTCTGGGCCCAAGACCACCTGGCAGGAGGTTGGAGAACCCTGTCTTCCAAGGAGACAGGAACCTGAGGTAATACCTGGATGTAGTGTTGTGCTCCCACTGGAGGGCACAGGGACAGCTGGTCTTCCTGACCGGTTTCTGGCTCATTGTGATCATAAAGGAAGTTCAGCCTTGCAGGGCAGGAGGGAGGTCCCCCGGCCCGGCATTCCCAGGTACAAGGCACTGACTAAATGCCTTTTAAAATGGCCGTCCTGGGGCACCTGGGTGGCTCAGTCGGTTAAGCGTCCAACTCTTGATTTTGACTCAAGTCATGATCTCAGGGTCATGAAATTGAGCCCCCAGTCGGGCTCCATGCTCAGTGCTGAGTCTGCTTAAGGATTCTTTCTCCCTCTGCCCCTCCCCCTGCTCGCTCTCACTCTCTCTCTCTCTAAATAAATAAATAAAGTCTAAAAAAAAAAAAATGGCCATCCTGCCTCAGCTGTCCTAACTATGACCGGGGAAAGTTTTCTGGCCACCCTTGGGCCAGCTAGGAGGAGGGACCTGGGGACAGAGTCAGGACTTCTTGGAGGAATCTTTTTTTTTTTAAGATTTTATTTATTTATTTGACAGAGAGAGAGAGACAGCTAGAGAGCGAACACAAGCAGGGGGAGTGGGAGAGGGAGAAGCAGGCCTCCCACGGAGCGGGGAGCCCAATGCGGGGCTTGATCCCAGGACTCCAGGATCATGACCTGAGCCGAAGGCAGACGCTTAACGACTGAGGCACCCAGGCGCCCCTCTTGGAGGAATCTTGACAAGAACCTGGGAAGTTCTGGGTTTTATCTTTTGGAGGGCCATAGTTTCTTTAGGAATTCCCTCCGTGTGCAAATTTCAAATCTTAAAATCCTTAAAGAGGCCATAACCTCTTTACCTCCAGCTGCCCTTCTGGGGCTTACTTCCCCCTCACTGGGGTCTCCCAGCTCCTCCTCGCTCCCAATCCACAGTCTGCCAGGACACCGGCCTGGACACAGTCCGCCGAGCATCCCTGAGCAAGCTGCATGCCCAGGCTTACGGTCTGTAAACAAGGATGTTCCAGCCACAACCTCACCCATGACCCAAAGGTGGTCCTAGCCATCCTACCCTGTTCCCTATTTTTTTAGAAAATATTTTATTTTTATTTTTATTTTTTTAAAAAAGACTTTATTTATTCATTTGAGAGAGAGAGAGAGAAACAGCATGGTGGGGGGAGGGTCAGAGGGAGAAGCAGACTTCCCGCTGAGTCGGGAGCCCGATGTGGGACTCTGTCCCAGGACTCTGGGATCATGACCTGAGCCGAAGGCAGTTGCTTAACCAACTGAGCCACCCAGGCGCCCAAATATTTTATTTATTTTAGAGACAGATAGAGAGCACAAGCAGGGGGAGGGGCAGAGGGAGAGGGAAAGAGAGAATCTCAAGCAGGACGTGGGGCTCCATCTCATGACCCTAAGATCATGACCTGAGCCGAAATCAAGAGCTGGAGTCTTAACTGACTGAGCCCCCCAGGTGCCCCCTGTTCCCTATTTTTAACACAGCTTTGAAAGGATGTGGACTGCCACAACCACAACCATTGGATAGCTTTCCATTGCTCGCATAACGCTTGAACAAATACTTCTGATGCTTGAGGACGCAGAGGCACAGTGAGTGCAGCATTTAGCTCCTCGCTAAGACTCCAAGGTCCTCCTTCTGGATGGGACTCTCACCCTAATGCCCCCAAGCTCAAGGGAAATCCAGAGAGACTGTCTGGGGGAAGCTGCAGAATTTGTCATTCAACAAATAATTGTTGAGTTGGCCGTCAAGTGCAAGGCACAGTCCTGTCCTATCCTGTCCTATTCCTTTTTTTTTTTTTTAGCAAAGATTTTATTTGTTTACTTAGAGAGGGAGGGAGAGAGAAAGAGAGAGAGGGAGAGTGCACCAGGGGGTGGGTGGGGGGAGGAGAGGGGCAGAGAGAGAGGAGAGAGAGACTTTCAAGGAGACTGAGCATGCTGTGCTGAGCATGGAGCCCAACCTCACAACCCTGAGTTGAAACCAAGAGTCGGATGCCCAGGTGACTGAGCCACCCAGGCGCCCCTGTCCTATCCTATCCTAGTCTATCCTAACCTATCTAGCACCTCTGAGTACAAGTAGAGTCCCAGGCATTCCAAATTCTGCACAGTAGAGTTTCCTAAATGTGTTTGATTATAGGCATCATCTTGGGGAGCTTGTTGAAATGACAGATTCCCAGTCCCAGCCCTGGAGAATCCTGATGCTGGAGGTCTGAGGTGGGCCCGGGCATCTGTATTCCTAACCAGGACCCCAGCGACTGTTACAGTTAGCCAAGCCTGGGGCCCTGTGGTGGGGACCCAGATGAGCTGTCTACCGTCCCCACCCCTGACGTCCTTGACGGTCCTATGGAGGTTGCTTGGGAGCGTTGGGGCTGCTGGGGGACTGGCCCACAGGGAAACTTTCAACCACTTTGTCACCCTTTGGGGACTGCTGTGGGGGCAGGGCGTGTGTGGTAGAAAGGGGAAGAGTCAAACGACCTTAGGCCTGTCATCCCCTCACACCTCCCAAGAACTGAGGCTCTGTTTGGGGTCAGGCTGAATATCCTTCTGGAATTTTCAAGGGCTCTGTTCATCCTCCTCCCAGAATTCCTGGAGAACAGAAATCAGATGGGACTGACAGGGGTAGGGTCGCAGGACTGGGATCCAGGACCCCGGTGCCACTTGTCTGCACCATTTCCTGTGTCCCATGGAAGGGAGAAGCCCTTTCCCACCCAGGCCACTGGGACTTTTGCCCTGACCTTACCTTGTTTTTTGGGGTTTTTTTATTTTATTTTTTTAAAGATTTTATTTATTTATTTAACAGAGAGAGACACAGCGAGAGAAGGAACACAAGCAGGGGGAGTGGGAGAGGGAGAAGCAGGCTTCCCACTGAGCAGGGAGCCCGATGCGGGGCTCGATTCCAGGACCCTGGGATCATGACCTGAGCCGAAGGCAGACGCTTAAACATCTGAGCCACCCAGGCGCCCCTGACCTTACCTTGTAAGGTAATCCTTTGTTTTCCTGTCTATGTGCTTCCTACCAAACTGTGAACTCCCAGAAAGGAGAATTGTCATAATTTTATCTTCATGTCCCCAGCGCTTGGCACAATGTAGGTGGTCATTAAATATTTGTCAGTTAAGCCAATACACCGTGCCTGGGCATAGAGTGCCCCCTGGTGGACTCAGGAATATGGCGGTGTCTTGGGTTTTGGCCGGAGCAGTGACCCTGGAGGGACGCGTCCTGACCCTCTGGTTCTGGGCAGCCCATCCAAGTGTGAGGTCATGTGGGGCTGGGGTCGGCATAGTGGTCCCTGGAAAGGCATGGCTATCCTAGGATAATGAGGGACAGATGAGAAAGGGACACTCAAGGCAATGGGGAAAAAAGCGTGGGGAAAAGACGGGTTGACAGGAGTCTGAACTGTGGTGCAGAAGAGCGAGGACCAGGAGGGCTGCTCTGTTGGCCTTGGATATTAAGGAAGCAGCACAAGCTGTGGCCCATTTCACTTTCCCCTCGAGCACTGCAGGATGGTGGTGACGTGATAAAGCCAGTGGAGATAACAACCCCAAAGCTTTATGGAGCACGGACACTGGGGAGTTGTGTGATCCTTAGCCTCATTTTACAGGGGGAGAAGCTGAGGCTCAGAGAAGTTAATAAGTCAGCCAAGATCACACAGCTTGTCAGTGACAGGCCTGGAATTCAAAGCCAGGCCATGAGTCCAAGTCCCTGCTCCTTATCCTCATCAGCATATTCATTTGCTTTCAGAGCCGACTTGGTGGATCAGATCTCTGGGAAGCGTTGGGGCTGGGACACCAGATCCCACAGCCATGAGCTTTGCTGTTACGTCGAGTTCCCCTGTACGAACGCCTGCCCTCTGTCTCCGGAGAGAGTTTTGGGGATCCAGGGGTTAGAGTGGCTCCCTGAAGTCAAGTGCATGGCTAACTTCTGTGCCTCCTGCCCCTGCTCTTGGGCATTTCCAGGGTCTGTCTGAAACCTCTTTTCTCTCCTGCATCCTCCCTCTTCCCCAGGGCGTGGGTGCTATGCCAAAGGCTCCACCCAAATCAACGGAGTCAGAACTTCAGGGTGCACTTGGGTGGGGGAAGGGGAAGGAGGTTGGAAAGGTGGCTCAGGCATGGGTATTTTTTTTAAAAAAAGCTCCCCAAGGGAGTCTAATATGCATCCATGGTTGAGAACCCCTGCGGGCTTCCGTGTAAATAGATTTAGTCAGTGGAACTGGGAAGCTGTATCGGGATCACCCCTCTTTCTGCTTCATCCGCGGGCCCCCCCAGTGCTGTGCTGTCTCTTCTCCATCCCCACTCCTCCCTGGACAGACACACACGTGCACCCCTGAAGCTGCCCACCACGAAAGCCGAGGCTCCTATTTTCTAGAGCTGGAAACTCAGGAACGTGCAAGCTCTCATCCTTGGGTCTCCTCCCCATGTGGCCAAAACACACGTTCAGAAAGGGGGTCCTGTTGACGGGGAGCCTTGGGGTGCTCGGGCCTTGAACCCAGAGCCTTCCAGGAGAGAGCTTAACTGGGAGGGAAGGCAGAGAGGTTGACGCGTTTCCCTGCCTCTGCCTTCTCAGTCCCAGAGGTGAGGCTACTGCTCCGCCACCCCCACCTGCAGCCTCAGCCCCACCCCTCTTCTAGAACAGTCCAGCGGAGGCAAGAAGTAGGGCAACAGCCTGCTCAACCTAACAGGCAGCTGGGCAGTCCCAGGTGGGCCTCAGAGCTGGCCGTCTGGATGGGCATCTGAGCGTCCCCTGGGTCTCCCAGGCTGGGAGCCAGGAGCCCAAGAGACCCCAGAGCCTGAGTTCCGGCGTCTCCCATCCCTCCTGGGCAGCCTGGTCCGAGAGTGGGCTCTGTCCTCTTCCTTTCTCCATACCTGTCCCCTTCCTCCCTTCCCCGGTTCCTCGTCCACCACAGAGGGTCTCCCTTCCTCTCTGAAGCCCTCACATTCTCTCTCCACGGGGCTGGAGCCTTCCCCTTCTTCCTGGTCTACTGGCTGGAGAATCTGGAAGGATCAAGGCCACACACCTGGATATGTGTACAGAAGCCTCTCGGCTTCCTGGCTTAAGAAACAGTTACCTGGGGCGCCTGGGTGGCTCAGTCGTTAAGCATCTGCCTTCGGCTCAGGTCATGATCCCAGGGTCCTGGGATCGAGCCCCGCATCGGGCTCTCTGCTCGGCAGGAAGCCTGCTTCTCCCTCTCCCACTCCCCCTGCTTGTGTTCCTGCTCTCGCTATCTCGCTCTCTGTCAGATAAATAAATAAAATCTTAAAAAAAAAAGAAAGAAAGAAAGAAAAGAGTGAGTTACCTGTCCGAGAAAGCCGGCAGTTCTGGAAACCACCGACAGATGGCGCTATGGACCGCCCGTAGCTGGCCAATTCCAACTTTCCCTGGGTTCTAGGGAGAGCAACTTCTCTCTACCGGCAGCCCCTTGCACTGCCTCTTGCCTGCCGGGTCCCGCTGCCTAATTTGTGTTCCCTAGTTCTGGCCACCTTTTGGATCTCCCTGGCACTGCCCCACAGCCTGCCTACTCCAAGACTAGGTTTGGCCATCAGGCTCCCCCCAGCTCTACTTTGTCCAGTCTGTGCTCGCTCCCCACCCCACCACCCAATTCTCTGGGGCCTCCATGTGTCCCCTGGAGCCAACCAGAGCTGGAGCAGACAGGCAGGGATGGGCTGGGGTGGAGCCAAGGTGGAGCCAGGGGGCAGTCAGGAGTTGAGCATGGAAGGTGCTAGAATTCAGCGGTGCAATGGAGCCAGATAGGAGTGAGCTGGGCACACAGGAGGCCAGGGCAGGGCAGTGGATCTTGCCTTCAGTGCTACTGACAAGTGGACCCTGCACTTCTGCACTTATTCCCTCACTTCCTTGGGAGAGGTAGACACCCATTCCCTCTGTTGAAGTTTTAACGACTTTGGTGCTTGGTTTGTTGACAGCCTTCCCTGTTCCTCTCACATTGCAGGAAGGAGGGAATCAGCTCTTTGAAATATTAATATTTGGTTAGTGCCAGGTAGGGTCTGAGGGGGATTGGGGCAGAAGAGGGAATAAAAAACAAGAGGGACATGGGATGCCTGGGTGGCTCAATTGGTGAAGCGTCTGCCTTCGGCTCGGGTCATGATCCCGGGGTCCTGGGATCGAGCCCCGTATCGGGCTCCCTGCTCATCGGAGAGTCTGCTTCTCCCTCTGCCTGCCACTCCCCCTGCTTGTGTGCTCTCTCTCTCTCTGATAAATAAATGAATAAAATTTTTTAAAAAGATAAAAAAAAAGAAGGCTATACAAAGATCAAGATGGATAGATGGCTGGGGGTGGTGGTGGAGAGAAGGTCTTTGGGCTCATATTCACAATGGGCTTCAAATTTGTTTTTTAAAGATTTATTTATTTATTTGATAAAGACAGAGTGTGGGGGGGGGGGGCCGAGGGAGAAGGAAAGAGAATCCCAAGCAGACTCCATGCTGAGTGCAGAGCCCAATGTGGGGCTTGATCTCACCACCCTGAGATCATGACCTGAGCTGAAGCCAAGCATCAGACGCTTAACCGATGGTGGCCCCAAGGTGCCCCGAAATTTGTTTTTTTTTAAATTTAGGTATAACACCATAAGATTTACTCACTTTGTATGTGTACTTCAGTAATTATAAGTAAATTTACAGTTGTGCAACCATTTACCAGAACTCAATTTTAGAACATTTCTTCAAACTTAGTGTTGACATTATTCCTAAGTGAGTTTGTCCTTAAAGTCCCATAGTTTATGGGGCTTTCCCTGCTGGGAAGGAGAGAAGGTACCCTTCCCATAACTCTGCACCTGGGTCCCATTGCCAGCCCACACCGTGTGTTAATATTTTATAAACCTTGTAACTGTCTGTGTGCTGCATGTCAAAAGCCTTGATTTGTTAAATGCTCTAATTTTCATTAATCCTTTTTTGGACTTTTCCATTTTGTAATATACTAAGAGACTCAGGTAATGGAAGTGGGTCAGACCTGTCTGGATCCCGGGGAGGCACAGAAAACCAGAAAGAGATAAAAAAGAACACACCAGACTCAGGCAAGGTGAGGCAACACGATTAGCTTCACGTTCACTACCAGGCAGCATGTACATTCCTCACCTGCTGCCTTGGAACAGGGAGGGAGACACGGTCCTGTCTACAACTAGTGCTCAGGGACTGCAAAGGCCTGTGAACTCTCGGCTTGCCTGAGTTCTTGGCTTTGAAACACATGCATTCCGGGCAACGCTCTCGGGTCCCCTCCCTCTTCCAGAGCTTCGTACTCTCAATAAACTTGGCTTTGCTGCCCACCAAATAAACAAAAACCCCATGCATTCTACCAGCTTCTGGAAATGTCTGTGGGAAGGCTGCTGTGGGTGCTGGGACAGAAAAGCAGGGGGGTCAAGGAGGTTTGAAGAGTGTGTACGTGTGTTTGAGGAAGCTGCTGACCTTCCTGAGGTGGGGTCATTCCCAGAGTGTCAGAAACTCACATATTCAAGCCAAATGTGCTTCCCGAAGCCAATATTAGAAGTGTTTGAACTGACCACTTGCTGGTTCTTCCCACCCCCACCCTCTGTCAGGACAGGGGCAAGAGCCCACAGGGACTGTTTTCTGTTTGTCTGGCATCATTCTAAGAGGCCTGGGGCTGCCCTTGGGTGAGGAAGGAGGAGGAAGCAGAAGGTGGTGATGGGGAGTCTGGGGGGAATGAGAGTTCCCGGGCAAGCCCATCGATTTGTCGGCCTCAATTGCCCAACGTCCTCTTCCCCATCGCACTCCCGGGGTGGCTGTTGGGTGCCCTCCACTGCCTTCTAGAACCAGCTCTCCCCCTGCCCTGAGCAGTCACCCACCGGAGAGGCGTGGTATGGCGGACAGAAGTTGGGGTTCTTGCAAGTAAATCATCTCATCTCTCTGAGCACGAGGGGCAGAAGTGAGCACAGTTCAGGACGTGAGTTCAGTAACCAGCAGCCTAAGTGACGGACAGGTACAGTCATGTCTCTGCTGTCATGGTGAGCCTCCCGTGGGGGGGGGGGGGTTGCGCAGGGCCAGCAGCACAGCTCCCATTTCACAGAAGGAAGCACTGATGACCGACTGAGGCTGCGCCTGCAGCTGGGATGCAGCTCAGGGCCAGGACACAAGGGCCGAACCTCCGTGCTCTGCTAACCCCCTCGTCACAGGCAGGGGTCCTCCAGGGCTGGCTCCCCTCACCCACCCCCTAGGCTATCAGCTGTGATTCAGGAGACATGGGAGGCCAGTGCTGGCCGGAGGCTGCCCCTGGGCATCTGCCCACTTCGTGTGTCCCTGGGGCTTCGGGAGAGGACAGCCCATGAGCACTGGATGCTGCCCCTGCTTCCCCCTCTAGGGGTGCAGACTGCTGGTCTCTGTCGGACCTAGTTTCTGCTGAGCGGTAGCTTAGGGTAAGTGCACAAACCCTAAGCGCTCTGTTGGATGGATCTTAACATGCTTGCACCATTTTAAGTTCTATTGCCTTTCTTCCTCCTGAGGATGGAGTTTGGCAAGAGGACGAGAGAGGCCTTGACGGCCTGGCTTCTCTGTATCTATCCCCAGTTCTGGGCAGTGTGGTGGGCACATGAGCCTGGGGCTGCGGGGGCCTGTGTGGTCCCTGCTCTCGTGGAGTCTTACCGTGAAAAGGAGGGCATTCAGTGACACCCCGGTGTGGGTGAGCAAACACAGAAACAGACATTGCAAGGGACAGGGACACAGGAGGGGGTTCAGAGGGGCCTGGGGGACGCAGGCGTATCTTCTGAGGGGATGGCTTGAGTGCAGCCTTGAGTGAGTGAGTAGGGGGGCATGGAGGAGGCTGAAGGTGAAGGAATGACGTTGAAGAGTCACCCATGCCCCTCCCGCTGCTGATGCCCCAGTCCCTGTGACTGGGCCTTTGAGGAGCCCCAGGGCCACCCCTCCGGGTAGAACCCGGAGCAGACCCTGGGTGGATGCTCTCGCTGAGCTCTGCAGGCTCCCTTGGGACCAGGTCTCAGTCTTGCTCCTCTCTCTGGGGTGCGGACATTCTCTTCAGGTCCAGGCACCTGTGAGGGGGACAGGGCCTGCACGGAGCAGTGGCCCTGTGGACAGGAAGCCCCGGGAGCACTCTCGGGGACAGAGAGCGTTCTCAGTCCTCTGGCCAGGACCGACACCCATCTGCTCACCCACAGTTTCGTCTCAGGCTAGAACACAGCGTGCCCAGGGTCAAGCCGGAGGGTGTGTTATGGGCCACGACCAACTGGTTGTGGACTGTGACCCTGGGACTATGGAATGCACTGGAATATGGGTTGGTCATGCTTGCCTGGGCCCCTGGAGGGTTTGGCCATGTTGGAGTAGCTTCTCTTGAGATGGGCAGGAGGGTGAGGTGCCGACAGTCCCAGGGAGTCCAGTGGAGAGGCAGGCTGGGCCAGACTGGGAAACCAGAGGCTTCCAGGGCTCTGTCCTCCTTCCCAGCTGCCCTTCCCCCACTGCTTCTCATTCACAGTTATCCTTTTGCCTCCAAGGATCCCGAAGATATTAACCCCCTGGAGACAAAGCTTCTGGCACATAGTAGGTGCTGGTTCTCCCCTCCCCTCTCATTACGGACTCACCCAACGGTCAGCTCCCTTCTCCGGCCAGCCGGTCATGTGGCCACTTCCTGCTGGTCAGCCCTCAGTGCCCAGCTTCTTGGCTTTTGGTCACACTTGAGGGGTACCCACAGTGGGTGAGGGGGCCTGGAGCTCCGGAAAGGAAGAGGCAGAGTGATGGGGAGCCATCGACTGTCCAGGAGAGAGGGCAGCTCTGAGATTGTGCCACCTTGGAAAGGGAAGTTCTGCCGAATGGCCCCATAGCTAAATGGCCCCCAAATCTTTTCTGGGGCCCCTACCATTCACAGGACTCAATGCGGTGGTAGCTGCTACTACTTTGTCTGCCCAGAGAGCCCCCATCCAGCACTGTCCACCCCCGTCCCCACCGGCCTCTGAGCGCCTGTGTCCACACTGGGAAGACGCTCTAAACCTGATGAGCCCCAGGCCTGCAGTTCTCAGGCTTGGTCTTCCCCTACATCATGTCCCCTAGCAGTTATTAGAGAGTAGGGCGAAAGTGTCACTTCCCTAATCTTCTAACAGCATGTGGCAATTTTTTTTTTAAGATTTTATTTATTTAATTTAGAGAGAGAGAGAGCAGGGGGAGAGGCAGAGGGAGAGGGAGAGAATCTCAAGCAGACTCCACGCAGAGCACGGAACCCGACATGGGGCTCAATCTCACGATCCTGAGATCATGACCTGAGGTCGGACGCTTAACTGACTGTGCCGCCCGGGTGCCCCATCATGTGGCAATTTTGCATCATTTCGTTTCTTCCTTAGTGTTCGTGGACAGGTTGGGGCCAGCAGGATCGAGTCCCCTGCCCTTCCTCCTCCAGGAGTCCAAAGGTTTCTCTGTGCTCCTAAGATTATTTGTGAAGCACACCTCTCCCTATTGAATCCTATTTTCCTATTGCCTTCATTTTTTTAATTTTTAAAATTTTTATTTTATTTATTATTTATTATTTATTTTTTGTTTTTATTAAGGAGGCTCCACACCCAACATGGAGCCCAACGCGGGGCTTGAACTCACAACCCTGAGATCTGAGCCAAGATCAAGAGTCGGACCCTTAACCCACTGAGCCACCCAGGTGTCCCCCTATTGCCTTTCTTTAGAGTAAAGATGTATTCTCTTGGGGAAAGACTGACCTAATGACATTATTACCTCACATTTGAGTATTTTTATAATTATTACACGGTTTATTCCCACAGGTTGCCTGTGATCGTCGACATTTTGAAGGAGCCACAGATTTTACCCACGGTTGTTACCAGCGCCAAGTGGACTAGCCACAGGAGATCCTAGCCTCCTCCTTCTCAGTCTGGTGCGTCCCCTTCTTAACCTTGACATTCAAGACCGTAACAGTGCCTTTTGGGGGTTGAATTGGAAAAGATGCACTTTTGGGGAAACTTTATAATTATTAGGCCAAGTAAACCACCAAGTACACCTCTAGCACAGTCTCCTGTTCCGTTCAAGATCTTGATGTTGGATCTCCACGAGCTTTACTTAATCTGTGACCGCATTGTCATAGAAATTCTTCTGATGCCTACCTAACTCTGTGCTTGGAATCTTCCAGGGCAGAATGGGCACGTCTTCTTGGTTCCCTTGTGCCTTCCCTGGGGAAGGTGCTCCTGTGGCCAGAAGGGAGGAGGAAAGTGAAAATCTTCCAAGGGGCAGGGAAGGAAGGGCATTCTTGGGACTCCAGAGCTAGTTCAGGACTCCCTCTGGGTGACACTCAGAGTAACCACAAGCGCTCGTGATGTCACAAGTCAGGGTTGGTTTCCTCTGCTCATGTGGCCTTTCTGTGCAAGCTGAGGGCACTTGTCAAGGGGAATGTGTGTGTGTGTGTGTATGTGGGTGCATATTTAGCATCTGAACTCCAGGTGGATCAGGGCAGGAGGGGGTCCTTGTAAGCTTGCTAAGTCCCCACTCTGCCCAGCCCTGAGCTGGGACCAGTAGGGGCTGCAGAGGAAGGAAGGTCACAGCCTGGGGACACGTTTCCAAGAGGAAGAACCATTCAGGGGCTCTGAGGTCACTGTTCCAGCTTGGGGGTCTGGGCCTTGAGCTGGGGGCTCATAGAAGGGGAGCTCCCTGGGGCAACCTCACTGCGGGTGCAACCAAGGCTGGAGAAGGACGCTGGCCCTGGCTCCGCCCCACTGGGTGCTCACCCTGACCACAAAGAAACCAGAGGAATTACTGGGCCCAGAGGGAAGGAAGCCAGGCTCTGTGGTCTTGGGGGTGTGATGGAAGGGGGGGCGGGGCGCAGGCCTGCGGCACTGTGGGGGAGCAGGGGTCCCGGCACTGGAAAGACCTCTGGGATCTGTGACACAGCTGGGATGGGCCGGAGGGTGCCTGGGTCCTCGGGGTCTCAGCCCATCATGGTCCCCAGAGGTTTTGCTCCCTCGATGTCCTTCATTTTCTGACCAGCTCTAGGAACAGAACCTGAAGATACTGAACCAGGAAGCAGGGCCACAAAGAAAAGCAGAAGTGGAAGACTTGGAGACTTGATCCTCCTCCCTGAAGGGGCCTGAAGCTGCCTGGTGCTGTTGCGGGTGACATCTGTGCAGGAGGGATGACTGGGCAGGGCTGGGTCGTGTGGCTGCCTTGGGCTCTGCTGCTTCTCTGGGGCCCAGGTGAGGGGCTGCCCGGACTGAGTCTTCCCCGGGGAGGGAGGCTATGGGGGGCAGGGCTGCAGGGGAGGTGGAGGTGGGTCAGCACTCGAGTCTGCGCTCCGCACAGATCTCAGAGCAAGGAGCGCTCTGTCCAGCACGGATGTGGACAGATGGAAGGACTGCACCCTGGAAGGGCCAGGCATGACTCAGGGTCATGCACCCCACCTTCCCTGAGCCACAGCGGGGTGCCCAGAGGGGCTTTGTGGGAAGTTTCGGATGAATTATTACAGGAAGAAGGAGGAGAAAGCAGGTGGCGGCAGAGTGATTGGAAGAGTGGCTGCTGAGCCTACCGAGGGGAGAGGCCGGTGTCTGGTGCAGGGTGTGTGGGAGGGCTGGGGACTGGCGGGAGCAGGCCACGGTGTTGGGGACACAGAGGTGTGTAGCCAGGGCAGCTCTAGGGGCCAGACCCGAGGGCCAGGGGCTCTGTCTCCCCAAGACAGGGAGATGGGGCCAGAGCAGAGGGGAAGGTGGTGGGGATGAAGGGGAGGGCAGAGAAGGCACGGGGAGGGAAGGGAGGAGAGCTTCTCCAGCGAGCAGAGGGCTCCCTGCTTCTGGAGATCCAGCTTCTGTGTCTCTCAGGAGCCCACTGCACACAGGCATGCACAGCCTCATCAGGTCTATCCCTGGGATATTTAAAATCCTTTTGGTTGTTTTGATGATAAATTGCATGTTTTCTCTGGCTCTATTTGCTAACTAGTTGTCCACAGGAAAGCTATTCCTTTTGTGTATTAATGTGGAAGCAGGTCACCCTGGCACAGCTTGTCTGTCCCTTACCCTCTAGGGTGTCCTTGTGTTTCATGAGATCTGTCTGCAGTGGGAGTTTGTGGTTCCTTCGGGATATCTGCTTGTCTCCTTTGTT
The DNA here is from genome assembly GCF_054177405.1 of Leptonychotes weddellii. NCBI lineage: Eukaryota > Metazoa > Chordata > Mammalia > Carnivora > Phocidae > Leptonychotes > Leptonychotes weddellii. The sequence goes on along the minus strand of NC_138383.1, from coordinate 6,208,801 downwards.
TCTCTCATCGGCCACAGGCTGGTACGGCCAGAATGATGCCCGGGACGGAGGTGGCAGGGACCATCCCTGCCTTGTCCCTGACGAGGGCAGGTGCCCAGTGTTTCCCATTAAGCGTGAAGAAGGCGTCCGTTTTTGTCTCTTTACAAAGTGGTTTTTATAAACAGTAGCAATGGGTGTTGGATGCTTTTTCATTATCTATGGAGATGACTATTTTTTCTTCTTTGAACTATTAAGGTGGTGAATTATATCAAGAAATTCGGGCCAGATTTTAGTCTCAATATATCATGCTGCTTTCATGAAGAGAATTAGGGAGGTTTCCCTGCTTCTATATTCTCTACAAATGTTTGTTCCTTGAAGGTTTGAGAAAACCAATTTACAAAACTGGGTTTTACTCTTCTTTTCTTTTTTTTTTTTTGAAAGACAACTTTTTTGTTTTGGATTAACCCCCAGCTTTATTGAGGTATAGCTACCAAATAAAAATTGTGCATATTTATGGTGTACAATGTGATGTTTTGGTTTTTTTTTAAAGATTTTATTTATTTATTTGAGAGAGAGAATGAGAGAGAGAGAGCACATGAGAGGGGGCAGGGTCAGAGGGAGAAGCAGGCTCCCTGCCGATCAGGGAGCCCGATGCGGGACTCCATCCAGGGACTCCAGGATCATGACCTGAGCTGAAGGCAGTCGCTTAACCAACTGAGCCACCCAGGCGCCCTACAGTGTGATGTTTTGATATACGTTGCACCTCACATACTTATCACCGGGAAAGGTCTCCTTGATAACACACATCTTCACTGGTCTACATTAAAAAGAAATATATTCTGGGCTAATACTGGTAATTTATATTTTCCTAAATATAGAAAATCATTGGTTTCATCTAAGTTTACAGACTTACTGGTAGAGGCTTGCAAATAACCCTGGTTATTTTTCTTATGAATTGTGTATGTGCGTCTCCTCCTGTTTTTCTTGATTTGGCTACCACCAGAATGTTTGTCACTCCCATATAAAAAATCAGTTTTCCAATGTATATGCTAATTCCACTGTTTTTCTGTTTCCTAATTCACTAATTTCTACTCTGACCTTACTCTTTCTTTCTCCCAGGGTGATATGCATGTGTTCCTCTCCTGACTTCCTAAGTTGGAGGATTCACTTGTTCATCTGGGGTTTACTGGGATAAGATTTCATGACCCTGAGCAGCCAGAAAGGAGGCTGGGGTCTGGAGGAAGGGGCTGCTGTGATAAAAAAAAAAAAATCCTGGGGGTGACAGCAAAGGAGGGGGGTGACCAATATGAGATGGGGCAACTTTGGGGGGTGATTCCCAGGACGCCCCTGACCCAGGCCCATCTGGTAAGGGACCACACTCGGCTGTGTTTTCCAGGTTGTTCATCTCTAAGTGGCCCCACCTCCGTGACAGGCACCGTGGGGGGATTCCTGAGCGTTCAGTGTCAGTACGAGGAGGAATTCAGAGAGACTCCCAAATACTGGTGCAAGAGCCCATGTGTGTGGAGTACTGTAAAGACCAAGGAGGCAGACAGAGAAGTGAGGAGCGGCCGTGTGTCCATCAGGGACCATCCCGCCAACCTCACCTT
>NC_138383.1:6198492-6206715 GCF_054177405.1 Leptonychotes weddellii | reverse complement strand
ACAGTGACCTTGGAGAGCCTCACAGTGGATGATGCAGGAACATACCGGTGTGGGATCGATATATCAGGACTGCCAGGATTTGTGTTCGACCACACCTTCCGTGTTGTGGTGTCTGTGACCCCAGGTGAGCTGTGGACCCCCCTCCCCCAGCGCCAGCACCAGGGCTGCCTGCAGGGTCTCAGGTTGGATTGGATGAGGCAGGAATCAAGTCAGAGGCTTGGAGCAAACTCTGAGTGTGTGTGTGTGTGTGTGTGTGTGTGTGTGTGTGTGTAAGGCAGGTAGTAGTAGGAAAGAGAGAGTCGGGGAGGCTTCGTGGAGAAGCTGGCCCCTCTGCTCAGCCTTGAGAAGACAGTGTGCAAAGGAGAGAGGGAGAGCCTGGTGCCAGCCCTGCGGACACCCAGAGCCACGCTGTGGGAGGGTGGGAGCCGAGTGGAGAGGCAGGTGGCGCCCGCCTGGCGGTGAAGGTGCTGGGTGCAGGCGGAGCTCCAGCTAGGTGGTCAGATTTGCAGGTTAGACAGAGGTCTCGGGCAGGCAGCCTGTGGCTGTGGCCCGGGGGGGGACGAAGCTGGAGTCCAGGGGTGACCTAGGGGCTCTCCCAAGGTCCTGACCCTCCTCCGCAGGATGGAATCAGGACTGTTGGGGGCGGGCAGTGCCCGTGCCCTGTTCGGAAACGCTCACTTGGCTCAGGAGAGCCCTGGGGAGATTTTGGCCCCCGGGGTCCTCCATCCTGCCCCAACCCTGAGTGAGCATTTTGTGTGAAATCAAACCCCAAAGGTCTTGGCAAGTAGTGGGAGAGTCCGAGAGAGCTATCCTGGGTTTGATTTGTGTTTCCACACCAGCAAAAACATCCGCCCCACCTGTCAGCATCACTGTAACCCAGATGTCGAAAAGCACAGCTAAAATTATGATCATGCCAACCCAGCCCTCCTCCGCTGCCCCGACCACCGTGGGAGCCACCCGCAGTGCAAGCAGCCAGGAGGAATTCCCGCCGAGCCAGGGCCTGGGGTAAGGTGCCCTGTCCCCTGTCCCCCGACCCGGAGGTGGGCCCTCTCCTCAGGAGTTGCTCCAGGGCCGGGGAGAAGCTTCGGTGGGGATGGAAGGAAAGGAACTTCAGCGAGGGCCAATGATCCTAACAGGCACCTGCTACATGCCCTCTGTGCATGTTCTCATTTCACCAGAACCCGGTCCCATTACTGCCCCTGTGTTCTAGAGGAGCAGACAGGGGAGCTCAGAGAGGTTAAGCGATTCACTGGGTCACATAGCTATGGGAGGCAGGCTGGGCTTCAGCCCAGGTTTATGTGACTCAGAGTCTTGGGTTCTTCCTTCTAAACCTGCAGTTCTTGACCTTTTGGGGCACAAACCCCCAGGAGAATCCCACAGTGTTTATAGACTCTCTCTCCAGAAAAATATGCGCAGGTGTAAACCATTTCAGAGGTTCTCAGACTCCTTATCCCAGCACCACCTTGTGTCCTGGGATTCAAACCTGGAACTGACCACCTGGAGTTAGCACAGACCCCGAAGGCAGAGGGCTCAGCCCCAAAAGACTGCCTGACTTCGGATGCCGGAGCACTTTGGGGATCCCTAGGCCATCACGTTTCTGACCAACTGGTTACGAATTTGGGAGTTCCTATGACCCCCTTGGGTCCTTAATCTGCTAGATAGCTCACCGAATGCAGGAAAACGCTCGCTGTACTGACAAATATGGTTTTATCATAAAGGATAAAGGCCAGGACCAGTCAATGAAAAGACACATAGGGTGAGGTCTGGGAGGGTCAGTCCTGAGAGCAGAGCTTCCCTGCTGACTCCCAGGGGAGCTGGGGCACATCACCCTCCTGGGACATCGATGTGCTCACCAACCGTGAAGCTCCTGCAAGCTCTGGTGCGCAGAATTCTTAGTGGGGTTCCTTACCATGATTGATTGAATCATTGGTCACGTGATTGAACTCAATCCCCAGCCCCACTCTGCTCCCTGAATTTCAGGCTGGCTCAGAGCCTCAAGTCTCTATAATCGTGGGGTTGGTCCTTCTGGTGACCAGCCCCAACCCTGACTCACCTCATCTCTTAGCATAAACTCAGGTGTGATCCAAGGGGTCCTTGAATAACAAAGGCACACCTACTATTAGGGAAATCCCAAGGATTTAGAGCCTTCTTTCCAGAAGCCAGGGGCAAAGGCCAACCAGATTTTTTTTTTAAGTCATCTCTACACCCAACGTGGGGCTCAAACTCACGACCCTGCAATCAAGAGTCCCATGCTGTACCTACTGAGCCCGCCAGGCGCCCCCATTCAGATTCTTTATTATATGACACCCCGAAGCCCTTCCACAGGCCTCCTGTCAACCCAAGTGGCAATCTTAACATCAGGCAAGGTGAAATTCAAGCCCCGAACACACTACTTCCAGAACTGACTGCAGATACACACACGGGGCAGAGCTAGGTTCTGTGCGGCTTGGTGTATGTGGGGGACGAGGTGCATCGTTAAGGAAAAGACTAGAACATTATGAAGGCAGACATAAAAGGAGTGCCTAGCCTAGCAAGTGAGGGACCCAAAGTCATCTTCCCATCTGCTGTGGCTTGTTCACAGGAGAAATGACAGAGCTACCAGGCACCTGGCTGGCTCAGTCAGTTGAGCGTCCGACTCTTGATTTCGGCTCAGGTCGTGATCTCAGGGTTGTGGGATTGAGCCCTGTGCCCGGCTCCACACGCAACAAAGAGTCTGCTTGAGATTCTCTCTCTTTCTCTCTCTCTCTCTCAAAATAAATAAATAAATCTTAAAAAAAAAAGAGAAAGAAATGGCAGAGTTATAAGGCAGTTTTTTTGCAGCAGTGTTTGTAATTACAAGAGACTGGGGGAAATGCCAATGAAGAGGGAAGAATTCAATAAGTGATGGTCTGTCCATGCCATGGAATGGTAAGCAGCTGTGAAAACGAGTGGGGTCTTCTTCATGCACAGAGATGGAGAGATGTCCACGATGTACTGCTAGGTAGAAATATAGTAGTGTATTTTGCCTCCTTTGTGTGAAAGAAGGAGGAAAATAATGTACATTTATATTTTCTTGTTTCTGAATAAAGAGCCTCTGGAAGTTTCTAAAATACACTGCTTGTGTGTAGAAAGGAGACTATGCTATCTTTTTTTTTTTTTTGAAATGTGACCTTATCTATCTACTGCAAATAAGGGGGGGCACTGCAAGCTCCTCGCCTGCTCAACACTGCCCTGTGTCCCCCTCTAGGCTCCAAGTACTCTTCTCCTTGTTGGCACTTCTGCTGCTTCTGCTGGGGGGCAGCTCGCTGCTGGCCTGGAGGATGGTTCGCAGACGGATCAAATGTGAGTCAGTCCCCAGCCAGGTGGGGGGGTGGGCCGGCACACCCTCTCGTTTTCTAGGTTTTGTGTCCTTGTTCCCCCAAATGGGCATCACATGCATACCCTCAGTCTACACATCCTGGCTGACCTTAGAGGCTAGACCCCAGAGGGGGTGTCCCCGCTATGGTACAGGCTGGGGGGTGCTCCCTAGAAGGTTGTCCGTGAAGCCGTCACCCTCTTCTGTTTAAAACCCTTCCATGACATCCTGAAAGTCCAGGTGTCTCCACAACCAGTCCCGCCCACTCCTTGCCCATCGTTAACACTCCGGACGGCAGCTGATCCCAACTTCCTACAACCTGGCGGGAGCTATGACATCAGTCTCCCTTTCTGCATTTGCACTGGGCCCCTGGAGCGCCTTCCTTGCCTTCTTTTGCGGGCTCACTCCTAGTGGGCCTCCTGGCCCTCTGACTTCTTTTCTTCTGGCTCCTTCTGCTGGCTCCCTGAAAGTAACTGGGGGGCCCCTCTTGGCTGCACCTCTGGACATGCACCATCATGCCCTTTTCACTGCAGATTGTCCCCACCTACCTCCTTGCCCATCTCCCCACCAGCCTGGGCTAATCCTCAAGATCAGGGAGTAACTCGAGAAGGCACATAGTCAGTATTTGTTAAATTAACGTATTGTTTAATATCTCCAGCCACTAAGGGCACCCCAGATGCTTTGGGCATCCCGGGCCCCACTTGCTCTCCTCTGCGCTCAGATTAAAAGAGAGAACATGTGGGGTGCACCCAGCACCCTGTCCGGCACTCAGTAAGTAGGGGCTCAAGAAACTCAACGAGCCAATTAAATAAAATGAGGCACAGAAGAAGGCAGATGTGACCTTCTTGTTGCTGGCCAGAGGCTGTCACCCGAAGGAGCTCAGATTTCTGCCTGAGTTGGAGTGTGAGCCTTACATTTCCTTCTTGTTCTGAAACTTTTTGACTCTATGAGCAGCCGGTTCTCAGGGGAATCTTTGTCCAGCCTCAGGGGACGAGGGGTGTGTACTCCACAGAGGCAGTGTTCTGGGAGCGGGCGCATGCTCAGGGCGGGAGAGCGGGGAGGGGAGGCCCAGCCACCCTGAGCTCTTGCCTCTCACGGCCCCTCCCCACGGTGGGGGTCAGGCCTTTAGAAGAGAAGTCAGCCCTGGCATGTGTGTGCCTGACATAGGGAAGGAAAACCACATCCTCTTCCCTATCTGCTTCTCCCACATCACTTTTGAGGGCCCTCCACCCTCACTCGGGCCCATGCGGTGTGGGCCTCCCCAGGGGGGATTTTCCCAGCCCCAATTGCCTCAGACGTCTCCGCCCTTTCACCTAGAGAACCTCCCTTCTAGAAAAGGGATAGAAGATGGTTCAAAAAAATAAGTAAAAGCACAAAGAAGAAATAAATCCGCCATAATAAATAAGAAAGAAAACTCCCACCACTCGGAGAAATACAACCACTGACAGATGAGGTGTGTTCTTCTAGATGCTTTTCTTTTTTTTTTTTTAATTAAATTTAATTATTTGAGAGAGAGAGAGAGAGAGCATGTGTCCAGGCACATGTCGCAGGAGGGGCAGAGGGAGAAGGAGAGAATCCTCAAGCAGACTCCCTATTGAGCACTGAGCCCAGTACAGGGCTCCATCCCACGACCTTGAGATCATGACCTGAGCCAAAATCAAGAGTCAAACGCTCAACCGACTGAGCCACCTAGGGGCCCCCCCAGTTGCTTTTCAATGCTTTTTTTTTTTTTTTGCACTTAACCTGTTGTATCATTTTCCCTGCCATGAAATGTTCTAGAAGTCTCTTACTGCAGAGTTTAATGGTGTGTGTGCATGTGTGTGGGGGATTACACCTTGCTTCACTGAACCTCTGTAACAAGAGAAAAGCCTTGTGTTCAAATATCCTGACTCTCCCTCCCCAGCCCTGCGAGTCTCAGCTCCTGTCCCCTCACCGTCCCCTCCCCTCTCCGGCAGACTGATGCCTGCCCCATCACACCCGCTGGCTGGCAGTGTGGCCCCATCAGCCTGTTTGTCATTCACTCGCTCATTCACTCCCTCCCTCCCTCTGTCACGCACACAGCACTGCTGTCCCCAGCGCCTGCTGTGACAGGCTCTGGGCGACACCGTCGTGACCGGGGTAGACGGAGCTCCACCCTCAGCGTGCTTCCTGTCCAGCTGGCTCCCATCCACATTCCTTCCCCGGTGATGTCCGTGCAGCTACACGGTCTTGTGTGTGCATCCCGGGCGGCCCACCCGCTCCTGGGGCTCCAGGTGGCAAGGGCCAGGGGTGCACAGAGCCTGACTCAGCAGCAGGACGCTTGCAGAGCAAACTGCAGGTGCCAGGAGCCCAAGGTTGTGTGCCCTGAGCTGTGAGCCCCCCAAGCCACACGGTGTCCTGAATGTGCGGGACAGCCCCCCCAGGCCAGGGGACTGGAGCAGATGACCCCCGTGACCTCTCCTGGTTTGAAGCAATTCTAGGTCTCCACAGGACAGTTCTTCTTCTTCTTTTTTTTAAATTAGAAAAAGTTTTAGGGCTTCCTAAAACACAAACCCATCCCCAGCAATTCTGATTCCGGACGTCTGGGGCAGGGCCTGTGGATCTGCGTTTTTGTTTATTGTGGTAAAAAGCACATACCGTGAAAATTGTCATTTTCACCATTCTTGAGTTTATAGTTCAGTGATGTTAAGTATATTCATGTTTTGGTGAAAGAGATCTCCAGAACTGTTTCATCCTGCCGACAGGTCTTTCTAAAGGGTGTCCTTTACCTGTCTTCTCCCACCCGGGAACATTCTTTGAGTGACTGTTTTGAGAACTAGCTTTGTTTGGCCACTCTCCCCAGGCCAGTGCGCCTTCCTTCCTGCTAGTTTATTTCTCCACACCTCCACCCCCTCATTCATTCGTCTTTTCCCTCTTCACCAATTCATCCTCTCGGCAAAGCCTCGAACACCTACCCAGTGGCAGACCCGAAGCGACGGGTCCCTGGGGCCAAATTCTCCAGGGAAATCCCTTCCTCCCGATGGATCATAAGGATCCCCATTCCTGCCTTGTTCTGGGATTCAAACTCCTAACTCTTCTCCTGTCTCTTTAGCTGGTGAGAATCCAGAGCCACTCCGGACCCCTAGTCAGGTAAGACAGGCTGGAGGTGTACCGGGGTGGCTGGCAGGGAGAACAGAGGATGTTGGGGGCTTGAACAACCCCACTGGCCAGTGGAGGTCTGAGTGCATGGTCGATGGATGGAGTGGGGTGCTCGCCCAAAACAGGGAGAGTGATCCCTGGGAGATCCGGTCATTGGGTCTTGTCTTGAGCTCTGGCCAGTCTGTCCCTACCCATACCCCCCATAGAAAGTGGAACGGGGGAGGGCCCTTCGATGCTGACCTGGGGGGCAGTTAAATATTTCCCAGAGAAGACCAGAGTGGGGGAGGGAGGAGGCAGGTGGGGTGGCTGGGGCACCCAGGGCATCGAGGGAAGGGGGAGATGTCCGCACACAGGCAGGAACAGAGGCCCCTCTCGGTGGACCGTGGAGGGGCTCCGTGGACACCCACCAAGTCCCCCCATCTCCTGCCCACCTGGGCTACTCAGCAAGGGGAGCCCCACTATGCGAATCTGGAGCTGCAGATGTGGCCCCTTTGGGAAGAGCCTGTGCACCCGAGGCAGGAGGAGGTGGAATACAGCACAGTGGTGAGTGCTAGCGCCTGGCTCCCACACGGGGGTCCTGGGCTCTGCTAGGGGTACCACCCTGGGGGGTGGCAGCAGGCAGAGGGGGAAATGAGGGGCTGGCTTGCTGATCTCACGTCTCTTCAGCACTGGCCACACAGAACGTAGGGCAAGTGTCGATTCTGCCTGAGCTTGGTGTCACTGTAGCTGGGGGCTGGCGCGGGAGATGAAGGGGCTATCAGGGTGGTCAGTGAGAGTCAATAGTCAGTAAAGCATAGCATTTATTAAGGACCTACTGTATACCACATGCCAGTGTGATAGCCTGAGATTTCCCACTATTTTGGGTACCATTATCTCTTCTGTATCAACTCTCCTTTTCAGGTTTTGAATCAGTGACCCCCTGTAGGCCAATCCTTAGGCACAGAGACTGTGAAGTGAAACATGGAAGAGGTCCGCCCCTGACTGGGGTCAAGACCCACCTGCTAGTGAAAGAGTTCAGGGAGAGGTTGGGGGACTAGTTGTTGGAGAAGATGAGGGGGAGATAAGCATCAGACACGTGGGCCTGGGACTAGCAACATCCTTGTTTTCCTACCTTGGTGATTAATGATCTCAAAGTGGATCCTAGGCATTCTCTTCCCCGCCGCACCCCAGCCCCGTGCCCGGGTCTGATGCTTGGGACTTTGTGCTGTGTTTTCACAGGTGGGGTGAAGCAGGGGTGTGGGCAGGACAGTGGGGAAATCTGGACACCCCCACCGTGAAGGTCCCCCGCCCCAAGCCTCCTCCCCCTCGGGGGTCCCCCGTCTCCATCCTGAGCTGGGGGCCCGTGCTTCTCCCCCCTCTCCCTGAGCCTCCCGTCTCTCTCTCTCTGCAGAAGGCTCCCAGGGAAGAAGCTCACTACACGTCCATGGTATTTGACCTCCAGAGTGGGGATTTTAAGGCCAACAGGATTCGCTCCCAGAGGACCCTGGAGGAGGAGACACAGTACAGTGTGATTAAGAAGACATAAGCCTGTGTCACCAGCCCCACCATCTGGAGGTCTCTGTGGGCCACAGAAGCCCAGGACCAGCCCCCTCAGCCCTCACCCGTGTCCCCCTCAGCCTGCTCCCCTTGAGGGTCACTAACAAGGCAGCTAGGCGCCATCAGCCTGACTGGCTTCGCTGGGGAGGAGTGGGAGTCGGATTCCAATGGGGAGCTGTAGGAACCCTCCATCCCACAGGCTCTTGTCACATCTTTCCTCTCTTTTTTTTTTTTTT
>NC_138383.1:6192416-6198392 GCF_054177405.1 Leptonychotes weddellii | reverse complement strand
ACATCTTTCCTCTCTTCTCTGCTTCCTTCCAGCTATGTGTGGAGGGCAGGAGCTCAGTCCTGTGTGGCTCCAGGAAAAGACGTGACCCGCGTAGGATGGTACCTGCAAATACCTTTATAAATCACAGCTCCATGGAAGTGTCTGGATCGCTGCAGCATGGGGACAACCAGCGGAGGGATCGGAAGAACACAAAAGCCCTGAAGATGGAGTCTCCCTTGTCTCATGGACAAGGATGCTGAGGCCCAGAGAGCAGAGGCTTGCCCATGGTTCCAGAACCAGTGTCACATTCCTCTGGACTCTTAGATAACTTTACTTTTAATATTAAGAGATATCAGTACAGTTTAAAATATCTTCGGAGAGAAGGAAAAAGTTATTTAAGCCATGCCTCCTCTGTGCCCACAATCCTGTATTAAAGAAAGCTCCTCCCTTTTGAAGGCTGAATAGTAGTCCATTGTGGGATCGAGCACACTAGGCTCATCCTTTCATCCATCGATGGACACTTGGTTGGTTTCTGTGTTTTAGCTATTGTGAATATGTTGCTATGAACATGGTATATAAATATCTCTTTGAAACCCTGCTTTCAATTCTTTTAGATATATACCCGGAAGTGGAACTGCTGAATCATTAAAAGAATCTATTTTTAAGCTTTTGAGGAACTGCCATCCTGTTTTTCCACAGCAGCTGCACCATTTTACATTCCCACCAGCAGTGCACAAGGCTTCCAATTTCCCCACATGCTCTCCAACACTTGTTTTCTGTTTTTGTTTGTTTGTTTTGATAGTAGCCATCCTAATGGATGTGGTATATCATTGTAATTTTGATTGGCATTTCCCCAGCGATGAGCGATGGCGAGCATCTTTTCATGTGCTCATTGGCCAGCTCTGTGTCTTCTTTGGAAATGTCTATTCAAGTCCTTTGTCCAGTTTTGAAATGAGTTTTTTTGTTGTTGAATTTTAGTTGTCTATTTATTCTGGATAATAATCCCTTATCAGATATATAATTTGAACATATTTTCTCTCATTCTGTAGATTGCCTTTTTATTCTGTTGATACATCTTTGATGCACAAAACTTTATTTTTTTAAAGATTTTATTTATTTATCTGAGAGAAAGAGGGAGAGCAAGCAAGCACCAGAGTGAGGAGAGGCAGAGGGAAAGGGAGAAGCAGACTCCCCACTGATCAGGGAGCCCAATGCAGGGTTCGATTCCAGGACCCTGGGATCATGACCTAAGCCGAAGGCAGATGCTCAATGGACTGAGCCACCCAGGCACCCCTGATGCACAAAACTTTAATTTTCTTGATGTCCTATTTGTCTATTTTTTCTTTTGTTGCTTTTGCCTTTTGGGTTAGATCCAAAAAATCATTGCTGAAGTCAATGTTGTGAAGCTTTTGCCCTATGTTTCCTTCTATGAGTTTTATAGATTTATATCCTATATTTAGGTCTTTGATCCATTTTGAGTTTGTTTTTGTATATGCTTTTAGGTAAGGGACCAACTTAATTCTTTTGCATGTAGACATCCAGTTTTCCCAACACTGTTTATTGAAAAGATTGTCCTTCCCCACTGAATGGCCTTGACCCCTTTGTGGAAAATCATTTGACCACACTTAGGAGGGTTTATTTCCAGACTCTATTTTACTCCATTGGTCTCTATGCCTGACTTCATGTCAGCATCACTGTGTTTCAGGGTTTTTTTTTTTTTTAAGATATATTTATTTATTTTAGAGAGAGAGTGTGTGTAGGGCAGAGGGAGGGAGGGAGAGAGAGAGAGAGGGAGAATTTCAGCAGACTCCTTGCTGAGTATGGAGCCCAACACAGGGCTCAATCCTAGAACCCTGAGATCATGACCTGAGTGGAACCAAGAGTCCAATGCTTAACCAATTGAGCCACCCATGTGCCCCAGCATCACTGTCTTTTAATTACTGTGGCTTTGTAGTAAGTTTTGGAACCAGAAATGTGGGTCCTCCAGTTCTTTTTAAAGATCGTTTTCCCTAGTCCCATGAGATCCTACAAGATTCTGTACAAATTTTAGGATGGATTTTTCTATTTCTGCAAAAAATGTCATTGGGATTTTGATAGAGATTGTATTGGATCTGTAGATCACTTTGTGTAGTACTGACATCTTAACAATATTAAGCCTTCCAATCCATGAGCATGAGATGTCTTTTCATTTATTTGTGTCTTTAATTTCTTTCAGCAATGTTTTGTAGTTTTCATGGTACAAGTCTTATACTTCCTTGGTTAAATTAATTCCTAAGTATTTTACTCTTTTTGATTTTATTGTCAATGGATATATTTTCATAATTTCCTTTCCTGATTGTTTACTGTTAATGTATGGAAATGCAACTGATCTTTGTGTGTTGGTTTTGTATCTTGCTACTCACTGAATTCATTTTTTGTTCTAACTTTTTTTTTGGTGGAATCTTTAGGGTTTTCTACATGTAAGACCATATCATCTTCAAACAGAGATAATTTTATTTCTTCCTTTACAATGTGGATGCCTTTTAATTATTTTTCTTGCCTAATTGCTCTGTCAGATCTTCCAATGCTATGTTGAATAGAAAAAGCACAAGGGGGTATCCTTGCCTTGTTCCTGACCTTAGAGGAAAAGCTTTTAGTCTTTCACAGTTGAGCATGATGTGGATTTTTCATACATGGCTTTTACTATGTTGAGGTAGTTTGCTTCTATTCCAAGTTTGTTGAGTGTTTTTGACCATGAAAGAGTGTTGGATTTTGCCAAATGCTTTTTCTGCATCAACTGAAATGATAATTCTTTTTCTTCTTTATTTTATTAATGTAGTGTGTTCCATTGATCAGTTTTTTCCATTGAAACATCTTTGCATCCCAGGAATAAATCCCCCTTGGCCGTGGTGTGTAATCCTTTTGCTGTTTTGCTGAATTCAGTTTATTAGTATTTTGTTGAAGATTTTTTTTGCATCAGTGTTCATAAGGGATAGTGGCCTGTAGTTTTCTTTTCTTGCAGTGTTTTGTCTGGCTTTGGTATCAGGATGATACTGGCCTCATACAAGGAGTCTGGAAATGTTGCTTCTTTCTCTGGTTTTTGGAAGAGTATAGGAAAGATTGGTATTCATTTTTCTGTAAATGTTTGCTAGAGTTAATCTGGGAAGCCATCTGTTCAGACTTTCTCCTCCTCCTCCTCCTCCTCTTCTTCTTCTTCAGAGAGAGAGAGCATGTGAGTTGGGGGAGGGAGAGAGAGAATCTCAAGCAGACTTTATGCTGAATGCAGAGCCCAACGTGGGGCTCGATCTCACAGCCCTGAGATCATGACCTGAGCCAAAATCAAGAGTCGATAACCAAGTGAGGCACCCAGGAGCCCCAAGACTTTCTTTTTCTTGATTCAGTCTTGCTAGGGTCTAGGAATTTGCCCATTTCACCTACATTACCCACTTTGTTGGTCTACAGCTGTTCACAGCAGTGTCTTGTAAATCTTTCTGATCTTATGGAGTCAGTAGTAATGCTCCCAATTTCATTTCCAATTTTGGTAATTTCAGTTTCTTTCTGTTTTTGTTTTGTTTTGTTTTGTTTTTTTAGTCCATCTAAGTCAAGTTTTGTCAGTTTTGTTGATCTTTTGAAGAAACAAGTTTTGGTCTCACTGATTGTCTCTATTTTTTTTTTCCCCCTATTCTCTATCTTGTTTATCTGTGCTCTAATCTTCATTATTCCCTTCCTCCTGGTAGTTTTTGGTTTATTTTGTTCTTCTTTTTTTTAATTCCCTAAATTGTGAAGTTAGGCTTTTTATTTGAGATCTTTCTCATTTTTTAACGTGAGCCTTTACAGCTATAAATCTCCCCCTTAGCACTGCTTTTGTGCATCCCATGTTTAGTATGTTGCATTTTTGTTGTCATTCATCTTTGAGTATTTTCTAATTCCTTCTTTGATCCACTGGTTGTATAAGAGTGTGTTGTTTAGTTTCCACAAATTTGTGAATTTTCTGGTTTTACCTCTGTGATTGATTTCTAACTTCATCCTGTAATGGGTGGAGAAAATTCTTTGTATGATATCTACTTTTAAAAATCTACTGAGATGTAGTTTATGGCCTCACATACAGTTGATCCTAGAAAATGTCCCATGTGTACTGGAGAATGTGAGTGCTGTTGTTGGGTAGGGTGTTCTGTGTATGTCTGTTAGATCTCATTGATTTACTGTGTTGTTCAAGTCTTCCATTTCCTCATTTATCTCCTGTCTGGTTGTTCTATCCATTATTGAGAGTGGGCCATTGACGTCTTCAACTATTATCATAGAACTATCTGTTTCTCTCTTCAGTTCTGTCAGTTTTTGCTTCATATATTTTAATGGTCTGTTGTTAGGAACATAAAGATGTATGATTGTTAAATCTTGCTGTCACTACCTATCCAACTTTATGCTGTATGAGAAATAAACCTGAACGTGGTTTAAAACAGAGGGACATGGTAGAAGATAGGATCTAAGACCTAAGGGATTATTTGAAGGACTGTTTCTTCTTTAAATGCAATGGATTAAAAATCTTTACTGAGTCTGAATTTCCACCAACTAGGAAAAAAATCCTCTGTAAAATGCAAAGTTCTAGAGTATAAGCAAGTGTAATTGATGCTAGCTGCTATAACAACTACGACCATGCCAACAAAACTGGTTGGAGTGGGAGTGGGGGCTAGATCAAGAGGGTATTTCTATCATAGCCACACACTGTTCCCACCCTCTTGCCCCATGAATCTCTAAGGTGGGGGATAAATTTCCCAGTGTAGACTGCCTGTCATGGTGGCTACCCCTTGGGAGTCCTTAAAATCACTTCCCAACAGTGGGTCTCAGCGAGGACCATTCCAATTTTCCAGAGGTCTAACAGCACAAGGGAGTGTGCTGGCTCTCCATCTTTTTCCCCCAGAAGTCTTGTTGCTTTAATCTACACGAATTTGTCCAGCTCCCATTCAGGAAACTGTGCATACCAAAGGACTTTGGGAAAGGCAATCACTGTCAAGTCAGATTTCTTTCTTTCTTTTTTTTTTTTAAGATTTTTATTTATTTATTTGAGAGAGAGAGAATGAGAAAGAGAGAGCAGAAGGAGGGGGAGGGTCAGAGGGAGAAGCAGACTCCCTGCTGAGCAGGGAGCCCAATGCGGGACTTGATCCCGGGACTCCAGGATCATGACCTGAGCCGAAGGCAGTCGCTTAACCAACTGAGCCACCCAGGCGCCCTCAAGTCAGATTTCTTAAAAGCTCTTTTATAGCCTTCTTCCAGGGCCCCTGGTGGATGTGCATCTTATAATCACATCATGAAGAGTGGCAACCTGGTGACTCTTCCCTGAACAAAGATTCGTTCCAGGGCTATTTGTCACAACCAACATTTTATTTGATTTCATATTTTTAATTTTATTTATTAGAAATTAAGCAATGTATTACATGATTCAGAACTCAAAATTTAAAGGAGAATGGACAGTGAAAATCAGTGTCTTGAATATTCCTATCTCCAGTCATCCAGAGATAATGTTAATATTTTTTATGTTTCTTCCCTGAGATATTTAATAATAGTGTACATCTATACAGCATATATCTTTCTGGGAATGGGTGAGCTGAAGTTTATTCATGCAGTGGAAACAGATGGCTTTCTTTATTTTATTTATTTATTTATTATTTTAAAAAATATTTTATTTATTTATTTGACAGAGAGAGAGAGAGAGAGCACAAGCAGGGGAAGTGGCAGGCAGAGGGAGAAACAGACTTCCCGCTGAGCAGGGAGCCCGATGCAGGACTCGATTCCGGGACTCCAGGATCATGACCTGAGCCGAAGGCAGCCGCTTAACTGACTGAGCCACCCAGGCGCCCCGGCTTCCTTTATTTTACAGAAGAAGAACCATTGGCCAGAGAGGTTTCCTGAAATGAGAAATACCAAGAAGAGGGGTAATAGAAAGTCTGATTCTTGCATCCAGGACTTGTGGATCTTAGTGTTTTAAAAATCTTTATTTTGAAACAATTTCAAACTTACAGA
>NC_138383.1:6182537-6192316 GCF_054177405.1 Leptonychotes weddellii | reverse complement strand
AGAAGAACCATTGGCCAGAGAGGTTTCCTGAAATGAGAAATACCAAGAAGAGGGGTAATAGAAAGTCTGATTCTTGCATCCAGGACTTGTGGATCTTAGTGTTTTAAAAATCTTTATTTTGAAACAATTTCAAACTTACAGAGAAAATATGAAAACAATACCAAAAAGTCCTATATATCCTTTACCTAAATTCACTTATTTTTTTTTTAAAGATTTTATTTACTTACTTGAGAGAGAGGAAGAGGGAGAGAGCACAAGTAGGGGGAACAGCAGAGGGAAAGGGAGAGACAAGCTCCCCGCCGAGCAGGGAGCGCAATGCAGGGTTCCAACCCAGGACCCTGAGAGGCTGACCTGAGCCGAAGGCAGGTGCTTAACTGACTGAGCCACTGAGGAGCCCCCCCACTTTTAAAGATTTTATTTCAGATTCACCTATTTTAAAAAACATTTTGCCACATTTGTTTTCTTAATCTGTATAAACACATTTTTATATGTTTATCTGTATAAATATAATTTTTTCCAGAACCTTCTGTGAGTAGGTTACTTACGTGACTTTCATTGGAGGAAGCCTGGGACACCCAGGTGCTGTCCTGCTGTGTGTCCCGTGGTGTCGGATGGCGTCCTCCCCCAGTTTTACCTTGCTTTGTTTTGTAGTTCAGATTCTCCTTCACAGAATGCCAACATGATAAATATTTGCAGGATTAAAAAATGTTAGGTTAAGCATCTGTAGTATATTCACAGCTGGCCCAAGGAGGTGGAAGGTATTTCTAAATTAGCCTGAGTCCTTTTGAAAGATGACCCAGGGCTTCTTATCAGGGTTTAGAGAATGATTTCAAGACCATGTTGGTTTGTTTTTAAACCTTACAGCTCAGCAAGTCTGCTCTTTGGGTAAATCCCTTGATGTGGCTCAGCCTTGGAACAGACAGAGGGATTGGACCACCGTGTGTCTCCACCCTGTGGCCACATTTGGAATCGCACATCCTGGATTCCAAGCCCCCTCTCGTATTTGCTCTGGCTGGCAGGCCAGTGCAGAAGGAATTCTGTACTTTCCAGGTCAATGCAGCTGAGAAGGGGAAGGGCCTGACATAGGGAAGGGAGAGGAAGACTCCTGCTTGATTTGGCAGTTCCCCTATCCAACCACCCCTTGGGTGTCATTGTGCTGAAAACTCCATTCCTCCCTAACCTTGAGTTCCCTTATTTTGCACCCAGTTGGCTCTTCCCAGGTCCTGGGTTTTCCGCACCCTGACTTCAGCATGTCAGAGGGAAGGCCAGTCACCCCACCTGTAGTTGGTATGGCGCATCTGGTGTCAGAACAGGCGTTAAATCTCACATCTGCTCTTACCAGCTCCAGCGGCTGGGGCTGGCATTCAAGGCTCATCCATAATCAAGGAGGGCCTAGTGCCCCTCCAGTGCTTTTCTCCCTCACCAGGCTCAGAAGCAAGCCCTTTACAAAGGCTCTCACCACTCTCCCAGCCCCCATTCCCCATACTGTTTTCTTGTCTCTGAGGCTCTTTCCAGATACCCTTGACCTGGATTCTCACTGCTGAGAGTTCTTTGTTGCCAATTCTTCGATTTTTTACTGACTAATCCCCAGTAACTTTGAATTTGACCCTTTGGACTCCCCTTTGCCTCCCATGCAAATCTGGGCCACCTGGGGCAAATGAACCCGCAACACATGCTAACACCCAAGCCAAGGGCAGATTCTGGGCTCCGTGTGTCTGGGAAGGAAAGTGGAAATGGGAATGGCAGTGTCTACTTTCAGGATTGCTGAGAGAGTCCTCTGGTGCACCGAGTAGAGGTCTTGAACCAAAACCTGTTCTCCAGGTGTATGAATTCCCCCCTCCCTCCCTTCCTTTCTCTTTATAATAATTGTTAAGCAAGTCTGTAAGACTCTGTGACCTTTGTTTTAATTAATTATAAGAGGGAGCATAACTAGTCCCTTTCTACCAGTAGAACCCAGTAGGCACATTGGTTGAATGCAGAGTGATGGGGTGACTGGGTCAGCCTCAGCTGCCTTATGCAAGCTGCAACAGCCAGGGTTTCATAATAACATATTAGAACAAATCGTAGGGTGGGGGCGGTGCCTGGGTGGCTCAGCCACTTGAACATCCAACACTTGGTCTCGGCTCAGTCATGATCTCAGGGTTGTGAGATCAAGCCCCATGTCAGACTCCATGCTCAGGGGAGGGAAGAAAACTCCACAGAGTCTACCTGGGATTCTCTCTCTTCCTCTGTCCCACCCCATGCTCACATTCTCTCTCTCTAAAATAAATAAATAAAATCTTAAAAAAAAAAAAAAGAACAAACCATAAAGATGGTGGCCAAGTACCAACCAGACACAGTAACTGTTTAATAAGTAAAGCATGAAGTTGGCATCTATTAGTCTATGTGTGCAAGCAGGTGAATTGGGGAGGGTGAACAGAGGGATGACGGGTTAAAAGAAGAAGCAGGGAGCTTGGGTTGACAAGAGTCTATGATCACCTGACACTCAGTGAACTGAATTCAAGATCAAAGTCACCTGCAGAAGGTCAATTGGCTCAGTTGCTCGCACGTCCACAGAAGTAGAGCTGTCCTCACAGTGTGGGATCGGTCTGAGCATTCCATACGTCGGTCAGCAAGAGGGTCAAACATGTCCTTAACTTGCCAGATTATCAGCCTCATGAGCTGCCAGCTAATCAAACGGATATGGGGTCAGGAGAAAGGTCTGAGTAAAATTTTCCACAAGTGTCAGAGAAAGAGTTCTGGGACAATAAAGCCCATTTTTACTCATGTAACAAATGAAGTTGAAAATGCTTCGTCCTAAGACCAGAGCTGGTCACTCAGGAAAAACGGTGGAGAGAGAGAGCAAGAGCGAGCGAGCTATGTTTATTTGTTGGGGGTGCGGTGGGGGGGTGCTTCATGATGAGAGAAGTGACAACCCCCTAATTATCCATGTCAGCTGGTACTTCACCTATGCTTCCTTATTTAACATTTCATTTATGAGAAACTGTCTGTCTTTTTATTTGGCAAACTTATATGCAATTCATACAGAGTGTCATTTTGGATCTTCTCAACTGATTCCCATTCTGATTTTCTAAAGTAATGAGTTAACAACCTCTTCAGGCATCTGAATCACAGGTATCCAAACTGGGCAGACCCAACTAACCAGGTGCTAACGCCCATGAAACCAGTACCAGGAGGCGAAGTTAAAGGAGGAAATCATCCATTCATGTTTTCATTCATTCATTCATCCACTAACATGTGTATGGAGTTTGTCTATGTGGGGACACAGCCCAGAAGGAGTTCAGAGACTAGTTGGGGAGACTGATACTTAAATGTTAAAATCTTCTGACAAAACATCATAAGTTGCGATGAGAAAGATATACACAGAATCTTAGGGAGCAGAGAGGATGGGTGTGCATCCCGCCATGGTGGAGAGCAAGGAGGTATCGGGTAGCTTCCTGAAGATGACTTTTTTTTTTTTAAGATTTGTTTATTTATTTGAGAGAGAGAGAGTGTGAGCAGGGGGAGGGGCAGAGGGAGAAGGAGAATCTCAAGGAGACTCCCCACTTACCATGGAGCCCGACGCAGGGCTCGATCTCACGACCTTGAGATCATGACTTCAGCCGGAATCAAGAGTTGGACACTTAACCAACTGAGCCACCCAGGTGCTCCAAAGATGACTCTTGAATGATGAATGGAGTCTTAAAAGGTAAGTGTAAGTGAACCAGGTGACATGGAAGGAAGTGGGCAGCAAGCGAAGAGGACAGGATGAGCCAGGGCGCGGGACAGAGCTGTTGTGCCTACTACTGGAGCATAAAATGAGAGGCAAGGGTGATGAGAGGTAAGACTGGACGGGAGACCAGGTCACAAAACGTCTTCTATGGGGCACCAAGAGGGCCTAGAGTTTATTTTGTAAGCATATCAGGAGCTATTGAAAGTTTACAATTTTTTTAAAAAATGTTTTTAGCTATGCAAAAAACGTATATTCATCATAGAAAAATTAGAAACTATAGACAAACATAAAGAAGAAAATAACATAATTGCCTGCATATTTATTTTTCCTTACTAAATATGGGTTCAGATCATCTCTTCTAAGGTTTGTATAATATTCTCTTTTAAGAAGGTAATATAATTGATTTAGCCACTTGCCTGCTACTATACATTTTGGCTTTTTGCAATTTCTTGCTATTGCTATTCCTGAACACACACATTTTGCACATAATTATTTCTACAGGGAACTTTATATATATAAAATATATCCTTATAGAAATATTCATAATAATATAATATATAATAATACTATTTATTCTCCCGTCAGCTACACACGAAAATATGCTTTAGCATATCCCATTGCCAACACTGGGGATGGTACTTAAAAAAAAATAGTTAAACAAGCCTTTGCCAACTTGACAGAAACGATTATCTCTTTGCTTTTCATTAAAAGATCATTAATTTAGAAAAGTCCCCATAATTCTATACCCAGCTAATGTCCATGAACATAAAAATAAAGAAGGAAAGGCAAAAGAAAGGTAAAGTAAAAGAAAAAATATATAATGAAAAGTCCTCTTTCTCCTCCCCAGCTCCACTATACTAATCTCCCTCCACACTATTGTTAGCTATTTGTTACATAGCCAGAAAAATTACTACTATGTTAAAAGTACTTCTTTCTGAAAAGATCACTATTTTCACTACTAGCATGTATAAATCTACCTCATTCTTTTATGTATGGTTGCATTGTTTTCATCCACTCATTCATTTATTTGATAAATATTTATTGAATACTTATTACGTGTAGAAATCAGGGGCAGCCCATATTTCGTACCAGAGAGAAAGCAGTGAAGGAGATACGTAATGTCCCCTCCTCTTCTACCTTATTCCCTAGTGGGGAGTGAACAGATAATAAACATAATCAGCCTGGTCAGGTATTGGAGAGGCCTGGACAAGGTGTCTGGAAACAGGTATCCTGTTGTGGCTCAGTCAGAGAAGTCAGGCTGGAAGGAGGTCGTGCATCATCCATCATGTAAAGACTGAGGTCTGGAGAAGTTGAGGGATATGCCCCAGTCCTCACTGTTGGTACAGAGCCTGGATTCAGGACCAGGCTCTAAAGGAGGCTGTGTCACCTTCTTTGAGCTCAATTCTTCCACCAGTGAAGTGGACTTGAGACCAGCCTGCCCACCAGCCAGAGGAGGAAGAAGGGTGTTGCGAGAGGTATACCAGCTGTCGACGTGGTGTGTGCTCATGTTACTCAACATTAGGTGACCTGTGATGTCACTTTTCTTTCTTCCCCTGATCATCTATCCACTGATTCTTCCTGACTTCCCTCTTGTGGGAGTTTTTTCTTCTTGTGAATTTTTGGCTCAACACAGTGATTTAACACGTGGGGGTGTTGCTAGGGTGGGAGGAAAGGAGAAAGTGTGTGAGCAGCATAAGGACTTGAAGCCCAGCCGACAGACGGAGGTGTCAGTCCCCTGGAAGATTATTCCATTAGATTATGAAGTGGGCCACAAGGGCCCCTGGTTTCATCCGGTTGGACCAATCCCCCAAGTGCTTTTGAGGTCAGGAAATGATGTTAAGAAATGAGAGATTATGAAGAGTCCTTTCCATGAAACATCACTTTGGTGAATTTACCCAAGTCTGATCTTCATCCTTGCAAATCTAGAACCCAGGCTCCAGGCAAGTTGGGTTGCTCAGTTTTATGAGACTCAACCCACGGGATTTATTTGGGGAACATTCCTTCCCAGGGATCTGAACGCCTTGACTGGTGTCCCAGCATGTCCTTCACTTTTCTGACGTCTGCTCACCAGCAGGTCGCCCAAGTGTGCAGAAGGTAGCTCATAAGCCTGGTCAAGAACAGGTGTTCCTGCAATGCAGGCCCTCGAATGGCCCACTTGGTCTGTCGTCTTTCTCTTAAAGATTTTATCTATTTATTTGAGAGAGAGAGAGCGCATGCACAAGCAATGGGGGGAGGGGCAGAGGGGCAGAGGGAGAAAGAGAATCTCAAGCGGACTCCCCGCTGAGCAGGGAGCCCCATGCAATGCAGGGTTCAAACCCAGGGTCCCAGGATCATGACCTGAGCTGAAGGCAGACGCTCAACCGACTGAGCCACCCAGTCTCCACCTGCCTCTGTGTTCTATCCCAAATAATGTGATGTTGGCTTCACATTTTTGTCTACAACAGAGTCTCTCAAACTTGGCACTATTCAGTTTATTTTTGAGTGATTGTTTTTAAAGATCTAAATCACATATGATATAGTTCACTCCGTGGTTCTCAGCGTATTCACAAATGGCACGACCACCACCGCCGTTCAATTTCGGAACATTTTTGTTATTCCAAAAAAAACTCACCTCTGTACCCATCAGCAGTCACTAATTTACTTTCTGTCTCTACAGATCAATCTGTTCTGGACACTTCATGTACATGGAATCCTACACAGGTGGCCTGTGATGTCTGACCTCTTTCATGCAGTATGTTTTCAAGGTTCATTCATGTTGTAACAGGGGTCAGTACTTCGTTCCTTTTTATGGCTGAGTCATAGCCCATGGTAACAGGTAGACCATATTTTGTTTATCCATTTGTCAATTGATGGACATTTGGATTGTTTCCACTTTTTGACTATCGTAAATAATGCTACTATGAACATTCATGAACAGATTTCCATGTGGACATATATTTTCAGTTCCCTTGGATATACACCTAGGAGTAGAGTTGTTTGCTCCTATGGTAACTCAATGCTTTGTTTTGTTTAACTATTGACATTTTGGATGAGGTCATCCCTTGCTGTGGGGAACTGTCCTGTGCATTGCAGGATGTTTAGCAGAATCTCTGGTCTTGACCGAGTAGATATTAATAGCACCCTCCCTAAACACACACCACTTGTGACAACCAAAATAGTCTCAGACACTCACCAGATGTCCCTTGGGGGGAGGGGAAATCATCCCTGGTTGAGAACCTCTGGTTTAGAGGGTTCGTTTGGCTTATTAAGGTAAAGTCAAGTCATGACACTCGTCCTTTGGGCCCGGAAAACATTCTATGTGTCCTTCTAAACTTCTCCCAGTCCCCCCAATGCCGAATTTTAATTTAAATTACTTTGTCCTTCTCACCACGAAACAGATTCTTAAGGATAGAGAACACACTGCTGGTTACCAGAGGGGAGGGGGTGGGGGGGATGGGTGAAACAAGTGATGGGGTTGAAGGAGTGCTCCTGTGATGAGCACCCAGTGATGTACGGAAGTGTCGAATCACTGTATGGTACACGTGAAGCTAATATTATTACACTGTATGCTAACTAACTGGAATTTATTTATTTACTTATTTATTTTGAATTTAAATAAAAACTTAAAAACTTAAAAAGTAAATTACCTTGGGTGCTTGGGTGCCTCAGTCGGTTAAGCATCATCTGGCTCCCTGCTCCTTGGGGAGTCTGCTTCTCCCTCTCCCTCTGCCCTTCCTTCCTGCTTGTGCTCTCTCTCTCTCTATTCTCTCTCAAATAAATAAATAAAATCTTAAAAAAATAAATTACCTTGTCCCCCTTTTCTGTCATTTCCTCCTTCCCTTATTTAGCATCTAATTGCTAACTGGGCTGGGTACCAGGGGCTGCCCGCACCCAGGAGGTGCAGAGTAACAAAATACACAAAGTTCCTGCTTTGTAGCTTTCCTCTTCCTCCTACTCATCATCACCAATAAACATTTTTTGGTGCCCAACATGCAGAAAGAGGGATCAAGCATTCTCGAAATTTAAGATGGAAAGACTGTCAGAAGCCATTATGTCTATGCCCTCACCACACACAGGACATTGGGAGGATAGAAGCAGGGAGATCAGGGGAGAAGGTCACATCAGCACAAGGACCAGGATCCACACGTCCCGACCCAGCAATAGTGCTCTTTTGCTCCCATTATTCAGAATTGGGTGTGTCTGTCCTGATATGATCAACACCCTAGGCTTTCTCAGGGAGCCTGATGAACCCAGCCTTTCTGGCTGATGTGCAATCCAAGGCAGAGTTTTTTGTTTCTTCTTTTTAAAATTATTTTTAGTCTTAAAAAGTTTCTTTTTGAGTCTAAAAGGATTCAAGAGAGTTACCCAGGAGAGAAAAGACTAGAAAATCTTACAGTACCCCACCTGATTTTATTCTCAGTTCTTGATCTTAGCGGGATGACCTTCACTCTCTGACCCAAACCTATTCCTCTAGCCTCCTGTCCCCTCCTCCTGCCGTCTTGAGAAGCCCCCCTTCCCTTCCCCAGATACTTCCCCAAGCAGCGCTGGGAGCAGCCTCGGAAACCTCCCTCTCTGGCTCTTGCTTCTCCTGGCAGCAAATCCCAGCCTCATGTGGATGCTACCCCAGCACTGTCCAGTAGATATAACGGGAACCACATGTGTAATTTAAAATTTCCTAGTAGCTGCATTAAGAAGACTTTTTAAAAAGGTGAAAATAATTTTAGTAGTACATTTGATTTAACCTAGTACCCTCAAAATATTATCATTCGATGATATTGGAGATAGTAAATATTTTTTTTTCATAAAACATCTTCAACACCTAGTGTATATTTGACACTTATGGTACATCTCAGTGCAGACCAGCCACATCTTCACATGCTCAGTAGCCGCGTGCGGCTTGTGGCTACCATATTGGTCTGGATGCTCATCACCCTGCTCCCAGCCCAGATCGCCCTGCATCTACCTCCTCCCCCCACACCTCCAGCTGTGTCTTAATTTCACATATTAGAAAAGGCAATGGTGACAAAGACTTTCAGAGCTGGTCGAGTTTTGGAAACTTGACCACGAGCTTTGTCTTGATAACATAATAAGCAGAAGGCATGCAAAGTTCTTGCACTACCACTCCTGACTCCCTGTCACAACTCCGTCCTGTCTCTGACCAGCTGCCCTTCCTCACCAAGGCTGTCATTTTCTTTCTTTGTGCCCTAAAAAAAATATTTTTGAAGGTGACAATTCTGCCCATCTTTCCTGTTTGACAGGGTACGATTTGTGCTGATTTTTTTTCCCCTTCCCATGTTGGCTTTATCAGGATCAGTTTCATTGGTGTTCATCTTATTTTTGGAACATTGATGCCACATGCTGGGTGGTGGAGACAGGTATGATTCTGGGGTAGTCTGTGGCACCAACATGGGGATAGGCTGTCAGTCCTCTATTATCCTCGTAATATAATCTACATTTTGTTTTGTTTTCCCCAGGCCTGGTTGGTGTGGGTAGCAAATGGCAGGCACACGTCACCAAATGAGACAAAAGCCTTCCACTTCCTGTATAAACTTGAGCGTCATATGTTGATAACATCTTGTGCGGTATCTGGCTGCTCTGTATAAATAGATGGTCACCAGTAGATGAGCCGTGATGTCTCTGAGGGTCAATTAGGTGTCTCTAATAAAGGATCAGACTAGACTCTACCATCACATACAGGGGACCTCCTAACTGGGAACTCTGGTCTACACGTTGCAGAATTTCTGATTCTTCCTGCTCCCACATCCACACCAACAAAGCCCCATCTTTCTTCGACTGATGTCAGCTGAGGATATCCTGAGGACATACCTTCCCTGGGAACAGGGAAGAAAGCTGAGTCAAAGCCCATTAGTACTTGAAGGGCAGTTGTTCCCTGAGAAATCTGGAGAAATTTAGGAAAGAAATTGGCAGCTGAATAAAGCATTATTACTTTTTTGTTGTTGTTACCAGGGCCACGATCGCCTGGGTTTAACCTTAGAGCCTGGAAAGGGAGGATGGCTAATGCAAGACTGGAGCTGTGAGGAGCTTATACCCTCCAGGAGCCTTCTGTTTGCATGAAGGGAGTTGTCCT
>NC_138383.1:6159100-6182037 GCF_054177405.1 Leptonychotes weddellii | reverse complement strand
AAATAAAATTGTCCCTTTGTGCAGATGACATAATTGTGTAGAAAATCTCAAGGAATCTCCAAAAAAAAAAAAAACCAACTGCCAGAACTAAAAAATGAGTTTAACAAGTCACAGGATAAAAGATCAATACACACACACATACACATACATACACACATAAACATACACACATACACGTACACACACATACACACACACAGTCCTATTTCTATACTAGCAACGAGCATGTAGAAACTGAATTGAAACACATGGTGCTGTTCACAGCTGCTGGACAAGAAGAAGAAACGCCTGGTATAAATCTAACAGAACATGTGCAACATCCATATACTAAAATTTACAAAACTTAGGCGACTGAAGCCAAGGAATATTTAAATAAATTGCGAGAGGTACCACATTATCAACATAGGAAAGATGTCAATTATCCCATACAATCTATTCGTTCCACAATTACATGTAGTTACAAAAAACCCAAAACATCAGAAATGCCCATCAGGAGTGAAAAAAATTAAACAAATCATGATATGTAGATATCATGGAATACAGTGAAGCCATTTAAAAATTTATAGATACTGATATGGAATGATTTTCAAAATACATTTGGTGAAAATAGACAAGCTGCAGAACAACATGTGATATTTTTCTTTGAGGGAGGGAAAAATAAATACACATATATATGCTTTAGATGCATTGAATTTCTCCACATCACACACACACACACACACACACACACACACACACACACACTGGTTACAGACCTTACCTTTGGGTAGGGGACTAGGGCAGAAGACAGACCATACCATTTTACTTTACATTCTGTGTACTTTTTAAATATCCTTTTCCTAAAATCCACAGATAAATATAAAAGTTGGACAATCTGTTCAGTATTTCACTATCTTCCTCTTGCTGAGGAGATGGCAAGTGGTGCATGAGGGAAGAGTGCTTCCCCGGGTCACTGGTCCGGTTAACTTGGACCCACGGTCAGCTCTGGTCTCCTAATCCCACACCAGGCGTGTCTGCATCCAATGCCTGAGTTCTTCTGTGGTGTATGTAGAAGCTGGAGCTGGTTACTGAATTAAGAATATGCCCATCAGGATCTGCTGAATGAGGAGGCACAAGCCACCCACATGGGTGGGCAGGGAGCTCCCTCAACAGCCAAGCTTCCACTCTGGGGACATGAAACAACCAGGGTCATTTTAATGGAAGGCACAGTTTCAATACACCCACACAAAGGAAGGAGAGTCACAAAGTTTATTGCTTACAGCTGTCGGGGAGAGGCGCCCAGTGAGCCTGGGAAGGGCAGTCCTCCATCCCAGACCACAAGCGAGCAGGAGACTGAGAGCAGGGTGGCAGGTCCTGTTACTTATAGGGTGGCCGGGACAGAGGTCACTGATTTTTCATGGGCTCAACTCCAAGTGATTATTTTGAAATGTGTCCCAGGAAGAGCAAAGTAGGAACTTATGAAGGAATTCTAAGCTTGGGGCCTTATCTAAATTTTAGATTTCGGGTGTAAACAGAATTGGCATACTATAAAATGCCTGGGCAGCAACTCATCAATACAACAGCTGATTGTTCTCAAAAGTTGTTTTACTCGCCCCAAATGGTCATGGAGAATGTGTGCTTTTTCTGATTGATGGACAGCCGGTTCTTCTTCAGCTCTGATCCAGTGGTTTGAACAAGGATGTTGCAGCTATTCAAATCAGCATCTGGACACCATGACTTCACGTAGGTCTCCCACCCTGGGCCATAGTGACACTGCACGGTCACTTGCAGGTGTGAATAGATGGAAGGAAATAACGAAGAAAAGAAAAAGTTTATGAATTAGAAAGGAAATATAAAATAGAGAAGACTAAAAAAGCCAGCAATTACTTTTTAAACAAAATAAAACCCTTGCAAGATAGTCATGATAAAATGATAGGTCTGAATAATTGATATGAGGAATGAAAAAAAGGTACATCACACAATATCCTGAGCATATTAAAAAGGAGAGGTAGCAAGGGGACAGAATAATAAAAGGATATCTAAAAAAGTTTATGCCAATAAATTCAAAACTTTAGGTGGAATAAACAACTTTCTAGCAAAAATGATAAAATATGCTAAAATTAGCACAAAAGTGTTAGACAACTTGAATCATCTTGCAATTATTTGAAAGAATCAAATCCATTATTAAAAGTCTCTAGAAGGGGCACCTGGCTGACTCAGTCAACAGAGTGGGACTCCTGATCTCAAGGTCGGAAGTTCAGCCCCACCTGGGTATAGAGCTTACTTACTTACTTAATTAATTGAACCGTCTCCAAAAGGAACCTCCAAACCTATAGAGCTTCAACTGACCTATCTGATAACATTTAAGGAATAATGTCTGTCTTACACAAAAAATTCCAGGACATAGGAAAAGATGATACAATCTCAAATCCATTTAATGAGACTAGCATACTCTTGATGCCAAAACCTGACAAGGGCACTTCAAAAAAGAATGTTGTAAACAAAAAAATCACTCTTCAACATAAATACAAAAGTCTGTAACAAAAATACAGCAAGTTCTATATAAACAAGATAATACATCATCACCAAGTTGGGTTTATCCCAAGAATGCAAAATTGTTTGAACATGAGAAAATCAGTTAAGCATAATATACATTAACAGAGTCAAGGAGAAAAATCATATGATCATGTCATAGATGCAGACAAAAGTATTTGATAGATTTAAAGAGCCCTTTGACTGGGGAGGCCTTTTCAGACCTCATGAATCAACCACAGCACCCCCACTGTGCTGGGCCTCTTCCCTCTCAGCCCGGGTATGGAACAGGGCATGGGAATAGCCCCTATGAAGTCACTGCCCCAAACGCCAGAACGAGCAAGGACACGTGGGCACCAGAGGTCCAGGAAAGCATTGGCAGGAATTGGGGTCTCTGGGTCCCAGCGAAGAAGGTCCTTTGGTCCACGGATGAAACTGGGACTATGACCTTGATCTCTATGGACAATAGACTCAAGCACTGTGCTGTGCAGAGAAACAGGTGCCCAGAAAGGCTTGATCCGTCCTGGAGGAGGTGCTGGGAGCCATGAGAGCATCTAAGAGAAGACCTGTCCCTCCCAACCCATGGGGTCAGTTGGGGTCCTAGAAGAACTCAGGACTCAAGCCCCCTGTGTGACAGTTCACTCCAAGTGACCTTAAGTCACTGGAGAGGAACCTCAGGGACCAGGACAGAGAAGACTCTGAAGAGACACCTCCACACCCACACATACTCTTACCTGGGTCAATGGTCACTTTAACTTCGACCCCAAGGTCAGTTCCAGATCTCTCAATCCCACACCAGTAAGTGTCTGCATTGTTCCACCTGAGCTCCTCCATGGTCACGGTGAATGTGCGTGATTTCTGATTGTCCTTGATGGACACGTGGTGACCCTTCTCTTCCCGCTCTGATCCATCGGTTTGAACGAGGATATGGCAGTCTTTCCACTGAGCTCCTTGACACCACCACTTACTGTAGGTCTCCCACCCAGGTTCATAGCGACACTGCACAGTCAGTGAGCCCCGCAATGGGCCACTCACTGCCTTGGACACTGCTACGAGGGCAGATGAGCCTGAAAACACAAAGTCATGTGCTTGTCACACCCCACCCCACCCCCTGAGGGCAGAGCCACAAACTCCTGCATCACAAATAGCTCCCATAAACCCAAGGGTCTGATGAGTTGAGTAACAAAAAATACATCTTCCACAAGACAGACCTTTGTCCTTCAAAACTCCACTGGGTCAAAGCCACCACAGAAATCACCTAAGAGCACAACTACACATCTCAGAGACACAAAAATGTCCACACTGAGCAGTGACAGCTTCTGATAATCCACTCCTCCCCCTCCCCATGGTCAATGTCATCTGGAGAGCAAATGATCCAACGGAAGGCTTGGCCCAGTCCACTTCAGCCCATTGTCCTCGTGCAAAACGTGGGCTCTGTGGCTTCAGATCTCTTCATTTTTCTAGAGTAGCCAGGAATCCAGATTTTGTGTGGAACCTCTCAACTTGAAAACACTGGTGACCAGCACATAAACAGAGCAAAGGAATTTCTGTGTCTTTAGAATCCTAAGAATTATCTACAAAACTATCTGGCAAATTCATTAATGGGATAATTTCTTGATTACATGAAATTGTTTTCCCCTGAATATTGACTATTCGAGTTCTTTGATGGTTCTTGAATCTGTTCTATTGTCTTGGTTCTTTTTTCCCAGATATTTTATCTATTTCATAGAGTATGTATTAGCATAAAGTCCTACATTTAGAAAGTATCCTTTATAATTAAAATGTTCGTGTCTGTTTTAATTACACGTTCTGACCACATGTGCTGAGTGATTTGTGTGGCTTACACCTACTACAGGATGTCCTCCTCCTTGTTTCTACTCTCCGCCTGCACGTTTTTTACACGTTAAACTAGTTTTGAGATTAGTTTGTAAGTGTTACTGTTTTTATTTCCTAAGTTATTAATTTCTCATATGTATAATTTTATTCCTCTTCTTTCCTCCAGATTACCACTTATGCTCTTTTTCCAATTTGCTAAGTTAAAGACAGGGATAATTTTCTTCCTTTTGAAGATGAATTAAAGCATGTGAAAGGCAAAGAATTTACTTTGGTTGGCTTTACAAATTGAGATATAATTCACTTATCATGAATTTTAAGTGTATACGTCAGTGGTTTTTAGAGTATTCACGTGGGCGCCATGTGAAGTTGGGCCACCATCACCTCCAATTCCAGAACTTTCGGTCACTGCAGAAAGAAACCCTGTACCCCTTGTCATTCCCCACGTCCCTCTTCCCTGAAGCCTTTGGCAACCACTAATCTACGTTCTGTCTATTGATTTCTCTATTCTAGACACTGTATATAAACAGAATCCTACAATCATAGCCTCCTTGTCTGGCTTCAGCCACTTAGTATAATGTGTGTTAAGGCTCCAGTCCATGGTAGGGAAGGGCACATTTAGCTTATCCATTCATCAGCTGATGATATATGGGTTGTTTCAACATTTTAACCCAGTGAATAATGTTGCTATGAGCAGTTATGTACTAGTGTCTGTATTGATTCATGGTGAGGGAAGCTGCCACTGTGTTCACAACAGAAGTTCCAGGATGGGTTCTCTCAAGAGTCCATAAGAAGCTGCTGTGATTCTGAGAAACTCCCACCAATTATCTTCAACCTCCACCAGCAGAGTAAGGGTTCCCAAGAGCGAGACAGGAAGCCACCCTGAATCTCTCATCTGACCATGCACACTTCAGCTGCCCCCAGAGGGTAAGGCTGCTCTCTCACCTTCTCAATCTCTGGCAGGTGCTTCCATGGACAAACTCCAGCCCATAGAAGGAAGGTGACTGGAGGAAAGGTGATTCCCAGGTTTTGCTCAGTGATGCAGAAGAGGACTTAGAAGGGGTGGTAGTGATGTCAACCTCAACAGATGAGCCTGTGCTGTTCGCCCTTGATCAATCTGCCCCTATATTGTCGAGGACTGAATGTTTGTGTTACCCCACAATTCCTGTGTTGAAGTCCTAAGCTCCAATGGGATGGTACGTGAAGATGGGGCCATTGGGAGGGCATTAGGGTTAGAGATCATGATGGGGACCTCAGGATGGGATCAGTGCTCTCATAAGAAAAGACACCAGAGAGCTTCTCTCTCATTCTTTCTCTCTGTCTCTATCTCTGTCTCTGTCTCTGTCTCTCACTCTCTCTGCCTCTCCTTGCCTCTGCACAAGGTGGAGGTCACCATGAGAAGGTGGCTGCCTGAAAACCAGAAAGAGAGCTTTCATCATGAACTGAATCTGCCTGCACCTCTATCTTGGACTCCCCAGCCTTCAAACTGTGAGAAAAGAAATTTCTCTAGTTCAAGCCACTCAGTCTATGGTATTTTGCTCTTATGACTCACATGCATATGTAACTCTTTTATGAACTTCCAAGTTAAGAAAATAATAACATGCAAGTGTTCCCAATAAGTGTTGTACATGGGAATCTCCCCATCGGAGTGTTTTACTTCTACACATATCATGAAGAAGTCAATGGATGAGTAAATGAGGTCATTTTATTTCCCATGATGACCTCCTTCCCAGAAGAGACACTGTCTGCATCCTGCCCCAAGCTACGTGATTCTGGAGGATGAGAAGGAACAGAGTTGGGGTTCAGATGTTCCCACCTTACTAGATCCTGTCTTCTCTGAGCTTCAAGAAACAGCTGCCTCCAAGGATTTGACATCCAGCCCAGAAATAGACACCTTCTAATCTCTGTCTTTCCTCCCTCGTGACACCACTCATTGTGTCTTGGTTGTTGCACTGACCAAACTGGACAATGTTCTGGTTTTTGGCTCATCCAGAGCAGAGATTCAGGCAGGCTAATGTGTGTGGTTGAGCAGCTCTCCCGAGAATCTGTCACACCCAGGTTTTGCACCCTGTCTTCCTCTCTCTACTCTGAGCTCTTCAGAAGAGAGGGTCTCGAATGTAGCTGCAAGTCAAGACCACTGTGCAGGCTTTTAAATGATCCAGATGTCTGAACCCCATTTTGACTCAGTGGGTCTCAGCTGGAGCCTGAGATTCTGGCTCCTTAAAAGTTCCTCAGGAATTGACATTATGTATGTTATGTATATATTTCTGCATGTATGAATATATCCATCCATCCATCATCCATCATCTATCTATCCATCTATCTGCCAGGGATGGCAAACAGTGCCCTAAAAACAGGCACCATATTAGGGGCGCCTGGGTGGCTCAGTTGGTTAAGCGACTGCCTTCAGCTCAGGTTATGATCCTGGAGTCCCGGGATCGAGTCTCGCATCGGGCTCCCTGCTGTCAGCAGGGAGTCTGCTTCTCCCTCTGACCCTCCCCCCTCTCATGTACTCGCTCTCTCTCATTCTCTCTCTCTCAAATAAAATCTTAAAAAAAAAAAACCAGGCACCATATTATTTATTTTTATTTTCTTTCCCCAACACCTAACTTAGAAGCTGTCAGGTAAAAAAAAAATTTTTAATTTTTTTTAATGAGAAAAGGTCTGGATGAGTTAAAGGCCCTGCCTTTTCCCCCAGGACAAAACCTGTCTGCTTTCTGCCCAGCTCTGCAGGTGCTCTGTCCTGAAGCACCCACCCCACTCACCTTGGACGATGGGAAGGAACAGAACCAAGAGGAGCCACATATCCTGCTGCCTGGGTTGTCTACCTGGTGCTCAGCTAATGCCCACTGTCCTCCAGGGACTGGAACTGAGCTCAGAAGCAAAATGCCTTCTATTTCTCTAAATCGTTCTTTTAGAGTTTCTCTCATCTATTTCCCTATTTTTTTTCTTCAGTTACTTCCTAATTTCATTAATTAGGAGAAAGGCAGTGCCCTCCTTTAGAAGCCTATGGCTGACGTGAGTTGTCTCAATGATTTGGGGAAGCAAAGCGTCCCACTGCCCACAGTGCCATTTACCAGGATGCAGGAGGAGCTGTGTCAGGCCCCTCCCTCTCAGGCTTCCCCCTGAGGTCCTGAGGCCCTCTGATGCAGAGGTGCCATGGGGAGATTTTAAGGAAGGAGAAGTGGCCTTTTCCCATCAGCTTCATTGTGACCTAGACACTTCCTCTGCCATCTGTTGGTATATTTCCCCTGACTGTGGACTAGAGCCACTTCCCAGCCCCAAACTGCTTATGCTAATGCCCTCCTAAGTGACCTTCCCACAAGGGTCCCCTCATCTTTCACATGTCCTCTCCTCCCTCTGTCCTCTGTCCCCTTTCCCTCTCCTCTCTGAGTCAATTCTTCTGTCTCCTTTTTTCTTTTATGTTTTCCATATTTATGAGGGTAGTTCTACCTCTTGGGAGGATTTGGTTTGGCTTTTTGTGTTTACTGTCTCTTCCAATCTTTGGATGAAATGTTCAGTGTAGGAATTATATTTTCATTTCAAAAGCTCCATTTTGTTCTCTGCTTGCTAATGTTTTCAGAACTCTCCTCACCGTGTGGTTTGGTCCAGTCTGGTTTGGTCCTTCTCTTTTATATCTCACACAAGCCTCAAGGGCTGATTGTGGTTGGTCATCTGACTGTAATGGAGAATGAGCCCAGAACATAGCTGATCAGAGCTCTGAGTATGTGGGGGCAACACAGCTTGTGAAACAGGGGTGTCGGATTGTACCAAGTTCTTTGAGCTTCCATCCCTTCTTGAACTACAAGCTATGCTTTCACGAGAGTGGGCAGAGGGGTTGTCTAAATTCCAGAATGAAGAGGACCAAAGGTGGCCTCCAGCATCTGCTCTAGCTGCCTTGGATTCCCCAGATACCTTATGAAGTTAAAGAACCTCCTGGGGGATGGGAGTGTTTGTTTCTTGATCTAGGTGCTGGTTGCATGGGTATGTTTTATTTGTGCAAATGTATTGAGCTGTGCACTTCTAATGTGTGCACTTTCTGTGTGTATTTAATACTCCAATAAAAAGGTTTTAAATTTTACCGTGAATCTCTCCAAGCCATTACACCTGTGCTTACTTAATTCTTTAATTATCTTCCTTAACCGGGCCCCTCGGTGGCTCAGTCCGTTAATCGGCCGACTCTTGATTTAGGCTCAGGTCATGATCTCAGGGTCCTGGGCTGGAGCAGGAGTCCAACTCTGATCTCAGTCCAGAGTCTCCTTGAGGATTCTCTCTCCCTTTCCCTCTGCCTCTCCCCCCAGCTCTCTCTCACTCCCTCTCTCTATCTCAAATAAATAAATCTTTTAAAAAATAGCTTCCTTAATGGTCCTTTGTGTGGCTGTGGCACACTATTCTTGTATTGGTGGCCATTCACCATGTTTCCCATATTTGCTCTCGCAAATCTATTCTGCAGGCTTCCAAATCAGGTGAAATGATGTCATCACACTCCATGGACCTCTTCCCCTGACTCCAGGTAAGAACCCAGACAGAATACCTTCAGCAGCTATCTGAGCACTCCGCGAAATGAACTTTAGCAGGAGATTGAGGAAGGAAACCAGACCAGATATAACAGCACTGCAGCTGTTAGTTTTCCGGTTATGTTTCCTTCTCTAGCCTCCTGCCTGAGCATGAACCCTACGGCTCGCAGCCTGAAAGTGCGCACTCAGCAGGGACCCTAAGAGCTCAGGATGAGCAGAGAAAATAAGCCCTAGGGAAGAGGGGAGGCCGATTCCAGGAGTTTTCTTGGTGTTTATGTTTTCTTTCCCTCCCACCAGGTCCTCAGACAGACTCAGGACAGAAGCGCAATTCCACCTGCGGCCGCTAGGGGCCGACAGCTGGAACTCAGAAGGAGGAGAGTCCTTGCTGCCCAGAAGAGCTAGGGTCCCAGAACCTGGCGGGGAATACCACTGCCTCTTCTCTCTCTTTGTCCTCCCTCTGCCTGGCCCTGGAAGCAAACCCCAAACACAGGAAGTACGCAGCAGACTGGGACTAAGTACTCAGCTTGCCAAGCTTCCCAGCCAATGGACCAGGAAGGGAGGTGGGGGAGGTTCTGGGAGGTGGTGGAGGTTCTGGAAGGTGGGAGGGGATGTTGGGGGATGGAGAAGAAGAAGCCCCTGAAGAAAGGGACCCGAGACCTCCCAGGCTCGTGCCCCAGCTGTGCGCACCTGATCAGACCCTGGAGGCAATACCCACTTTGAGAGCTTGGGGAAGACCATCCCCAGTCACAGACTGGTCACTGGGGGGCGCACGTGGGGCCCAACCAAGCAGCACCTGCAAGGCTCCAGAAAGCTGAGCCAGCGCACGTGGGAACCACAGTCCACAGAAGCCACATCAGCACTTAAAGTCCTAACCTCACCCACCAGCTGGACTGCCTGCCATTAGAGAAATGGAAGTTATAGTTAAAGACCATTCCGACGAGGGGATAGCATTGCTTTATATGTGTGTGGTGGTGGTTTCCTGAAATGGTGTGTGTGTTAAACACATAGAAGTGAACACCACCCCAAAATTGTAAGGTATGTAAAATTTGAGAAGTAGTAAAAACGAGAAGAAAAACTTTTCAAACTATGCACTTTAACTGGAGCAGTTTATTTTATCAAATTACACCTCAGTAAAACTTGAGAAAGACAGGGTGGGAGGGAAAAGTTTGAGGGGAGGTCCATGTTCCTGCCCCCCACCCCTTCATAAATACCTGGCTTCATAAGTTCTTCATAAATTTAAGACCCAGGGTTCATTGAGACCCCCCAATCGCAGAAGAAGGCTCAGCTCTCGCACGTGAACACAGAGGTCTAGGGCCTGAAGGCAGCCCCTTCCCCTTTCTCTTAACTCTAGATGACTTTTGTACCCCCATTATGCCTGACTGCCATGTCTGTGTGGATTCCCCACACTGATGCTATTCAATTTGATTTTTTCCTGTTTATCAGTCTCATGTCAATTTGATTCTAGGTCCAGCTAAAAGGACCTTGAATGGGACAGGAACTCAGGTTCCGCAAGAATAGGATGGGATATTCTTGCTCCCTGACACTTGGCATAGGCAGCAGGATACTTTAACTAGCTGGACACCGCTCACCCCCAACACTGCTGCAGGCTGAGACATCCTTGGGACATCTGACAGAGAGACAGTAGAAGGTAAGATTTCTCACCATGTCAGACTCCTGGAATCCCTATCTGCACAGGCCGATGGAACAAGAGTGATCAGAGTCCATTTTCTCTCTTTCTCAATTTAGATGAGCAGGAGAAAATAGTGTGGAACAAATTCCTTGGGCTTAGTGACTCTTTGGTTCAATTTGGTTGAGTACTCTTGATTACTGAAGCATTTCATCCTAGACATGGTCTCTGTTTTCCTTGGTCTATATCATATATGTTGTTTGTCATCTGTTGCTAAGAAACATCTTGGAAGCCAAAGCTGCAAAATTGGGAGACACAAGTAGATCACTTAAAACCTATTAGATTGCTCGCCACCTCAAGAGGATTCCCATGATAGGATGAGCTGGTCATGGAATGGGGTAGATGGACGCTAGTCACCCACCAGCCTCAAGAACCTCCATGCAACAAGGTACACTGTATACAACCCACGCTCCCCAACCCCATGGCACATTCCTCCTTGGTGTTATTTAGGCTCCAAGAGACCCAAGGCTAGGATAAACCTGGTAGATTCTTCCGTTTGTTTTCTTCTATGTCCTAAGAGATTGGCTTTATGACCCGTGAGGATATTCTCTTTGATCTCCACCATCCAGGGGGTGCACTCACTGAGGTAAACCTTGGTGGCCAGTTCTATCTCTGTCAGGCTGTGCCAGTTCTCGGGGGTGTTTGTCATGAGAGGTTCCAGCCCATGAGAACCTTTGTGGTCTCAACCCTCATTGCTTGTTAGTGCTGGAAAGCCCCATTCCAGAAGCACCTTTGTGATGTCACAGATTAGAGGTCTGTGAGGGGAGATGTCTCACATTTTCATGGGAGACTGGAGACAGCATTTCCACTATACACCACCCTTACTAACTGTGCACTGAAGGCCTTTGCTTTCTTGGGGTAATTTGGGGAGTAAGCTTCTGGATCATGGAGGCTGCATCATCATCTATGCCCTCTCTGGACACCTCTTGTGTCCTGGGGTCAGTCTCAAAAAGGCTTATTGGTTTGAGTTGCTGATAAGAGCTACTCCTCATCAATGGCCAGATGATGGATCCTTAAATTGGCTACATTTTGAAAACAAATACATCTTATAAAGCATTCTCATTGTCCTAGTAGTATCATGAGTAGTCCTAAGGACTCCCTTGACAAGATAGAAGTTCGACTTTAAGACAAAAACAAATGTCCCCATGCAGTGTAAACACCTTTGTCTCTTCTTTGTCTTAGTTTCATTGAGTTTTTCACTGGCATTACAGTTGGTTCCTTTAACTTCTATACATGACTCAGTACTCCTCACAATAAGTGGACTCTTCATGCCCTTCCCCTACCCCACACAGCCCTCTCCCACCTCCCCTCTGGGAACCATCCCTTTGTTCTCTGGAGTTGAGTCTGGTTTCTGGTTTGTCTCTCTCTTTTTTTTTTCCTTCGTTTGTTGTGTTTCCCCTTCTTAAACTCTGGCCTCGTGTGCCTGTCTTAACTTCCCTTTCGCTACAAGATTTACAGAGCACACTCTGGCCTGATCTCTAGGTTCAAAGTATCCAGGCTGCTCCTATCCATGCTGAAAGCCAGAAAGTGAATTTCACAAAAGCACCAGGGACTGGCAACAAGGCTCGCTTTGCTGCTACCTTCCAGGGCTCTGTACTCAAGCCCCGCCAGTCTCAGGAATTCTTATACAATGTGTTTGCAGGTGCATCCTTGACCCCCACCATAAAAAACTCATGTCCCCTGGACAGCAGCAAGCTTTTATTTTTTTTTATTTTTTAAACATTTTATTTATTTATTTTAGAGAGAGAGAGAGTGAGAAAGAGCATGAGAGGGGAGAGGGTCGGAGGGTGAAGCAGATTCCCCACTGAGTGGGGAGCCGGATGCAGGACTTGATCCTGGGATTCTGGGATCATGACCTGAGCTGAAGGCAGTTGCTTAACCAACTGAGCCACCCAGGCGCCCCGTCAGCAGCAGAGCTTTTAAAGTATAAAGCCCTTTACCTCTGCTTTCAAAGCTCCAACCAAATTTAGAGAGGAATTACTAAGATTATTTGACTATATTTACAACCTTCTCTTCACAGAGGGAACAAATGTCCAAAATTTCTTCTACATCCTCCCACAAATGATCAATTGAAGGCCAATATTCAGGGGCTAATAGAAGCCAAACTTACATTGTGTATCCAGAAAAAAAGGCTTTTGTTAAAATTCTTTAGACAGACTGGGCGCCTGGGTGGCTCAGTTGGTTAAGCGACTGCCTTCGGCTCAGGTCATGATCCTGGAGTCCCGGGATCGAGTCCCGCATCAGGATCCCTGCTCAGCAGAGAGTCTGCTTCTCCCTCTGGCCCTCCCCCCTCTCATGCTCTCTCTATCTCATTCTCTCTCTCAAATAAATAAATAAATAAAATCTTTAAAAAAAATTCTTTAGACAGACTTTACAAAGGCATAAATCTTTTGGTTCCCATTTTAGTTAGAATTCTCCCTGATATAAAGAAGCAAATTTAGTTAACAAGATGGGGCAGTGGCTTGATATTCAGGCTGTAATCCAGGTCTTTGGGGAATGGGGAACAACTGTCCTTCTTGTAGAAATCTCTACAAAAGGAGAACTACAGCTCTGGAAACAAGTTAAACGCCCCCTAGCTCTCTCAACCTCCAAACCTTGCCTAGTCCTCTCAGAATGTTCTTGAATATTATAAAAGATCAGGCTATTGGAACAAAAGTGTTCTGTATTTTTAAAAACAAAATGGTGAATTTTAAATAGCAATTACCCTGAAACCCAAGAAAAACAATTTTTTACGTTCTTTCTCTGACCCTTGAAATTATAAATCTTCTCATGTGTTTGATATGTAAACACAGCCCAAAATCTCCTGAGACTGATGAAGAAAAAAATTAAAAGGAGGGAAAAGAGAGAAATGGGAACTAAAAGAAAAGCTTTTCAAATAAATAAATAAATAAATAAATAAATAAATAAATAAATAACATCAGAAGGAAGTACTTAAAAATTGAGCCTATAATGTCCTATTCATAAATATTAGTAAAAACAAAATTAAAATTTTGTGTTCATCCTGTCTGTGTAGTGTGTGTGTGTCAGTGTATGTTGTGTGAGATATTTTCTCTACCAACGGGAGGTATTGCTAAAATTTACATGCAAAAGATTTCTATTTAGTTATTTGAAAGCAAGCACTTACAAGCATTGAGCATTCCTTTTTTTTTTTAAAGATTTTATTTATTTATTTGAGAGACAGAGAGCACGAGAGGGAAGAGGGCAGAGGGGGAAGCAGACTCCCCGCTGAGCAGGGAGCCTGATGTGGGACTTGATCCCGGGACTCCAGGATCATGACCTGAGCCGAAGGCGGTCGCTTAACCAACTGAGCCACCCAGGCACCCAGCATTGAGCATTCTAAACTCAGAAAGGCAAAAACTAACCCCAACATTTTTCAGGGTCACAGTATTGGGAAAACATTCGGTACTAAAGCTAATTTAAGGTTGTTGGTTTACTTAAAATAGAGTTAGAGTTAAAATAGCCTTTAGAGTTACCAGCCTAAATATAAAACTTTTATTCTGCTTTTGTCAAATAAGGTCATGCTATCTCTATTGCAAATTTGATCAGGAGAAAAAGAAACCTTAGAATAATCTTTGATTATACCTAATGCCTCATGAAGTTTTAGGGGCAGTTTGAGTGTACTTGTTAAAAACAAGTTAATTAACAGATATAAATAAGATAAAATAGTGAACAGAGATTTATCTACTTTTCTCTTATTATTAAGAAACTAAAGATAAATCTAATAAACAGAGTTCATGCTTTATTGAAATATTGTATTATGAAAAAAGCACATTTTCAAAAATTCCAAATATATTCATCAACTTGTCAATCTAAAGAATTCAGCTGTAACCGAGCTCACAGTTGCTTACTACCCTGATTTCACTGGATATTAAGGTTTCAAAGCATTAAGAATTCTGATAAATGTAACTAAGACCACTAGAAATAACAAGGGAAACAACTCTGTTTGTGAAGAAAGTAAAATACGTGCTGTTTGTAAGAAAAAGTATGAAGAAGAAAAAGACATATTTGTTGAGGGAAAAGAAAATAAGTTTGTCCTTAAGTGAGACTGGTTATTTCAAGAGAAAACATTTAGGTCAAAATCTAAATATAAAAAAAAAGAAATTCTAGAAGATTTATGAAGGAAGGATCCTTGGAAAGAAATTTTATGTGTGGCCAATACTGGCTAAGATTATGATACATTTAAATGACTAAATGAGTTTTAACATCAAAAATGCACCAGTGCGAAGTTTTTGTTTACTCTTTGTTAAAAGTCCAGAGTTTTCTTGAACTATTGGTTTGTTCTCCATAAGAAATTGTAAGTAAAACTTTTTCTTTATCACTTAAGTTTTCTGCCTATAAAAAAACATGATTCTGGTTGACAAAGTAATTTCCTGTGTTTATCACGTCTTTGATTACTTAAGAAAACTGGGTCTTAATATGAAGGGAATTACATTTTGCTCACAATGATGTAACCTTCTGTGTTTGCATTGAGTATCTTTTATTGTCATTTTGGTTAAAAGGATAATTAAATATTGTTTCGGGGCGCCTGGGTGGCTCAGTCGTTAAGCGTCTGCCTTCGGCTCAGGTCATGATCCCAGGGTCCTGGGATCGAGCCCCGCATCGGGCTCCCTGCTCAGCCAGGAGCCTGCTTCTCCCTCTTCCACTCCCCCTGCTTGTGTTTCCTCTCTAGCTGTCTCTCTCTCTGTGTCAAATAAATAAATCTTTTAAAAAAAACTGTTAAAAATATTGTTTCATAATGGTTTGTAACCCCTTTCAATCAAACATTCAAACCATTTTGATATTTTGTGACATACTTCCCAAAATCAAATTCTAAAATAAAGTCTTTTGACCACAGTCTGGGGTGTCCCAAAGGGCTCGTGGAACATTTCAGAGATTTTGTGGCCAATTAAACTAATGAGTGTTATTTGGTACCTTACCTTCTATGGGAAGCATTGCCAAATAAGTGATATGAATTTCTTAGATATAATATTAAAATACATGTCCTAAAAATTATATGAAACTTCTAGAAATCTGATGTCCTGGTATGATATTATCTCAAAATTTTGTGAGTCACAGAAATAACCAGATTTCCTTGTCAGCTGCACTGGAAAGAACTCTAATCAGATCTCCAAACTTGGCCATTTCTAAGCCTTTCTCTCATTTACAGACAGTTACACTTATACTCAGATGCCTCAATAAATGTGCAGATGTGCTTCCTTTTCAATGAGATTCATGGAAAAAACTCTGAGTACAAGTTTCTGATAACCTTAAGACCATAAATCTGAATGAAGTGAAAATATCCAAAAGTAATACAAAAACTGGATTCAAGCAGAATCAGAATTAATAACATGACTCTGAACAACTTGAGAATAATTATACTCTTTATGACTTTTCTTTGAAATGTTGCTACTTTTTAATGCTTTGTTTTTGCAGATTTAAGGAAACTTTGTCTCTTAAGCCAACTGACTTACAGCAATTTGATAAAATAAAATATGCCTTTGTGAACAAATGGAAACATTTCTCTTTGCTCCTTACCTGAACCCTCCAGATTTCAGAAACTGTCAGTGGGTATTCTTCTATTTTTATGACAATCTATTTATTTGCTTCAGTTCAGTAAAAATCTGTTCTCTTTATGACTGGACACAGTTGGAAACACTGGTTATAGGTACAAGATCTGGACTGGAATGTCCAATTTGGGGGGACATGCATAGGCTCAGGTGTGACCTGACAGCTGTAGCTCAGGTTGACTTTATGGAGTCAATAGAGCCCCTTGGAAATACCAGACTGATACCTTGTTTACAGAGTTCTCAGCAGTCTTACCAGGTGTGTAAAAAGGTCACTTCCTGGCAGGTGCAGGATGTCTGGGGGACTTAGAGAAGAGAGGAACTCATCCAAATCTATAGGCATTACAGGCAAAGTCTGATGGC
Organism: Leptonychotes weddellii; assembly: GCF_054177405.1. Lineage (NCBI taxonomy): Eukaryota > Metazoa > Chordata > Mammalia > Carnivora > Phocidae > Leptonychotes > Leptonychotes weddellii. The sequence continues at coordinate 6,165,583 of NC_138383.1, read as the reverse complement.
AAGTATTTGGTTTGTCTTCTGGCCTTGAGAGGCTATTAAACTTCATGTAGAGATTTTTTTTAAGATTTTATTTATTTATTTATTTATTTATTTATTTATTTATTTATTTGAGAGAGAGAGTGAGGGTGGGGACAAGCAGAGGGAGAGGGAGAAGCAGACCACCTGAGTACAGAACCTGATGCAGGGCTCGATCCCACAGTCCTGAGCCGATATCTCAACCTGAACCGAAATCAAGAGCTGGTCACTCAACTGAATGAGTCACACAGACACCTCTTATGTAGAGATTCTCTTAGAAAACTTCTAGCAAAGCAGTTTTAAGATACAGCTGCAAGCCAGCAAAAAAAGAAAAAATGAAATTTTGCCATTTGCAACGTCGTAGATGGAACTAGAGGGCATTATGCTAAGCAAAATAAGTCAATCAGAGAAAGACAAGTATCATATGATCTCAGTGATATGAGGAATTTGAGAAACAAGACAGAGGATCATAGGGGAAGGGAGGGAAAAATGAAACAAGATGAAACCAGAGAGAGAGAGAGAAAAACCATAATAGGCTCTTAATCTCAGGAAACAAACTGAGGGTTGCTGGAGTGGTGGGGGTGGGAGGGATGGGGTGGCTGGGTGATAGACATTGGGGAGGGTATGTGCTATGGTGAGCGCTGTGAATTGTGTAACACTGATGAATCACAGACTTGTACCCCTGAAACAAAGAATACATTATATGTTAATAAAAAAATAATTAAAAAAAAGATACAGCTGCAATTCTTGCTGCACTTATGTAAATAATCAGGCCACGGTTTTTTGGAAACTAGATTTATTTTGCAAACAAATTCATGTTAACTTGGTTATCTTTGGTGATAACGAGGGTGATTATAGAGACAAAAGATATTTCAATAACACATCTTTGTACGTATTAGATTTTAATACTAATCATTATAAGCGGGACTAGGTCCTGATTTCTTCCAGTATCCTCCACTGCCCGGCTACGACTCTCCATGCTAGCATTTTGAGTTTTCTCCCCTTTCTGATTTGGAATCATTGAGAATGAGAACTGCCCCTTTTCCTGAACAGCTTGATGTACACTTCAGAGAAATCAGCACAATAGCTCACACATAGACAATCTTTGTGCCAATTGCTCAATGGGCCACTCAGATCACCAGAGACATTTGAACTACAGACCCGGAGGTTTTGTCTGATTGCCACAACCTGCCTTCACTCTACCTGAAGATGCTTCGAGTTGACATCTAGAAGTCTGTTCCCCTGGCTGCCCTCAGAACTCGGAGACTGGCTTAACATTTGATCCAGTCATTAACCATTGTTTTCTTTTTGTTTCTATAGAAATGCCTCTTATTTAATACCTGATGACTTACTCTGTAGTCCTGATGTTGAGAATACACCTGCATCTCTGTTTTCTGAAATGAGTTTGCCTAAACTGACCTACTGTCAGTCCTAATAGACCAGTTCAATGGGAAGAAACATCCCACCAGCGTAACTTTTAATGTGTGAAACTTCAGAGAAGTTTAAATTTAAGTTTTCTCTGATGAACCCAACTACATGGCAGAGCAAACATTTGTCTACAAAACATTTACTGTTCCTAATCTTCCTGTGAATTGTGTTCCGCCTCTTTGAAGTCTCAGAGCCCTGCCCTTCTCCTTAATTCAGGATGAAATTTATACCTCTTTTTGCCTGACTGCCATGATTGTGTGGATTCCCTGTATGTATGCTATTAAATGTGATTTTCTCCTGTTAATGTCAATTTCATTCTTAGTCCAGCTAGAAGAACCTTGAACGGACAGGAACTCTTGCTCCCCTTCCCTCTCCAGGGCTGGCCCAACTCACCCACTACTCCTCCTGTTGGTAAAGCCCTTGGCTGCTCTGCCTCCAAACCCCCCACCCTGGCAAGGCCTTCTGAGGGTAGCAAGTGGCAGAAAGAGGGCCCCAAGGGCTTTGTCTTAGGAAGGCTAGCCTGGTGGAGGCAGGTGGAGAGGGACTCCCTGGGCCCATGGACCAGATGTTGAGACAGATAGACTTTAGGAGTGAAGATGACAAGAAATTGCATTCTGAGCACATCTGAGCTGCTCACAGGGTGGACCGCTCTACAGAGATGCCAGTAGCCAATGGAAGTCCAGAACTGGGCTGGGGAAGGGGGTGGCAGGAAGTAGGTGTGCAGAGACTGGAGGTGGTGCCAGAGAGTGGGGCAGAGACCCTCTCCAGAGACAAGGTCATCAGGGACAGACACTAGGGGATGCTGAGGTGAGGGGCCAGAGCAAGAAGAGGGCACACCTCATCACGTCAACCATACGATCCAAAGAACAGCACTGCCTTTCTCCTAATTAAGAAAATCAGGAAGTAACTGAAGAAAAAAATTAAGGGAAGTAGATGAGAGAAATTGAAAAAGATTAATTTAAGAAAACGAAGGCAGTTGGCCTCTGAGCTCAGTTCCAGTCTCTGGAGGGCAGGGGGCATCAGCTGAGCACCAGGGAGACAACCCAGGCAGGCAGGACATGTGGCTGCTCCCGGTTCTGTTCCTTCTCATCATCCAAGGTGAGTGGGGCAGGGGCTTCAGGACGGAGCACCTGCAGGGCTGGGGCGGGACACAAACAGGGTTTATCCTGGGGGAAATGGCAGGACATTTCACTCACCAGACACTAATTCTTTAAAAAAAATTTTTTTTTTTAGTTTTGTTACCTGACAGGTACTAAGTTGGGTTTTGGGAAAAGAAACATAAAATGAACAACACAAATGGTGTCTGTCTTCTAGTGCACTCCTTCTCAACCTTGGCAGATAGTTGGATAGACATATGATGGATGGATGCATGGATGGAGCATGGATGGATGGATAGATGATAGATAGATGCATACATGGGCACATACATATGCATATATACACATACATAAATGCATGAATTCCTAAGGAACTTGGAGGGAGCACAAAAGCTCAAGCTCCAAGTGAGACCCACTCAAGCAAGGTGGGGTTCAGCTATCTGGATTATTTATAAACCTGCACTACTGGTCTTGACTTGTAGCTAGAGCCGGGATCTCTTCTGAAGAGCTCAGATACAGGGAGGAAGACAGGCAGCAAAACCAGGGGTGATAGGATCTCTGGAGAGTTGTTCAATCCCACACATCAGGCTGCCCAAGTCTCTGCTCTGGATGAGCCAAGGAACAGACCATCGTCCAGGGTCATAAGTGCAACAACGGAGACAGGGACAAAGTACTCTGATGGCACCCGGAGCAACCCAGTTAGCTGCAGAACCGGAGACACCATAGAAGAGACACTGTTTGAGCTGAGCCTTGAGGGATGAATAGAAGGCTTGATTAAGCAGAGCAGAGAGAACATTCCAAGTAGAGGGAACAGCTTGTGTAAATATAAGGAGACACAGAAGAGCAAGGTGTGTAGTAAAATAACAAGCAATCACCTGTGTGAATGAATGTGTATGTGTGAGTGTGTATGTTTACTTCCATGGATGGATTCGGAGGGTGAGGGACTTTAGGTGTTTTGGGGTTAGAGTGTCAGGGGTTGGGTAGGGAGGGGGCCGCACTGTCTCACCAGCTCTAGGATTCAGAAATACACCTGGGGTGCAGTGTGCGTTCTGCACTGCCGGGGAGAGGTGTTGGCAGAGGGCAAGGGAAGGGTTGTGGTCAGTAGGATCGAAGTGAGCAGAGGCCCCTGTATTGGGCAGTTAGGAGCCCCAAGGGGGACATCCAAGAGAGGAGACAACTAAAGACATACTGCAGGGGATTAAGAGACAGGTGGGATGTGGCAGTTAGACAGAGAGCAGAGGCTCCTGGCTGGTCTTCAGGGCATTACCAGATGCCCCAGCATCATCCACACCATCCCAGGGCTCAAGGGAAGATGACATGAATGTTGGGTTTCTGTCTTCTAGGCCACTTCTCCATCTACCAGGAAAGAACTGTGAGAGGCACAGAGGGGGGCACACTGACGACAAACTGTGAGTATGGCCGAGGGTGGGAACCCTATAAGAAGTGGTGGTGCCGTGGGAAGAACTGGAATTCCTGCAGAATCCTTGTAAAAACCACCGGGTCAGAGCAACTGGTGAAGAAGGGCAGAGCGACCATCCAGGACTATCACAACCAACGCACAATCACCATGACTTTGGAGGGGCTCCGGCTGGATGACACAGACACATACTGGTGTGGAATTGAGAGAATCGGCGAAGACTTGGGGTACAAATTTTCCGTGATTGTCGACCCAGGTAGGCACTACGCCCTCCTGTGTCCTGGAGCCCTGGTACCACCCACAGAGGAGTCAGGACTGTTCCTCTGTCTTCCCAAATGGATGGAGAAGAGTCTCTAAACTTGCCTGAGACTCCACCTGTGTGTGCGTGTGTGCGCGTGTGGGTGCATGTGTGAGCAAGTATGGTTGGGGGCACCAAGAGTCTGGGAAAGACTGGAAGAAAGAGCAAGCCCCACATCTCTGCATGTCTCCAGCTGCTCTCCCCAGAGGGAGCAGAGAAGCAGAGACTCGGCTAGGACAGGCTTGTCCAGGGAAGGCAGCTCCTCTTTTCCTGGTCACGTCCACGCTCAGTGCAGCCCCAGGCTGAGTGGGGCCTTGTCAGGTGTGCAGGGAGGAGTGGGTGCTAGAAAGCCATGGTCCTGATGGTCTCAGCTATAGGACAAGAGACTATCTCCCTGCCCCCTCCTTCTTCCCCTCCTTCCTCTGGCAACATAAGCACAAAGGAGCAGGCGAGGGACTCTGAACCCATTTCTGGGAGATGGAAAGGCAGACTCCACCAGAGTGCTGGGAACCCCTCTCTGGGGCTACCTCTGAGCCTTGGAGGGGACTCTGGGCTCCACTAGGGCCTCCCTGGAGACAGGCCTGGAAAGGGAGTCAGGCTGTAGCCCCACACACACAGCTCCAGATCTGGACCCCTCAGTCTTCTCTCCAACATACAGACCCACAGACAGACCCAGAGACTAGGTAGGTAATACATCTGATACTCATTAGCTCATTTACAAAGCAGAGAAAAGTCTCTTCACACTTAGCATGCGCAAAATGGTGTGCAAAAGTGCCCACTGGACAGGTATGCTGGTAGAATGTTCCAGAGATTAACTGAAAAAGACAACAAAGGTGGGTGGATGTGTGCAAGACTGCAGGAGAACTGGGGCCAGAGATTTGGAGTCTGGACCCTCCAACCAGATAAGCCTTCGCTGGCAGGACTGGTGTAATAAGAAAGGCCCCGGGGAGGCAGGCTGGACCTCAGAAGACAGCAGGGGCTGTGGGCTCTGGGCGGCTACAGGAGACGGGGGAACCCTCGGCCAGCCAGCTCGTGGGTCACAGTGCTTCAGGGCAGGTGGCACACAGCCTGCTTTGGGCAAGGCTGAGACTCAGAGAAGAGCTGGCCTGGCTGATTGAGGGCTGCAGGGGTGGGAACGTGGCTCTGACGTGCTCAGCTGTGCCAAACAGACCCTGAGATTGAGCTGAATGTAATTGCTCCAGAGCTCCCCACCCAACATGCCTCCCCCGGTGGTGAACTGCTGTTTCTCTGCAAATGAAATAATTGCATGTTTGGAACAGGAAACCAAAAAGATGCAAGAGCAGACCAATGTGCCTGAGTGATGAGGCTAAGGCAGAAGCTTCTTCACCCTGGGGGTGGGGAGTGGAGAAGGCCATGGGAGCCACCTGCGTCACACTCACCACCCTGCCCTGCCCTGTGTGTTTAGCACCAGATCCAACAGATTTTCCCAAACCTGTGACAAGACCCACAACAGCCAGTTGGGATTCCACATTTCCATTTACCCTGGGCATCAACAGCACCCAGCCCGTGACTCTGATCAACCCCGACAGCAGGTGAGCAGAGCTGGACCCCAGCAGACCTTTCCCACTGCTGCCCTGTGACCACTTCCCACAGGGTACTCTCTCAGGGACCCCCCGCCTTGGCCCCACTGAGGTTTCCTATGCAGGGGAGAATCAGCAAGGTCTGCACTAGGCCCCCCTCTTTATACCTCTGAGCACTTAAAAAACTCCCCACTCTGCAAGAGGAACCCAGACAAAGTTCTTCAGCTGGGCTGCAGGAGAGAAGTCTCTGGCCTCCTTCTGACCTGCCTCCCAACCCACAAGAACCACAAAGAGGTGTAGGTGGTTCCAGCCTCAAGTATGCCAGAAGAGAAGTACTCTGTATTCCTTTCCTGTGGCCTCTGGAACAAATCACCACCAACCTGGTGGCTTACGACAAAAAGAGTTTTATGATCTTATGGTTCTGGCGGTCAGAAGTCTGAAATGAGTCTCCCTGGGCTAAAGTTAAGGTGTTGGCAGGGCTAGTTCCTTCTGGAGGCTCTAAGGGAGAAGACCTTCCTTGTCTTTTCCAGCCTCTGGAGGCCCTGCACCCCCTGGCTCCGGGTCCCTTCCATCCTCACAGCCAGCAGTGGTGGTTGAGTCCTCCTCATACCACATTACCAGGATACTGGCTCTCCCCTGTCCTTTCATTTATAAACACTGCTGATGACATTAGGTCCACCCAGGTAA
>NC_138383.1:6135034-6158600 GCF_054177405.1 Leptonychotes weddellii | reverse complement strand
CCCCCTCTCATGCTCTCTCTCTCTCATTCTCTCTCTCAAATAAATAAATAAAATCTTTAAAAAAAAAAAAAAAACACTTCACTTTCGCGTGAGGCTCTGCATGAAGGTTTTCTGCAACTCAGACTTTTTCTGTAGGAGCACAACTTCTTGTTTACTCCACTCTCTACGTGTTCTCAAGAGAGGAAAAGTAAACCCCTGGCCCTCATCCAGACTACTCTCGAGGGAGGAACAACACACTGTTAGGAAGGGCTGGGTCCCAAGGAGACCCTCACAGGCTCCCTGACACAGGTTTGGGGCACGAAATGACTACCCCCAACCCCGTCACCATCCCCAGGGTCTTACCATCTTTCTTCACCACCTTTCCCCCTTCCCTTCTAGCCATACAACTCTCCATAAATGTAAAGTGGTCACATTTTTCCAAATGGTGTTTGTAATCCCAATGGGTATGGTGGGTGGGAGAATGCTGGAACAGAGAGGAAGGAGCTAAGCCAGAAGCTGGGATGGAAAAAAAAAAAGAAGAACCAAAATTTCAGTCTTTACAAGTGACTCCAAAGCTTTCATCTGGACCCAGGAGGAACTCTAGCTGTAAATGGATGGAAAGTTGAACCTGTGGGGTTGGAGAGATCAGCCAGTCCATGTGAAGGGGTAGGAAGAAGTTTCCATCTCCAGTTTAACTGCACCCAAGCTAGGGCATTTAGGCAAATTTTTCAGAGTTAAGCAAGCAGATGTGAAGAAACAGTGATATGCTGGTAAACCAGCTCTGGGCAGGGAGCGAGGCGAGGTGCAAGGAGAAGCCATGGTTCGTAGTGTTTCCTGGTTTCTGTGGTGTAAATACTCTCACTATGACTAATTTCAGGCTAACAACATGCCATCACTGGATGTAGGGTTGGGAAAATAAGACCATAATCAGCTCTTGTGAGTGGGTGCAAGCCAGCTCTACCCACTACTGCTTTGGGTGCCCATTTCCTAAATTATGATGATTCAGGAAAAAGTCCATTATCAAAAAAAAGAAAATATCCATTATCATCGTCATCCTCATTTAAGACATTTTGAGCACCTCCCATGTGTAATGAGACACATCTCTTTTAAATGTCTTTCTGAGTCTAAGATCTCAGTTATGAGGGCCCTGGGGACACTTGAAGATCATCCCATCCACTCTCTTGTGTTACTGAGAAGAAAATTACATTTTGACCAGTGTCACCCAATTGGTCTTCTTTCTTTAAACCTCTGCCTTTCCACCCACTATTCTGGAACAGTCCATCATTATGTTGGGCAGGTTCTATGTCTCACCCAACATAAAAATTATTCTACAAACATGAAGAATACCCTCTAATTTTTACCCTGAACTTACTTCCCACAGAGAATGGGCTCTCATGCATGTTGAATGTCTTTTTTTTTTTTTTTAAGACTTTCTCTTCCGAAACTCCAGCCTTCAATGGACAATTCTTTTTATCTGACTACACCACACGTTGTTCTAGCAGGGGTTTAAGGTGGATGCTGAGGATGCCTTTTTAGACCCTTCTTTAATTCCTTCTAAGAAACCTTTCCAACCCCTTTAAACTAAGCTCTGACAAAACAGAACTATTGCTAATTCCTGAACTTTCCATGATCTTTAAAGAGATCCACACTGTTGCATAAGCTATTCCCACTTTCCACTCAGCCAACTCATTCATCCATCAAGACCAAAGTCCAGTGAAGCCTCGGTGAGGACTTGTATTGGGTCGAGAAGTGTTTGGGGCCCTTGTGGTGTACCTCCACACCACATGAATAAATCTCTTCTACAGAAAGGTCTACACTGTATCACAGTGACTTGACTCCCTCATTCAACCATGAGTCTCTGAGTGCAGAAGTTGCTCTCCTGGCACAGAGCTGGTGCTCATTAAGTATATGTAGGAGCTGTAGATGAATGTTTGAGTGGATAGAAGGATATACAGATGGATGAATGGATGTGTCCTTCCTGTTTCTGCTGAGACTTCTCTGGCTTGAACCCAGGACAGACCTTCCACCCACTATTCCAATACCAAGTGCCCAAAGCCCCAGCCCCACTCACCTGAGAGGCAGAGAAGGAGCAGAAATGGGGACAGCCACATGGTCCTGTCTCTCTGTCTGGTGCCCCAGCAAATCCAGGTGCTTGTGACAGAGCCTGTGGGGTCCACTTGCTACTTGCTCCAGTTTCCTTTGTGTTTCTGTCTCTCACCTACTTCCTTTTTCATCTCCTAGCCACTTCCTATTTTGAAGCCCTACTTAGGAAAAGGGGAAGAGTGGCAAGAGATACTTCAGAGAATGGCCTAAGAACAACAAGAGAAATCTGCTGATCTTTTCTTCATTTAATGGCAATATAATGTTTGGATCATACCCCAAGGCTTCATGAAAGTCAGTCCCAAAATATAAAACCTCCAACAGAGGACAGCTTTTGTCCCCATCTCTCATTTTTCTTCCTGTCCGAGGCTGCTTGCTTGACCTAACCAGCTGTCCCTTCTCTCTGGCTGCATACTTTTGGGTCATAAAACACCCCACTTAAATATCTGGGGTGAGGACTCCCCATAACTCAACGATTACCTCCATGTGGTTGACCTCATACCTCTTCCTCTAACCTAGTCTCTCTTCTGGGCTCTGGACCCAACTTTCTGACTTCCTGTGGGGAAGCTCTACCTGCTTGTATGCTATTAATCTAATTCAATATAAGGGTGTTGGTGAAGCGCATAGATTCTGGAGTCATGCAGATTCAAATCCCATCTCCATCATGTACTAACCATGTGCCCGTGGGCATGTTGCTAAATCACTCTCATCCACAGCTTCTTCATCTGTAAAATAGAGTAATAGTAACCATTCTTACCTCATAGGAAATAAAGGGGTGAACAAACGTAAAGCACTTGGCACAGTGCCTGGAACATAGTAACAGCTCAGTAAATGTTAACTATCCTCAGAATAGTCCTGGACCGGGACTAGCTTCTCATCTGGTCTGTCAACCAGCTATACATTCCCTCCAATTTAACTTACACATCAGAAACATATTCTTCTCAAAGACACAGGTATCAGCTTTGCCCAAATTATTTAAGTTCACAACAAAGCTGTAAGGCAGGTAGCATTATCCCCATTTTATAGATAAGAAGACAGAGGCACAGAGACGTCCTGAAACCAGAGATCATCAAATCAAGTCCACATATCCCAGGCAAGTTTGTTAGCCCTAAGGATTTGGGGGGAAAGCCAGTAGAGGAAGTAGGAAACTGACAAAGAGCTTAGCAGCTAAGAAGTCAGGAGATCACCTCCCCAAAGGAAGCAACAGCCTCTTTCCCACCTCCATCGCCCCAATATCTTACCAATGCCAGAGGCCACAGGCTGCATAATCCACAGCATGGTTTATACAACATGGGAACCACTGTCTGGTGTCAACCCAATGCCCAGAGTCATTTTGCTTGGGGACAGCAGGAGGCCCATAGGGCTCTGGCCTGCACACCCCCATCAGCAACTGTCAGAAGCACCTGGAACACATACATTTGGGCGAAGAGGCTTAGCTCCTAGGAGACAAGGCTCATCTTATCACTGTCTGCTCCACCACACTAGAGAGGAGATAGAAGCTGGGGCAGTCCAAAGATGAGCACAGACAACATTATTAGGGAAATGCAGCCATCAAGGAATGCAAATCAAGACCATGGTGAGACACTACTTTACACCCACTAGGATGGCTACCATCAAAAAGTCGGATAGTAAGTCTTAGCAAGGATGTCAAGAAGTCAGAACACCCCGGGGCGCCTGGGTGGCTCAGTCGTTAAGTGTCTGCCTTCAGCTCAGGTCATGATCCCAGGGGTGTCCTGGGATCGAGCCCCGTATTCGGCTCCCTGCTTGGCAGGAAGTCTGCTTCTCCCTCTCCCACTCCCCCTGCTTGTGTTCCTCCTCTCGCTTTGTCTCTCTCTGTAGAATAAATAAATAAATAAATCTTTAAAAAAGTTCAGAACACCCATATATCCATTCATGGGAAAGAAAAATGGTGCAACCACTTTGGAAAACAGTCTACAAATTCCTCAAAGGATTCCACATAGAGTTACCATATGACCCAGCGATTTCACTCGTAGGTGTACACCCAAGAGAAATGAAAACATATGTCCATGCTAAACTGGTACACAAAGGTTTCTAGTAACATTATTCAGAATATCTAAAAGGTAGAAACAACCCAAATGTCCATCAACAGATGAATAGATAAACAAAATGTGATCTAACCTTACAACAAAGTATTATTCAGCCATTAAAAGGGATGAGACCTGCTACAAGGTGAACCTGAAAATGTTACGCAAAGTGAAGGAAGCCAGTCACTGAAGACCTCATAGTATGTGATTCCATTCATTACAAAGTCCAGAATAAGGAAATCTATAGATACAGAGTCGTGTAGTGGTTGCTTAGGACTTGGGGAGATGCAGGAAGAGATGATAGCTAGAAAGTATGGGGTTTCCTCTTGAAGATGATGAAGATGCTCTAAGATCGCGTGTGGTGATGGCCGCCCATATCTGTGAGTACGCCAAAAGCCACTGAATTGCACACTTTAAATGGGCGAGTTGCATGATATGTGAACTATATCTCAATAAAGCTTTTTGTTTTTGTTTTTTTTTTAAGATGAGCACAGAGAGGCAGGAGGCTGGCTGGCGGGTGGGAAGGGAGAGGCAGGGACGGGAGATGGGTCTCAGAATGGTGCTCTCCTCTGCCCCCCACCCCATTATGTGTATTTATTCTTCAACCAGAGCACAGCACATGGGCCCCGGGAAGACCAGGCTTTTCAGAGCATCAGCAGTGGGTAGTGAAGGGACCGGGGTAGGGGAGAGGGCGCCACACAAGAGAGCTGCCTCCCAGAGACAGGTGTCTGAACCTCTCCCCCACTCTCAGAAATGAGCGACCCATATGTAGGAGAAAAGTCAGAAAGCTCAGCTCCAAAATTAGAAGAAAAAAAGATTAGACACCTGCCCATACAGGCAATGCTGAGCAAAGGAAGGATGAAGCAGTAACAAGCACGAGCTCGCCCATAATTGCTTCTACTAACATTTCCTTTATTAAAAAAAAAAAAAATCCACACAGCTCTTGAGAGGTGCTCATGATAGAGTTCTAGGAAATAAAATAATTAAATGATAAATGCATTTTTAAAACTGAAAAAATAGGTGGACTCTGCATAAAACAATGGAGACGAAGAATAATGTGAGTCAAAACCTCAATGATTGAGGAGAGAATTTTTCTGGGGGCCTGTCCAACTCCAGAAAGGACCCCATGCAAGCACTAATAAGCAACTACTGTAGAAATAGAGCATCTGGAGTGGTGGCGTGGTGTCCTTGAATGGGTGTCAAATCTGGATGTCAGTGTGTGAATAATGCAGACGTTGCTGGTGCTTTTGAAAGAAAAGGAGGAAGCTTTGAAATCTGATTCAGTGGCTTCCCTGCTTTCAAACTTTCGCCATCTCCCCTTTAGCTAGAGTCAAGTCCAGACCCTGGTGTGATATACCAGACCCGGCTCCTGGCTGGCTTCCAGCCTCTCCCAGTCCTCCACAGCTCACACTCTGTGCCCCAGCCATTGCAAACGACTTCCAATGCCCAGACAGCAGGTGCTCCCTTGGGCCAGCAAGATGGTGCACACGGTGATCTCTCGATGCCCACCCAACCTCCCATCCACCTGTCCGGGCACCTGCACCCTCTCAGCTTCCTTCAAGATACAGATAAAGCCTTCCCTTCCAACCCCGGCGCTGGCAGACTTGACCCCTGCCTCAGCCACCGCCACACCTGTGTTAAGGTCATTCTTTCCTAACCCTGCCCCAACATGCTTTCTCGGGTTTTCTGCCTTCAGTTTTGCTCTGTTTTGTTTTGTCTTTGGAGGTTCCCTCAGGTCCTGTGCATTGAGTTCATTGGTCCAGGAAACCGCCCCTCCCCTCCGACAAAACTTGTCATTTCTTTATTTGGTGCTTTCAGTTCCATCCCCTGTTCACACACCTCAAAGACAATCCTTCAGTGGACATCCTTGCCTCCCTGTGATTATAAGGTACACCTGCTTGCTTTGTATGCATATGTTTAGCCGAGCTGTCTTTCAACAGATGAATGGATAAAGAAGATGTGGTTCTTATACACAATGGTATATTATTCAGCCCTCAGGAAGGATGGATACCCACCATTTGCATCGACATGGATGGAACTGGAGGGGATTATGCTAAGTGAAGTAAATCAAGCAGAGAAAGACAAATATCATATGGTTTCACTCATATGTGGAACATAAGTAATAGCATAGAGGACCATAGGGGAAGGGAGGGAAATCTGAAGGGGGAGAAATCAGAGAGAGAGACAAACCATGAGAGACTATGGACCCCGGGAAACAAATTCAGGGTTTCAGAGGCACCTGGGTGGCTCAGTCGTTAAGGTGTCTGCCTTCGGCTCAGGTCTTGATCCCGGGGTCCTGGGATTGAGCCTCACATGGGGCTCCCTGCTCAGCAGGAGGCCTCCTTCTCCCTCTCCCACTCTCCCTTCTTGTATTTCCTCTCTTGCTGTCTCTCTCTCTGTCAAATAAATAAATAAAATCTTAAAAAAAAAAAACTAATGATGTACTATACAGTGGCTAACTGAACATAATAAAAGTTAAAATAAATTTTTAAAATAAAAATAAAAAATAAAATAAAATAAAACCACATTTTTTGGATGGTTTTGGGCCATCCATCTCATTCTGGTTTTACTTTCTTCACTCAGCACCAGGTTCTTAAGCCTCATCCGTGTCACTGAGTGTCCAGTTTGCTGTTTTCCAGCTTCAGCTTCTATTCCATAGCAGGTGCTCGAGGCCACTCGTCGGTGCCTCGTGTTGGACGCCTAGGTGGCCCCCAGCTCCCTGCCTCCATGAACAATGAACAATGAACATCCTCTAGCATGAGTCCTAGCGGCCTGCAGAACATTTCCCTGGGATATACACCCCAAAGCAGGATTTCCAGGTCCCAGGATAAACATACCCTCAACCTGACAGATTGCTGTCCAGAATGGCCACACTTGGCTGTCAAGTCTCATTCCTTGAAGCCAAAGTCTACAGCCAGAACCTGTTTCACTAATTGGAGCAGAGTCTTCACAAACTGTGCACTGTGACTTCCCCCCTTGGATGCTGGCCAGCAGTTTGGCATGGATTTATTCAGTATTCAGGTAAAAAAAAAAAAAAATAGTTCCTCAACTCTTACTGAAATCCCTCTGTCTAGACTGTCCAGTGCAGCTTAAGACCAATTCAGGATCCTTGTTTGGCTCCTCAAGGGCAAAAACCAGGGCCACCCGCCAAGACCTTCTGGTGCATTATCAACAATCACTTCGTGCCTGCACGCGCCACGGTGGATTCCGGGCGCCCAGTGGCTGCACACCCAAGCCATCGCTAATTCTGCCTACAGTGGCTCATTGTCCCGACCACTCCCAGTTCTGCTGCCCCAGTCACCCTCCCCGACCCCGTGACGGGTTGTACAGCTTCGCTTCACTGGGCCTCTTGGGAATGGGGGTCTTCTCCTCTGAGGCCCTGCACTCCCAAACAGCAGGCCTCTGGCTTGTCCTCACTCTGCTCCTCATGGGAAGCTTGGCTGCTGTCCCCTTAACCGCTGGCCTCCCACTCCTTCGGAGAGTGCACCTCTCCCTGGCTGGCACCTCTCTAGTTCCCAGTTCCTTCGTTAGAATGGTGGCATCCACCTCCTGACGACTGCTGTGAGGAATGAATGAGATCACTGACATCAAGTGCTAGGCACAGACCCTGACCTGATGTTAGCAACTGATACCACACACACAGACACACACCAGTGGGCTGACCAAATGTCCCCCGCCTCTGTGCCTGGCAGTGAACAGCTGTAGTCTCCATATCCTCCCACCCATCTGGGTAGGTGGTAGTGGTTTCATGGGACCTGTGTGTTACCTCTCCTGAACTTGCTTCATTCTTTTCTCCATCTCTTCCCCCAACCCAGGGAAGATTCAGTAAGTGACAAGTCCCAGACCCACTCACCCAGAGGCAGAGAAGGGGCCGAGCTACAGCCTGTCTCCCCAGCCCCAGAACATCCAGATCCTTATCTTCTGACGTCTGGCCGAGGAGTTCCAGCCCTCGATACTGTCACTTCCTGTCATATTTTGTTATCTGTTTCCTTCCTCTGCTGCTTCTTCATTTTAAGTTGCAAAGTTATTGGGAAAGGGGAAGAACCTGCTGAAAAAGAGAGTGACCCAAAACCAGAGCCACAGGGGGAGCTTGATGGCACCTTGTCCCCTCACCTGCCAAGGGCCCGCCCAGCCACAGCAGGGCCCACCTGGCTGGATCCTAGGCTGTCCTTGGCTCTCGGCCCCAAGCCGAGATCCACAGCTCCAACCCTGCCCTGCGGGAAGTGCCTGCCCACTGTGGTCACAGCGCAGGTCCTCTTGGGGGACAGTTTCTGATCCAGCTGTGACCAAGATTTACATCCTGCTCAGTTCAAAGCTTCTTCAACCTGGATGCTCTTTTTAGTGTCACACAGAGGAGACATACTCCAGTCTTACAGTTCTAGAGGTTGGAAATCTAAAATTGGTTTCCCTGGGCCAAAGTCAAGGTGTCAGCAGGGCTTCATAACTTCTGGAAGCTCCAGGGCAGAATCCACCTCCTTGCCTTGTTCCACCTGCATGTGGCCCCACACCACTCCACCCTTGGCTTCCATCAGCACATCTGTTTCTCTGACTCTGACCTTCCAGCTTCCGTTTTATAGGACTCTTACGATAACATTGGGCCCACTGGATGATCCAGGATAATCTCTCCATCTCAGGATCTTTAACTTAATCACTTCTGTTAAGTTCTTTTTGCTGTTCAAGGTAAAATAGTCACAGGTACTGGGGATTATAATGTGGACATCTTTTGGGGGGCCACTATTCTGCCAAGTAATGGAGCTTAGGGAGGGATGAAGAGAGCCCTTCCCTTCCTCTTATAACAAGCTCCTCTTTTACACCCTAAATATCATTTCACTCTGCTCCAAGGGTCCCTTGATCTCCCACTAGTTTGGTGATTCACTGGAAGGACTCATACAACTTGACAAGTTATAGTCATGGCTAAGGTTTATTACAGTGAAGGATACAGTGCAGGAGTAGCAGGAAGGGTATTCATGGGCAAACACTAGAGATGGGGTGCAGGTATCTAAGTCACCCCTCTCTACAAGTGCCATGGGAACATGCATTTCTCTCTGGCTGCAAACGAGAGACATGTGTGAGATGTCTCCACCCAGGTGCATATCATGAATCTTCCTGCTGACACAGAACAATGCTGACCACCTTCTCCATCCTGACCCACTGCCTCGGGTGTAAAGAAAAACCTCACTTATCAGTGACTATGTGAACATTCCAGATATTTAGTCTTCAAACTGGCCAAGAGTCACTGTCATGGCATTCCTGGAGACAAATAAGAACTAAATGAAAGGGACGCCTGGGTGGCTCAGTTGGGTAAGCATCTGCCTTCGGCTCAGGTCATGATCCCAGGGTTCTGAGATTGAGTCCTGCATCAGGTTCCTTGCTCATCAGGGAGACTGCTTCTCCCTCTGCCTGCCGCTTTTCCTGCTTGCGCGCTCTCTCTCTCTAACAAATAAATTTTTTTAAAAAATCTTTCAAAAAAAAAAAAGAACTAAATGAAAGAAACATACTGCATTAAACCTTTCTTCACACACTCCTCAAATGGAGCAGGTGCATTCCCTACCCATCTCTGCCTCCTGCACCAATGGGGTAACTCCTGGATTCACCAGTGACTTCCCATCACATTCCTATGCACTTTCTGTGTGTCAACATTGTGCTAGATCCTGAGGAGGCAGAGATAAACCTTCATTCCCGGTCCTACTCTCAGCTCATGGGATCATAGTCACCTATTGCTGCACAACAAATGACCCCCAAACTTAGCTTAAAACAATAACATATACTATCTCACAGGAATTGTGCATGGCTTTGTCTATAGGTTTCTCACAAGGCTGCAGTCAGTGTTGGCTGGGACTGCACTCTCATCTGAAGACTCAACTGAGGATGTGTCGGTTTCTAAGTTTGTTCATGTGGTTGTTGGCAGGGTTCAGTTGCTCACAGACCATGGAACTCAGTGCTGTTCTGGCTATTGGTCAGAAGCCCCTTCAGTTCCTTGCCACATGGACCTCTCCAACATCTCACAACATGGCATCTGGCTTTCATCACAGCAAACAATTGAAAGCCAGCAAGACAGAAACCAGAGTCTTTTTGTAACCTATTGGCAGACTGGCATCCTGTTACTTTGCCATATTCTATTCATTAGAAGGGAGTGGGTCCAGCCCACACTCATTTCCCCTCTGCTCCGACTGAGCCCCTTTGTAAGCCCCTCAGTACAAAAAAAGCCATTTAGTTAGGGTGCTAGGAGTCAAGAGGCTCTTGCTAATTAACTCATGAAAAGGTGTGAGAATATATTTCTTCAACTAGAAGTTATGCACTAACCAACTAACAGCCTGTTGTCACACTTGTTTATAGGGGCAGTGTTGGGGTGCCTGCCACGTTCCTCATCCTGCAGGAAAGAGGCCAAGTCACCTAGTAGGTGGTCTGCAATAAGATGCCCAAAGACTCTACCTTGAGGCTCACCTGTTCAGTATTTTTAGCAACACCTTGGATGAAGGCATACAAGGCATGTGGGATCTTTCTGAAGATCACACAAATCCAGGGGAGGGGGGTTGTCAAAAAGAGTAGCAGATAAGATGTGATTTCTCTACCCAGGGCATAAGGGCTGAGCCTTAAGGAAGGAGAAAGGAATTCCTCCCCAGGACAGAGGCCACTGAGGATGCAGGACAGAGGGACAGAGAGAGAGAAGGAGGAGGAGGGGTTCAGTCTGGAGCTGGGTCAGGCCCCCTCATGCCTGGCCACTCACTGGCCCTCTAGCAGCTCTGTTTGCCACTTGTCACAAGAAAACTCTCTTCCCAGCACCTCCTGCACATAGGGGTGGTGCTCTCAGCTCTACTTTAAAGCAAGACCCCCATTCTTCATCCCCTTCACCCATTGCCAAATGCACGTTGGCACAGACAGAAGTGGGTGGGGTCTCTGGGGGCTGACCACCTCCCCTTATTGTGCCCAGAGTCAAGGAGGAGTCCCATGAGGTGTGGCTCAGTCCTCCCAGGTCCCTTACCAGCCCATCCTCCTCCTTGTGCCCTGGACCAAACCAGCAGTTGCCATGGCAATTCCATGTGGAAGCTCCTCCTATGTGGTCAATGTCCTCCACGTATTATCTCAGTTATATACAAATCCAAGAAACAGATGATGAGAGCCACCAAATAACCTCTCCTGGGTCACAGGAGAGCCACATCTCAGTCCAGAGCCCATGTCCTTGCACCGTGTCCTTGTGTCTGCTACCAGGCCAGCCCAGCAAAGGATCCGGCAAAGATGACTCAATGCCCAGGCACAAAAGTCTCTGGTGAAGCTGACTGATTTCCAGCGTCACAGCCCAGGGAGGGGTCCGGGCTGAGTTTGGAGCAGAGAGGCCAGGAGCTGTGTCACCAGACAGGGAGCTTCTGGGGTAGGAGCTGCAGTTTCACTGGGCTGGACAGACCATCACCCTCAGAGATGATGCCGAAGCCAGGCCAACCAAATGGCAGCATAGCTGAAGGTCAGGAAGAGGACGGCTTTCAGGAAGACCAGGAATAGGAAGCTGTCAGAGAGCAGGAAGGACCTGGGCGAGGAAATGGGGTCAAGAGACAGTGGCTGCAGGAGATCTATGAAAGAGGCTCTGTCCCCCACCTTCGGACCCTGAACCCAGCACACGACCATCATGTGACCATCGAGGACCCTTATCAGTCCCCCGCGCTGGTTCTGATCATTTGTTCCCCAGAGGCGCAGAGAGACAGAAGAGAGAGCAGAAGGGAGAATGGCTCACTATGTGGGGAGCACTGGGCTCCATGCTTCACCCTGCTCATCTCACATTTCTTCTTTGACTCTGTAAGGCTGCTCTATTATCATGCCTGCGGCAGGTTGTATTTTCCAAACATGGCCACAGCAATATTTCTAGTCCCATGTGCTCTTCCAGAAGCCTGACACGTCTCTGTCGAAAGGCGGAATCTATTTCCCATTCCCTTGAAGCTGGGTGGGCTTGTGACTGTTCTGACTATAGAACATGGCGGAAGAGATGTGCGACTTCTGAGAACAGGTCAGGAGGAGACAGCGCCTACCTGGCTCTCACGGGACTTGCTCAGGAACCCAGCCACCATATTGTGAGGAAGCCCAGACCACATGCAGAGGTCACATGTGGGACTCCAGCTAACAGCCTCTGCTAATGCCATGTGCATGTAAGTGAAAGAGCTTTCCAGTGATTGCAGCCCCAGCATTTGAGCCTTCCAGCTAAGGGTCCAGGCATCCTGGACCAGAGACAAATTTCCTTACTATACCCTGTCCAAATGCTTGACCCACAAAATCCATGAACATCATAAACGATTACATTATGCCACTAATTTTTGGCACAAAACAGCCACAAGTAACTAGAACAGCCATAGTCACTAGAATCATCCTTATATTTTAGACGATGCAACTGAGACACACAGAGGTTAAGTGACTTGCCCAGTGTCATCGCCCTGCTAGTAAAAGACAGAGTTGCAATTGGAACCCAAACACTGGCCACTAACACCCTCACACTCAGAGATGAGGAAAGAGACAGAGCAGAGAACCAAGGCAGAGGCTGGGTACAGGGGCTCTACTTGGGACCTACAGCAGGTACTAAGGTGTCACACCAAAGCCAGGGGTGTCCCAGCCTGGCATCCTCACCAGGGGACTATAAAGCCAGGACAGTGGGAACCCCCTGCAGGGATCTGGCTTTTTTTTTACCAGGCAGGAAGGCCAGGGCTGGCCATGTGACCAGTCAGACCCGGGGGTCCCATGCTGGCCAAGGTCTCAGTGGTCCTCATTTCTACTGTCACTGAGCCTACAAAGCAGGTCACAAGTCACTCTCTGCCTCAACATTCCAATAGCTCAGAGTCTGCAGTCGTCATGAAACTGCACCTCTCCCCTTCCTCAAGGGACCCTGGGATTACAGAGAGGAGAACTGTCCCTGGGGGAGGTGCCACGGCCAAGCAGGAGGACCCCCTATTACTTCTCTGGGGGGCCCCAGCCCTGTCTCACAGCAGAATACTCCCAGCACAGGCAGGGGGTGCTGGAAGGAAGGGTCTTTCAGGGCCCTCAGCCAGCCCTCCAGGAAACCCCACAAGAAGCCTTTGGGTGAGGCTTCAGCACATTCTCACCACTGTGGGGACACTGGAAGTCCCAGAAGGCAGGACCCAGAACCTCCCGCTCTTCCTCACACCCACACAAAGATCAGGCACATGACATAAAATAGAAACATGGAAAAAATGCTGGTGGATTTGCACATGCTTCCTTCTGAGTGGGGGGCCCAAGTGAGGGAGCTGCAATTACATAATTGCATTCATGCTGGGCTAAGAAGGAGCAGAAGAGCATGGCTGGGGACCCTGAGGGAACCATAGGTTGGGGGGGCGGTGACACAGCTCATATGCCACCTCCTTCGAGGAGCCCTCCTGGGTGCCCTGTACCCAGGGTAGCCCATCCCCACCCAAACACCGTTTAATCCCTACCTCACTACCTCCCCACACACATACTTACACTGCACCTGTCACCATCCATACAGAGTGAGTGGCTGGAGGTCTATAATGGATGGGCTTCCCCAGCCCCACCACTATTCCCGGTTCCTGTCCCTTTCTTTCCTCACCTCCCATTCCAGGGCCCTCATCCGCAACTCCCTCCAAGTCCACTGGGCTGTGAAGACTGAGACTGTCTATTTTCCCTGCCCACCCCCCACATCGCCAGACTCAGTCCATAATAGACAGGCAATAAGGTTTTAATGACTGAGGGAGAGAACCAAGGAGACCACCCAGAACCCAGATACAAAGCAACTTTTCCCCTGCCAGAGCCTGGAGATATGAGTGTTGCAGCTTTGATTTGACCTGGATTATAGTGTCAATGGCTACCATCTTGTAAGTCCTAATTAACCACCAGCCGCTGAGATCAGCGCTTTATCCCTACCACTTATGTAATGCTCAAAGCTACTCTAGAGACAATATTATTATTATCCCATTTTACTAATGGGGAAACTGAGACACAAACTGGTTAAGTAACTTGCCCAAGTCACTCAGCCAGCAAATGGCAGAGCTGAGACTTGAACACAGCTTTCTGACTGCAGGGTTCAAGCTTCAACCCAACATGTTTCACCTGTCACGCTTACATGCAGGCATGGATGCATGCTCTTACACACTCATATGCACATACACACAGGTGCATTCCTTGCCCCCCTGGGCAACCAGTCCCAGGCCATGGCTTCACTCCTCAGCAAGAGAGGTTGAGCACCCCTGACCTCAGCCCATGTAGGCAAAGGGGGTGAGGAGGTATTAACCTGGAAAAATAGTCACTGCCACCAGGGCCTGGGGGACACTTGTGGCCCCCTATTCACCCCACACCAGTAAGTGTCTGCATCTCCCTCCTCCAGGCCCTCCGTGATCACATGGAAAAGGTGCTCTCTGGGGCTGTCTCAAAGGGTCGCTGGGCCACGCCTCACCTCCTGCCCCACTGCTTGTGCCGTTTCAGACACAGTCTGTCCAGCGGGACCCTCAGCACCAGAACTCCCTGTAACTCTCTTCTCCCACACTGTACTGGTACCCCATCACCATCATTCCTCCCACCATGCCTGTTAAGATTCTGGGAGTGCTCAGAGTGAAATAACCTGAAAAACACAAACCCACACACCTCTAGCCGGTGCATCCTGGGGCTCCTGCCCAACACTCACTCGTTTGCAGTAATCTTTATTATTTTTTTTTTACATTTTATTTATTTATTTGACAGAGAGAGACACAGCAAGAGAGGGAACACAAACAGGGGGAGCGGGAGAGGGAGAAGGAAGCTTCCCGCCGAGCAGGGAGCCCGATGCGGGGCTCGATCCCAGGACCCCGGGATCATGACAGATGCTTAATCACTGAGCCACCCAGGTGCCCACTTGCAGTAACCTTTTTTTTTAAAGATTTTATTTATTTATTTGAGACAGAGAGAATGAGAGAGACAGAGAGCACATGAGAGGGGGGAGGGTCAGAGGGAGAAGCAGGCTCCCCACCGAGCAGGGAGCCCGATGCGGGACTCAATGCCGGGACTCCAGGATCATGACCTGAGCCGAAGGCAGTCGCTTAACCGACTGAGCCACCCAGGCGCCCTACTTGCAGTAACCTTTAATGAACAGAGACACCATCCCCATCCCTGCATGTCACCCACATCTTCGCATGCTCACCCCTCTACAGGAAACATGCCTAGCTGCACAAACATGCCTCCATGGACAGCTGTGTTCCCCTCAGATCTGTGAGCAAGATGAATTTTCTGCTGCTTCTCTAGGAGACCAGAAAAATCCTCCTTCTATGGCAGATGAACTGCCGTCCACATAACACACATACTCATCTCTCAAACCCTCCCTCCACACTCACCTCTCCCCTCCCAAGCCATTTTAACCTTCCTGGGCCTCTGGAGGTGATAATGGTGTGAATCACCTCTCTTGAGTGATTTTCACTCCATTATAGGCCCAACTTGGCCCTTCTCCATTAAGAGGGGGAACGAGGGAAAATTGAGCAAGGATCCAGCACCAGCCTCATTATAATAGCAAACATTGATTCAGGGTTTAGGAAGAAGTGGGCACTGTTCAATGCTCTTTACATGTGTTAATGGGTTTCATCCTCAAAGCAGGATTCAGGACTCATCTCTGACTATCCCATCATGCCTGGGCTTCATCAATCCCCATGTTAACACAGCAATGCCAGGGGTGGGGTTCGGAAGGGAGAGAGAGGGAGTTTCTCTCAAGTTATGGGACTGAAGTTGGAATACCCTGCTTCTGAGTGAGGACCTTGCAGTGGGTAATCTGATGCTCACCAGGTTGTCAGAGGGGGTGGGGGTGAAGGGTAGAGGATGCTACCCCTGCAACCCAGGAGTAGGTGGGAGCACAGACACAGCAGAAAGGGAATAAAAGCTGGGAGAGGCTAAGATAGCCTGAAGTCAACCCCTTTCTCTTCCTGACAATGGTGACACACGATTCTACACATTAAAGTCCCACTGGCAATTGGGGTCATGCCCCAAGTCAGGAAAAGTCAGGTGGGTGATTATCCAGAGGATAATTTTTCCCTTCTCCACTCACAACGGAGGACAGGTGGAAAAACCAAGTAGGTAGAACAATACTTTGGATCTTTCAGGAAGAATTTCCCAGCTTTCTGCATCCCATATAGATGTTTCCCTACAGATTCTCTTCCTCCCCGTTAGCTCCAGAGTAGACATGCCCTGGTCCCAAGTCACACTCACGAGGGAGGCAGAGGAGCAGGAAAGTCCTGAGAAGACACATCTTCTGGTCTCCATGGACTGCTCCTCTGCCATATCTATAGGAGGAATAGCACACTGGGCCTCACGGCCCACCAGAAACCCAAAACCAAGTTCTTGCTTCTCTTTACTCCTCCTTCCACTGCCACTCCTGCAGTCCCATCACTTTTTGATTTCTCAGAATGAATAAATAAAGGAAGATCCCTGGGAAAATGTGTGTGTGTGTGTGTGTGCACGCGCACAGGCGCGTGCATGCAGATAAAGAGAGAAAAGTGGTTTTAAAATATTATGTACTTGGGCGCCTGGGTGGCTCAGTTGGTTAAGCGACTGCCTTCGGCTCAGGTCATGATCCTGGAGTCCCTGGATCGAGTCCCGCATCGGGCTCCCTGCTCGGCAGGGAGTCTGCTTCTCCCTCTGACCCTCCCCCCTCTCATGTGCTCTCTCTCACAAATAAATAAATAAAATCTTTAAAAAAAAAAAAATATTATGTACTTGGGGTATTTGATAACTAACCTAGAAATATAAAATATGTTTGCTAGAAAGAACTTCATTTACCATTCCGGTGTTCTTAAAAGTTTTCGCCTGAAACCCACAGTAGAAAATACATTTTAGGGGCACCTGGGTGGCTCAGTTGGTTAAGCGACTGCCTTCGGCTCAGGTCATGATCCTGGAGTCTCAGGATCGAGTCCCGCATCGGGCTCCCTGCTCGGCGGGGAGTCTGCTTCTCCCTCTGGCCCTCCCCCATCTCATGCTCTCTCTCTATCTCATTCTCTCTCTCAAATAAATAAATAAAATCTTTAAAAAAGAAAATACATTTTAGGGGCGCCTGGGTGGCTCAGTCGGTTGAGCATCTGCTTTCAGCTCAGGTCATGATCCCGGGGTCCTGGAATCAAGCCCCGCATGGGGCTCTCTGCTCAGCGGGGAGCCTGCTTCTCCCTCTCCTTCTGCCTGTCACTCCCCCTGCTTGTGCTCTCTCTCTCTGTGTCAAACAAATAAAATCTTTTTTTAAAAAATGTTTAATTAAAAAAAATACATTTTACATTTCAGCCCAAAATTACCACCCATATTTATGTCTGAAACAAAAGTCTTATAAAATAATACTTACTGTGCACTGGGACGTTTTCTATTCTATTCCTTTTTTTTTTTTTTTAATGCTCGTTGCAATTCCCCATGTTGATTTTATAACCTAGTAATTCATCATGGCCTACTGACCTAAGCCAATTCTTTCAAGTTAGGGTTGAAGAAACCAAAGGGACTCAAACAAGGCCAGCCTGTTTGGTCGATGCAAAACCAAGCCAGAACCCAGAACCCCACGATTCTGATCCAGTGCTCTTTCTCTCACCTACTATTACCTCAATGATGCAAAAACACCTATTTAGTTTATTGAAGGAATGACCACCTCATCCAGCTAACCTCACCCCTGGCTGAATTGAATCACTCCTTCCTACAAAGGCCCCTAGCCAATCAACTTAAGGTAGATCTCAGAGCTGTAGTTGGTGAAAGTCCAAAGTAATTGTTGCTACCTCACCTGCTCCCTGAGGCTCAGGAAAATTCTCAGCTCAGTGAGAGAGCAAGTGAGAGTGCTGGGCAACCTCCCCTTGAATGCAAAATTATCATCATACTCACAAAGACAGAAGAACCAGCAAGAGGCTGCCTTATCTCCTTTCTCCCTCACTCCTCCCTTCCCTCATCCACTCCCCTCTTCCTCTTTCTCAGGTTTGAGCAAGTGGTTCTGTTTTCATCCTTCTCAAGTCCACATCTGCAGTGCATCACAAAGCACAGGACCCACGGCTGCTGGCCCCAATGCCTACCCCACCCATGAATCACCAATTTGCACTGTCAGCTCTACCCACTGCAGGGACATCCTGAGCATCAGCGGAGGGTGGGGTGTTGTGGGCGGAGGGTGGGATGCTGCAGGCAGTGGTGTTTCCAGCACAAGCCCCACCCACGCCCAGCTAGGATTACCCAACAGACACACTTAGCAAGGGCTCAGTGTTTCAGCAAAGCTGTAGCCAAAAAAGAGACACAAGAAACAAAATATTTGCAAATTATATGTCTGATGGGCGCCTGGGTGGCTCAGTTGGTTAAGCGACTGCCTTCGGCTCAGGTCATGATCCTGGAGTCCCGGGATCGAGTCCCGCATCGGGCTCCCTGCTCGGCAGGGAGTCTGCTTCCCCCTCTGACCCTCCTCCCTCTCATGATCTCTGTCTCTCATTCTCTCTGTCTCAAATAAATAAATAAAATCTTAAAAAAAAAAAATTATATGTCTGATAAGGGATTGATATCCAGAATATATAGAGAACTCGTACAACTGAACAACAAAAAACAAACAACCTGCTTCAAAAAAACAAGCAGAGGACTTAAGTAGACATTTCTCCAACAATATTCAATTGACCAATAGCACATAAAATCACTAATCATTAGGGAAATGCAAATCAAAACTATAAGACCCAACCTCATGCCCATTAGGATGGCTACTACCCCAAAAAACAGAAAACAAGTGTTGGCAAGGATGTGGAGAAAGTGGAACCCTGGTGCACTGTTGGTGGGAATGCAAAATGACGCAATCACTGAGGAAAGCAGTTTGATGATTCCTCAAAAAACCAAAAATAGAATGACCATATGATTCAGCAATTCCAGTCCTGGGTATATACCCAAAAGAATTGAAAGCAGAGTCTCAGGGAGATATTTGTACAGATGTGTTCACAGCAGCATTATTCACAATAGATAAAACATGGAAGCAACCCAAGTGTCCATTGACAGATGAATGGATAAGCAAAATGTGGCATACACATATGATGGAATTATCCAGCGTTTGAAAGGAAAGAAGTCCTGCAGTATGTTAGAACATGGATGAACCTCGAAGACACTACACTATGTGAAATAAGCCAGTCACGAAAAGACAAATACTGTGATTCCACTTATATGAGGTACTTAGAATAGTCACCAGTCATAGAGACAGAAAGCAGAACGGTGGGTGCCAGGGACTGGGGAAGGAGGAGAATGGTGAGCTAATGTTTAATGGGGACAGAGTTCCAGCTTCACAAGATGAAAAGAGTTCTGGCAGTGGAAGGTGGTGAGGGCTGCACAGCAGTGTGAATATATTTAATGCCACTGAACTCTACACTTAAAATGGTAAAGATGATAAACATTATACGTATATTTTGGTAAACATTATATGTATATTTAACCCCTACACACAAAAGAACTGTACATTAAAAAAACCTGAGAGCTGCATCTGGGAAGGAGGGCATGGAGGATGGAGTAGAAGACCATAAGAGTAGAAGCAGGAAGACCAATGGGATCCTTTGCAACTTCCTAAGCAGAATATGACTATTCCTGGTGGAGTGTGGAGGGCACAGCTGGCAGACATGTGGCAGAATCCCCAGTACTTGATCACTGGGTGCTTCTCAAATGCAATTGATAATATTCTTCTGTCTTTGACAGAGGCTGGTGCAATTCATTAGGCTACAGACACAGATGGAGAAGCCAGTGTTGGAGAAAAGAGCTGAGGGGACATCTGAACTCTGAGATGCACCCAGGGAGAACACCACATGAAGATAAAGCAGAGATCGGGAATGCCTAAGATGACCAGCAAACCACCAGAAACCCTCAGAAAGAACCAACCATGCTGACACCTGGATCTTGGACTTCTGTCCTCCAGAACTATGAGACAATAGATTTCTGCTTAGGTAAACCACTCAGTTCAAGGTACTTTATTATGGCAGCCCTAGGAAACTCACATGCTTCGAGAGGTAGAAAGGTAATCTCTCTCCAGACTAGAGAAAAGAAGGGGAAGATGGGGATATCGAAAATATAGGAAGCATATAGAGAATCTTCCAAGAGAGAGGACAGAAGGCTTTAC
Organism: Leptonychotes weddellii; assembly: GCF_054177405.1. Classification (NCBI taxonomy): domain Eukaryota; kingdom Metazoa; phylum Chordata; class Mammalia; order Carnivora; family Phocidae; genus Leptonychotes; species Leptonychotes weddellii. Next base: position 6,138,419 of record NC_138383.1, on the reverse strand, counting down.
ACCAGAAGCTTACACCTCTCTGAAGATTTTTCCACTCCAAGGAGAAGCAAGGAATTGAAATGGGGAATAGAGAATGAGTAAAGTTTTGGGATAGTGGCTAGAGAGAATGGGAGAGGGGACTGACCAAGGGTCATGTCTAAGGATGGCTAAAGGCTGCTGAGAGTCCAGTGAATTGACACTGATGGGGTGGCACTAACTGGCAGCATCACTGAATTTTACCTGGCAGCGCTCAGTTGCCCCAGAATAAGACAGAGAAAGTGTGTCTGAAGTGATGGAGAATGAATGGTTTGGTATATGTGCAGCAGAAGGACAAGGGGGTAACATGATAAACATTGCATAGAGCATAGTTCCAGTGATGAACCTTGAGGTCCAACCTGGTTAAGGGAGAAAGTGAAGAAAAGAGAAGAGACATGATGTACTGGTCTGGATACGTAATGTTAGCTGCTGTAACAAGCAGCCCTAAAGTCTCAGAGGCTCAATATGATAAAGGTTTATTTCTCGCTTACTTCATACTCTAAGGAAAGTCAGGGAGATCTCGAAGTGGAAGGATCTAGACTCTTTCCAGCATGTGATGCCAGCAGCTTCAATACTGGTCCCTATTTTTACCATGCAGAGTGTGTGTGGCAGGGGGGCGTATTGCACAGACGTCTTATGGCCAGGCCTGGAAGTGGTGAAACTCACTTCAATCCACATCCAGAGGAATCATGAGACAGAGGCTCTGTAGTGGAATGTCATCAGAAACAAAGTAAGCCATTTCTATGCCAGACCCTTAAAAACATGCACTTCAGGGCACCTCGGTGGCTTAGTGGGTTAAACATCCGACTCCTGATATCAGCTCAGGTCATGATCTCAGCGTCATGAGATCGAGCCCAAGTCAGGCTCCTCACTGGGCATGGAGCCTGCTTGGGATTCTCTCTCTCCCTCTCCCTCTGTCCCTCCCCCCACCCCATCTCTGTCTTCCTCTCTCTAAAAAAAAAAAAAAAAAAAAAGCACTTCTACTCCCAGGAAGATAGTCAGTCTTTTTCCCTATCCCTCCCACTAAGGACAACTAAACCCTGGATTTGACACGTAAAATAAAAATAAGAAGGTTCTTAAAGGTGGAGAGGAAGTAGACTGGCAAGCGGCCTTGGGAGTCAGGATTTTCTTTTGCTTCATATATCCCAAACTTGGAAATATCCCAGACTAGAGAAGCCAGCAACTGGGAAATATTAACTGGCGTAGGGGGATAGAGAAAAAAGTCTCCACAAAAGCCATCTCTCTTGCCAAAGAACCAGGAAAGGGTCAGCCTAGCAAAATAGAAGCTTAGACAGTAACTTCTCAACCTCCAGCCAAACCACAGAGAAAATAGGGGCCCCTGCCTGCCCAGGGCAGCACAGGCAGCTTTGGGGGGAGTAGCTGATAGGAACTGAGACCCTCCCAGCCAGGGAGCTAAGCTGTGGAAGCCCAGTAGAGAGCCAGAACACACAGCCTCACCCATCAGAGTTCAGACAGCCTCCTGGGAGTGCTGGCTGGCTCAGATGGTGTTCTGTGCACTTCCACAGGTCCACACACATTCCAGCATGAAGCTGGGGGTACTGTCGGTCCAGGTGGTGTCGTCTGCAGCCTGCACTACACTGACCAGGGTTCTGCCTGGTTCACTCCCAGCGTCTCCAGTACCTGGCCTAACGTCTGCTGCTTAATGGGGTTTAATGAACTGAAGGCAGAATGGGAGGGAAGAGAGCAGCCTGGAAATGGTTTGGGAGAGACAGAAGAAAGCTCTGCCAGTGGGATAAGATTATTTTGCATTAAACAAGTGTTAAAAAAACAAAAATTCAACTGAGTACATTAGAAGATCTAACAGGTTTTATTATTACTTATTATTAGTGGTGGGAGAAAGTAGCAAAGGCTAAAACTTTATTGCAGCTCGTAGCCTCCAGGCAGGTAGCCTGAGGCATAAAGACTGTAACACTCTACAGCTCCCTCCAGGACTTCCTTTAATGTTTTATAGCTTTGCTCTTGTTAGTGTCGCTTCCCTCTGATAACCGAAAACACCCCCCTACAAGACATACATTAGCAGCCATCTTTCAAACATATGGCCCACTGATGTACATCTGAAGGCTCTCATCACTGATGTTTTCTGAGACAGCGGTAAATAGCCCCTCAAGGTCCTGGAGACCTTGCTTCTAAATGCACACATTCCTTAGAGACCTACGCTATTCCCTAACCCCCACTAACTAAAAGTATATAATCAGTCACTCCTCACAAGCCCAGGCCGGCTCTTTCTGCCCACAGGTCCTGTCCCTGTGCTATAATAAAAGCACCTTTTGGCATGAAAACACCTCAAGAATTCTTTCATGACCGTTAGCTCTGGCCCCAAATCATTATTATCATGAATCATGTGAGGCGGCCCGGCATGAAACAATTCCCCCCAAGGCAGAACAAAAGAGAAGTTTATTGAATACACTGCCAGGGCGCAACAGGCAGGACAGCAAAGGAGAGGCTGTCAGCCACAAGGCAGTGGTGAGTGGCCGCAGTTACAGGGTGGAGTGCGAAGTTATGGAATGCATGGAATTTTCCCCTTTCTGGTAATCTTAGGAACTGTGCCTGGTTGTAACTGGTTGGGGAGGGCCTATGGCTATTTTGAGGTGGGTCGCTTCATGAGCCTGTTTGCCTCAGGTCACTGTGGGCCCTCCTGCCTTGCTCAGGTTCCAGTGCTCAAGCCTGTCGCCTAAAAGTGGCCTCTACAAATCAGGTAGCATCCCATCTAGCAAGTAGAGAGATGCTTCTGAGAGCTGTACAAAATGGAAAGTTTTTTAGGAAGGAGGGTGGGGCAAGGAAGTTACTAGCAAAAGAAAATAAGGATTGTCCCACGCGAGGTCACCTTCCCTTAGAGGGAAGAGCAGGGGCTCTTATCAAGCAGATTCCCTCAAAATCTCAGACTGATGGGCTTAGAATTCGCCTCCTGGGAAAGCCAGACGCTGCTGTTAGGTTAGCTATTAAGTTTTGGCGGGAGCTTAACGTAAGACTCCATCTGGGGACTGCTTCTTTATAGCACGAACAACATCCTGAAATTAAGGGAGATTGAAAACAGGGCTCAAAGCCCAATTTCCAGCCTCAAACAATGAGTTCATGGGAAAAGTCCTCTCTGCCCTCTTTTGACTTGCAAACTTAGCTCCCATAGAAAAAAATGCCCCTCTGGGCTGACTTCAGGTGTGTGACCATACATATTCAGCACTCGCTTTCCCAGGCTTTCTTGGGAAGGTCTTTATTTTAGAGGATCACAAAATTAGCTTTTTTTTTTTTTTTGAAATTTTGTACCATTTATTTATTTATTTATTTTTATTCTTATGTTAATCCCCATACATTACATCATTAGTTTTAGATGAAGTGTTCCATGATTCATTGT
>NC_138383.1:6119331-6134534 GCF_054177405.1 Leptonychotes weddellii | reverse complement strand
CCAAAGTCAGACCCTCAACCAACTGAGCCACCAAGGTGCCCCTTTATCCCCTCTTTTAACAACTAAAAATTGACATCTGTCCAAAAACAATAGTGCCTCTGTGGAAGTTGTGAAATCCAGTACCATACACCAAGAGACCTAGGAGGAGTCTTGTCCACCTGTGCAATGGGTAATAGGCAGACAGACCTTGGTAAGAGCTGCAGAACCAGCAGTAGCCAATAAACTGGCCCTCACCCTCCCCAGCTGCAGTTGGGGAACATCTGGAGAGTACTAGTGGGCAGATACCCACAGATGAGATAACCTTTGTGAAGTCCAGTCTCCCCAAGGACAGATGCCAGCACTCCACTGGAGGAAAAAAAAATACAAGTTTGGACCAAAAAATACAGAGGGTAAGAGGAACTTTGCCAGCATAACCTCACCCCACCCCACCCCAAGGCATCACAGCAGTCAAGCTGAACTAGCCTGCTGTGACCTCTCTCGAGGGGAAAAGGGAGAGGGTGAGTGAGTGCCTGGCTTCCCCAGCTGTGTGGGACACTTACTGGAAAAAAACATTTCCCCACAGCAGCAACCAGACTTTTGAAGCAGGTTCTCCATGACAGGAGTGAGGGAAGAAACCAGGAAAGAAGCAGATTAGAGTATCAAAGGGCATGAAAGGGATTTGGTTCTTGCTTGACTGCATTCAGGACTCCAACAGGAAACTCTGCGAGTGAGCTGATGAGAAAACCTCACCCAAGGAACCTCCTGCCTGGACTGCGGGAACCCTAAAGGCAACCCTTTAAGGAACCCACACCTCCCTGCCCACTCTGCAGCCAGCTCCCTGGGCACATTCCCAAGTGTCGTGGCAAGAGCAAGGTCTGGCAAACAAGGAAGGAGTGCACTCCCAAAACAGGCCAGACTCTATGCGAAATGAAAACTACAAACTTGAGCTACAGCGCCGCCTTCTGGAAAAGAAGAGAGGTTCCCAACAGCCAGTGAGTTGTAAGATAGACATAGAAACCTAAGAATTCTGCCACAAAAGGGAGCAAGAAGCAGGTGTATCCATAAAAGGTTGGAGAAAGCCCCAGATAAAAGCAGAACCAATGAAAAATATCTCCTACCTGAAGCCAACTCGTAAAGATTGGAGGAGGTGATTGCTACTTCAAATGTGAAAACAGCAACACAAATCTCTAAGGGAATATCAAGAATCAAAGACACATGACTCATCAAAAGAAAACAATAATCCTCAAGTAACCAAACCAGACACAAAATTCTGTATTCTACCTGATAAAGAATTCAAAATAGCTGTTTTGAGGTCTCAAACAAGAAAACACAGAAAAGCAATTGAACAAAATCAGGAAAACAATACATGGACAAAATAAGAAATTTAAAGAGGAGATAGAAATCATTGAAAAAAAGAATCAAATATAAATTCTGGAGCTGAAGAATTCAATGAGTGAAATTTTAAAATGCAATAGGAGAGCATCACAGCAGAAGAGACCAAACAGAAGATAGAATCAGTGATGTACAGGTTAGGAATTTTGAAATAATCTCAGAAGAGAAAAAAGAGATAAGAATGAAAAAGAGCAAAGAAAGTCCACATGGTCTATTAGACCCCATCAGAAGTACAAACATCAGAATAATTGGAGTTCCATAAAAGAAGAGAGGTAGTCAGAGGCAGAAAGTTTACTTAAAGAAATAATAGCTGAAAACTCCCCAAACCTGAGGAGAGACTTAGACATCCAATGGGTTCATGAAACTAATAGATCATTATCTCAATACAAAATGACCTTCCCCAGGACACATTATAATAAAACTGCCAAAATTCAAGGACAGAGAGAATTCCTAGAAGCAGTGAGAGAAAAAACGATTATAACCTACAAAGGAACCCATGTTAAGCTATCAGCAAATTTCTCAGCACAAACTCTGCAGACCAAAAGAGAGTGGAATGATATATTCAAAATGTTGAAAGAAAGACTTTATCTTGTGAAATTATCGTTCAGAAATAAGGTAGAAATAAAGACATTCCTAGACAAAGAAAAGCTGAGGCAGCTCATCACCACTATAACTGCCTTACAAGAAATGTTGAAAGAAGTTCTTCAAGCTGAAATGAAAAGATGCTAATTAGTAACATGAAAATATACAACATACTGGCAAAGATAAATATACAGTTAGATTTAGAAAACTGTAATTCTGTAATATGATAGTGTGCTAGCCACTATGGTATAAATGTTAAAGAGAAAAAAGTATTAAAAATTACCATGACTAGGGCCGCTGTGTGGCTCAGTCAGTTCAGCATCCAACTCTTGATTTTGGCTTAGATCATGATCTCAGGGTTGTGAGATCAAGCCCCGCATCAGGCTCTGCACTGGACGTGGAGCCTGCTTAATATTCTCTCTCTCCCGGGCGCCTGGGTGGCTCAGTTGGTTAAGCGACTGCCTTCGGCTCAGGTCATGATCCTGGAGTCCCGGGATCGAGTCCCGCATTGGGCTCCCTGCTCAGCAGGGAGTCTGCTTCTCCCTCTGACCCTCCCCCCTCTCATGCTCTCTCTATCTCATTCTCTCTCTCAAATAAATAAATAAAATCTTTAAAAAAAAAAAATTCTCTCTCTCTCTCCCTTTGCCCCTCCCCCCACACACTCCCACACGCTCTCTCTCAAAAAAATTTGTTTTTTTTAATCTATGTTTTATGAAGGTCTCATGGTAACCACAAAGCAAAAAACTCTGGTAGGTTCACAAAAGATAAAGAGAAGGGAATTAGAGCATACCACCATGGAAAATCACCAATTCATAAAAATAGGCCCCCAAAAAGGAAAAACAGAACAATAGTACTACAGAACAGCCAGAAAGCAATTAATAAGATGGCATTATTAAGTCCTTACATATCAATAGTTATTCTAAATGTAAATGGATTGAATTCTCCAATCAAAAGGCACAGACTGGCTGAATAGATAAAAATAAGACCCAACTAAATGTTGCCTACAAAAGATTCATTTCAGTTTTAAGGACACATATAGGCTCAAAAGTGAAGGGATGGAAAAAGATATTCCATGCAAGTGGAAACCAAACTAAAGCTGGGGTAGCTAGACCTATATCAGACAAAATAGACTTTATGCCAAAAATGGTAACAAGAGACAAAGAAGGTAATTCTATAATGATAAAGGGTTCATTCATCAAGCAGATACAACAATCATAAATATATATGTACCCAACATCAGAGTACCAAAATATATTAAGCAAATACTAAGAGATATAAAGGGAGAAATAGAGAACATAGTAGAGGACTTCAATAATAGTAGAGGACTTCAATACCACACTTCCAACAGTGGATAGATCATCCAGATATAAAGACAACAACGAAATGTTGGACTTGAAACAAATAGACCTAACAGACATAGAGAACATTCATCCAACAGCAGCAGAATACACATTCTTTTCCAGTATACATGGACAATTCTCCAGGATAGGTCATATGTTAGGCTAGCCTCCAGGGAACCCTTTGTTTCAATTAAGACAGCTTCCAGACTAAATTTCATTTAAACAAGAAGTTCAGCAACAAAAAGTTGGACTGTTAACTATTTTATACAAAGAGTATGTGCTACCCATAAGTAAATGGTAAAGAATAATAATAAAATGCACACTTCTGTGCCTTCCAGCTTATGAAGAAAATTTCTTTAGTTCTTTTTTAACTCTTGTTTCCTGATTTAAATGTAACATATATTCACTATAGAAATTTTGCAAGATCCAGAAGGTAGAAAACAAAAATCACCACAATCCCGTTACCTTACTGCTAATATTCTGGTAACAATGTTTCCCTGTTTATTCTGGATGTATATTATTTTTTCTGAAATTGAGATCCTATTATACAAATTGTCTTCTCTTTTCCATCATGACCATTTTCCTTAGAACATCTAATTTCTTACTATCCTTTCATCCCCAAGATTCCAAGAAAACAATCCCTAAATATACTTACTTTTGAAATAAGAGTTGTTTTTTCAAAAGAAAAAAAAAAAGCAGAAGCAGGAATTGATAGATGGGGGAAATTTTTCTTGTCTGGCTTCTACCTGAAACATAAATTAAATTAAGAGGTTGATAAAGGGCATCCTGTGTGTCTGGCACAGGGCAGTATCTGGAGAGTAAATGTTGATTGATGATTGAGTCTCACGAGGCTGAAAGTATCTCTGGAGATAAGAGGGAAAATAAAAGCCAGCACTTCCGTGATAAACAAAAATACCCAGAAGCTTTCTTTAAGCCCAAATCAAGTTCTGGGTCCAGGATGAATTCTCAACACATACCAAGAGGACTTGGGGCCTGTGCCTTGTCGTTGCATCTTATTTAATCATTATTTACCCAGAGGATAAGGCACTGTGCTGAGTGCTTTGATGGAGGCAATGAAAAAGCCAGCATGGATATTGCTCTAAAGGAGTCAACAATCAGGTGGGGCAGGTAGGGCGTGTAGACAAATGACTCCATACCCTGTGGCTCCCTAAGTACAGTAGGTGTTCACGAACACAGTGATAGGAGACTCACAGAGCTTTACTACTGGAAGGATCTTAGAGTGGAAAGAGACCTCAGAACAAGTGCTATCTCTTACTCTTACCAGCTGTCTATGTAATGGGACCAATAATATGTGTCTCCCTTGATTTTATGAAGAGTAAAGTGACAGTGAGCATAAACTATAAAGGTGTTACAAATGTAAGGTATAATTGTGAAGATCCTTCTCACCCTTCCCCATTTCCAATCTGAGAAACAGGGACACTGAGACTCAGAGGAGAAATAACATGTCTTGCCCAGTAAGTTAGAAACAAAGTGAAGACTGGAATTGTGGTCTCTAGACCCCAAGTCCAGAGTGAAACATTGGGTGTGCTTGCTAAGAGTAGGAGATGATCCTCAGCTCCTTCCTAACCCATCCCAGATTCAGGTGTTCGTTCTTTCCACTGTTTCTTATGGATCTTGCCCATTTCCCTTTGGATTGGCTATTGTCCCATGGAAACCTGAATAAAATTCCAAAGTAGGGTCAGGAAGTGCTTCCATGAATGAGCTTTGGATCCTGGGTCTTCTACCACCTCCATGGCTTCTAAACATTCACTGCAGATTCTGCTATACCTGACCCCATTGACCATGAACACGCTACCCAGGGGGATCAATGCTGTCAGCACAAGGCTTCCTGCCCTGGGTCCACATCCAGCTGCAACTGAGCTGCTGGAAACAAAATGGAAATTCATGCTAAAAATACAAATGGTGGGGTGCCTGGGTGGCTCAGTCAGTTAAGCGTCTGACTCTTGATTTCAGCTTAGGTCATGATCTCAGGGTGGTGAGATCAACCCCCGCATCAGGCTCCACACTAGGCGTGGAGTCTGCTTAAGATTGTCTCTCTCCCTTTCCCTCTGCCTCTCTCTCTGTCTCTCAAAAAATAAAAAAATAAAAATGTTTTCTAAAAGTTTTCAAATAAATCATGCACTTTGTAAACTTTACATTTAAAGGTGTTTTATGATTTCAGTGATTAATACCGCTAGGACTATGTATACCAGGCAGGTAGATTTTGTTGCTCTTCATTTTATGAGGAAACTGACTCTCAGGGTCTGGGCCTAGCTCAAGGTCTCATGGCCAGTGAGTGCCAGAGTTAATGCAAATCCAATTCTCCTAACCCTTAGTTGGGGTCTCTGTTTCCTTACAACCTACCTCTGGCAGAATCTATTTCAGTTGCAGATCTCAGAAACTGACCTAGAACACACTTAGGCAAAAGTGGGCGTGTATTAGAAAAATACTAGGATATTGTATATAATTCAAAGGCAATCCATGGGGAAAGCAAGGATACAGCTCAATCCTGGGGACAACTGGAACCAGACAATCAAATATGCCCTGGACCCTCTCTCCCTGCTCCTCTAATGGGCTCTATTATCTCTCTTTAGCAACAGCTTCCTCCAGGAAGAGGGACATAAGGCCACTGACATCTCTCAAGTCTACCATCTTATGGGTTTCCCTCCCAGAGAAAGCCCTACTCTCTGAGTCTTCATTAAAAGAAAAAGGAAGTCCTGGGAAGAACTGAGATTGTCCTGATTTTTATCAGGTGCCCATTTATGGACCATTCAATTATGACCAAGTGGGCAGTGTCATTTAAAATGGTGCCACATCCCCCTTCATTATAGACATGAGGCTGGGGGATATCTGAGGCTGAAAGTAATGGATGATTCTCACTTAGAACACAGGGATTGTAGGCATGAAAGTGGCTGAGACCACCCAGTGAGTGTATAGAAAGAAAAGAAGGAAGGGAGGGCAGAACCCTGGGGAGGGGGTAGGGATGAGATTTCAAGAGTGAAAAGGTGGAAACCTGGGAGGAAAGAGGAAATGAATGACAGAATATATAGATGGAAACCAGGAGAGCCCAGATTGACAGGAGCCAAGTGAGTTTGAAGGAGGAAGGAGAAACCAACCACATCGAGGTCCAACAAAATACACAAAGAATGGCCTTGGGATCTGGCAGAGCAAGGATCAAGAGTGATCTATCCAAATGTCATTTCAGTGGAGGTGGAGGAGTGGAAGCCAGTTGAAGATGAGGCAATGCAGACTGTAAGTGTAGTTCTTCAGGAACTTAGATAGGAAGGGTGGAAAAGCAATAGGAGATGAAGTGACAGAGGTGAGGGGACAGTCCCCTCTATCTTAACCACATGGGTTTATGGAGCAGATACTCCTGGATATTAAACACTTTACATGCAACTCCCCATTAGGCAATCAAACATCACATCAAATGCTCATGCTATGCAATGTAAGAAACTATTTCTAATAATAATAGCTGATTTTATTGTCATAAATTACACAGATCTGACTCAAAGCTCATATTCTCACCCATTCTTCCTACAACTTCTCCATTGGTAGATGGAATGTCAAGGTGTAAATTATCCAGAGGGAGATGATAGAGCAACAGAGATAAGCTCCTCTTAGCCAACCCCCTTCTTGGGGCCTTTCCCTAAGGAAAAAATGGTCTCTTCTCCTGTGTCTATTACCATCTACCTCCATTCCTACCAAGACTCTCTCCCATCTCTCTGAAGGAAACAAAGCCCTATTTAAATTATATTTTTAGGCACAACCATTAATTGTGGACCAAACAGCAATTCCAGACAACTGCAAGATCCAGTTGGCTGCCCTCTATCCTCATGACCCCTCCCCAAAGTCTGGATCTCCCCTTCTCCATTCCTTGAGCTATGGAAAACTTTAGGGCAGGCCATGAGGTCATGTGAAGACTGACTATATATCATACATAGGCAGAGCTAGACTCTGGGGATTTTTGCAGACTGATTTTATTTAGTGTGTCTCACAGCCATTGATCACCTGGCGGACTGTGGTGCCATAGAGAATAGGACCAAACAAAATAGCTGTGTCAACCGGCATTGGCCTCCTGCAAATGGGAAGAATGTAGGACCAAAGTCCCCTGCTCCAATCTCTCATAAAAATAGGTTCCCCTCTAGTTCAGACATAGCCAATGCCTGTGACCTCACTTCAAATACAGCTGTGAGGTGTCGGGTTGCTGACACTCACCTGACTCACACATCCCTGTCCTTTGTCACATCCCCCTTGTTGAGTTTCTCAACAGTGTTTTTCTCCCTGTCTATCCCTGATTTTTAGAGCAGGTAGATGAAATAAGACCTTCCATCTGTTCCCACTAATAAAATACCAGGTGTAAAGGAATATTCTCTCTGAATTAAAAACTTTCCAGGTTGAACTATTACCTTGAAGTTTACCCTTTTTCTTCCTTTTTCCCTTCTCTCTCTAAATCCCTTCTCCTATAATTCCTCTCTGCCCAGCCCACCCCACTCTCTCCTCTCTTTCCACGTTACCATCATCCCTTTTCTCAGTTCTAATCCCTCTATTCCCCATCTCCTTTCTTTCCATGGTCAAGACTACAAAAGAGGCACCAAGGGCACAAAGTTTAAGAAAGCTGGAACAACCCTGACTGTGACTGTCCCTAGCCACCTCTCTTGCCTCACCCTAGACCCGTTCCCATTCTTTATTTCCATCCCCATATTTCTATCTTTGTATCACTCAAACAAGTATTTTTCTCCCATCCTTATATACTCCTTTGCTCTTTTGACCAGCTGGTGGAATGTTTACTCTTTATATACATAATAACTACTTTATGTAGAATACCAATTCAGCTCTTGTATTAAAAACCAATGTAAGGAGCACCTGGGTAGCTCAGTCAGTTAAGCATCTCAGATCTTAGTTTTTGTTCAGGTCATGATCTCAGATTCCTGAGATCCAGATCCTGTCAGGCTCCACTCTCAGTGGGGAGTCTGCTTCTCTCCCTCTTCCTCTCCTGCCCCTCCCCCGGCTTGCGTATGTGCGCACTCTCTCTCTCTCTCTCTCAAATAAAGAAATAAATCTTTTTAAAAAAAAAGAAATGCACATATTAAAAAGAAAAAAGCCAGTGTAAGTACAGCATACACGAGACAGAAATGCATTTATCTTTCCTCTAACATCCAAGGGTAAGCAGTTCAAGGCTGACATGGCAGCTCCTACTAGCCCATGGCTCTGTGATCCTCAGGACCTGGCTTCCATCTCAAGGTCGAAGGTGGCTGCTTCAGCTTCCTCTACCACCTCCACTCTCCAGAAAGAGGAATAAAAGAAGGGGAGGAGAGAGTTTGCTCTTTTCTTCTTAAGGGCATGACTCAGTTGTAGACAAGGCTTCCCCTCACACATCCTCTCGGCCAGAACTTAGTTATGTCACTGCATCTACCTGCAAGAAAGCTGGGAAATGTGATTTTTTTACTCCCCAGTCATGTGTCCAGCTAAAATTTCTGTCACTGTAAAACCAGAAAGAGCAGATATTTGGGGATTAACTAGCAATCTTTTCCACAATTATATTCTAAGCAGAATATCAATAGTAAGGAAAGGAAAGTAATAGCTATCCTTCTTTTATCCTTTTCTAAACAGGACTCGTTGCATTTTAGATAATCATTCACAGAATCTGGGGCACCTGGGTAGCTCAGTCAGTGAAGCGTCTGCCTTCGGCTCAGGTCATGATCCCAGGGTCCTGGGATCGAGCCCCGCATTGGGCTCTCTGCTCATTGGGGAGCCTGCTTCTTCCTCTCCCACTCCCCCTGCTTGTGCTCTCTCTCTCTCTATCAAATAAATAAAATCTTTTAAAAAAATCGTTCAACGGAATCTTATAAGTGGAATTTATGGCAGAATTGTGATGATCATGATCATGATGATGATGATGATGATGATTGATGATAATGATGGAAGTAACACCAACATATCACTTTCTAAGCACAAGACACTACCTAAGCCTTTTTATTAAGTCTTATATATTAACTCACTTTATCCTTACAACAGCCCTGTCTGGTATATATTATTATCATCCCTGTCTTACAGAGGAGGTATTTGAGTCACAGAGAGGTTGTAATTACATGTCCAAAGTCACACAACAGTAAGAGATGGATCCAGATTCAGTGCCAGTTAGTCTGGCTCTAAAGAAAAATGATATAAATAGATGTTATTCCTAAGTAGAAGCGTACACATATGTTACACTGTTTCAGGAGGACTCATTTTGTAGAGCACAATGCTGGGCTCTAGGGGACTGGGGGTCATCCCCACTGTATTCTATACAAAAGGTGCTCCCTAGAGCGGCCTCATGTGGCCATCTGGGGTTATGTCCCTACTCCTCTCCTGAGAAATCTAGATGTTCCTCTTAATTCTACCCAGTATTCTCCTCTTGCTTCACTGAAGTTCTCCTAAACTCTCTTGGGGGAAGTGAAGTCCTTTCTGAATGATTTCCCAAAGCACAAGGGTTGAAAGGGATGTTAGAAGCCACTAATCCAGCAGTTCCTAAATCTATTTCATGTGAGAGTCACGCAGAAAACTTTATAGTCATGCAAATTCCCAAGTGTCATCCCAAGAGATTCTTATTCAGAAAGTCTGGGGAAATCCATATTTTTGATAAGGGCACCCAACCTCCTCAGTCCCATGGGAAACCATCTGAGGTCTGTATTGGGAAATATTCATAGACCCCTTCCCTCCAAATCCAATATTTGAGTCTCCTCTATGGTGTCTCTGCCCAGTGGACACTCAGCCTATGCAAGGACCTCACATTACATCCCAGGTTAATAACAGCAGCTCCCACTGAGCACCTACTGTGAGCCAGCACCAGTGGAAGGAGTTAGGGATTATCTCGTTTAATCCACACAAAAGTCTCTGAGCTCAGTATAATTACTAACCTCCACAGGGAAACAGAGACTCTAAAAATCGAGCGTGGTACCTGAAGTCATAAGCTAGCAAGTAGAGTTGTGCTAGTACAGTGTGAACCCTGATGTGCTGACCCAGGGGGACACACTGTCATGCAGTCTGAATCGTCAGCTATGCTTTGATGTCTCCTTTTTCCTTCTACTAAGCCTTCATTTCCAATGACATCTTAAATTCCTCTAAAATGAGAATTGCATGCTTTGTTTCTTTATTACCAGGCATAATAATTTAATACAGTATGTGTCATACATGTGGTATTGTATAGTAATGATAGCATGTGGGGATCAGCATAAATGGAGAATGCAAAAATGAGCATATAGAGAGCACCATCTGTATGCTAAGCAGCCTGTTGCCCATTTATTCCTCACAACCCTCTGAGGAGGTATTATTGCTCCCCATTTTTAAAATGAGAAAATTGAGAATTAAAGATGTCAAGAAATAGTCCAATTCACAGACCTGGTAAGTGGCCCAGTTGGACCTTGGATCAAGTCTGTCTGAATCAAAATCCCAGGTTTGTTTCAATATGTCACACCCCTTTCCAGCAGAATGCCTTGTAACTTTATCCCCCAACATGGTTTTGGGATTTTTTTTTGAAGAACTGATTTATTGTTTTCATCATTTTATTTTTTTAAGTAATCTCTATGCCCAACATGAGGCTCAAACTTATCACCCCAAGATGAAGATCCCCATGCTCTACCAACTGAGCCAGCCAGTCACCCCACGCCCACAACATGGTCATGGTCATGGTTGGGTGCCCTTATCAAAAATATGGATTTCTGGGGCGCCTGGGTGGCTCAGTTGTTAAGCGTCTGCCTTCGGCTCAGGTCATGATCCCAGGGTCCTGGGATTGAGCCCTGCATCGGGCTCCCTGCTCCATGGGAAGCCTGCTTCTCCCTCTCCCACTCCCCCTGCTTGTGTTTCCTCTCTCGCTGGGTCTCTCTCTGTCAAATAAATAAATAAAATCTTTGAAAAAAAAAATATGGATTTCCCCAGACCTGAGGAATGTCACACTATCCACCAAGACCAAGGCAGCACATGCAGTGGGTTTGAATAAATGCTTCTAAGATGGAGAAATAAAGATAAATGTTTGCACATGTACAAAAGACATGTAGGAGAAGGCTCACAGCAGTGCTGTTCACAACAGATTAAAACCAGGAACAGGCCAGGCCTCCTGCAGTGGGAGAACAAATGAAAAAATTGTGATCTATTTACTCATCCGAACATACACAACACTCAAAGCAACAATGTACATCAATACACAAAAATAATGAAGAGTCTTAGCAATATAATCTTAAGTCAAAAAAAACTAAAGTGGGGGGCCTGGGTGGCTCAGTTGGTTGACTGTCTGACTTTTTAATTTCAGCTCAGGTCTTGACCTCAGGGTTGTGAGTTCAAGCCCTGCACTGAAGAAAATAAAATAAAATAAAAGATGTATCTTTAGAAATGCATGCAAATGCAACAAAACTACTTAAAAAGATGAGAGTGATGGACACAGGAATGAGGATGATCACAACCTCAGGTGGAGGGATGGAAGGGGTGGGAGGTGGAAATATGGTTAAATGTATATTATTGTCAAGGGCCTTAACTTTTGCTTTAGATTCTTATTACATTATAAAGAGGGAGGAAGGAAGGACCATTCATGGATGAGTAATGAATGTGTCAGAATTCAATTATTTTGATTATCCCAATTCTATGTACCCTGAGGTCCAATTTAAAGAAAAAATTGGCTAATAGATGCATAAATGGTTTGGTATCCTTGTATTATCAGCTCTTAGAAGGAGAGATTGAATTTTCTTTTCCCAGTTTTGATACTCAGTTGTGTGCCTTGAGGAGAAAATCACAAAGGTTAGCATGAAGGAACCCAGAGTACCTTCTGCTTCTCTTGAAAAATACATGAAATTGAATACACTGATCCCTGCAAGCAGGCGGCAGGCTATGTAAGTGGGGTTGCGGGAATAAGACCATGGCCAAGTGTGATTCCAGCAAAGACAGATCCTCAAAAATATGATGCCTCCCACACAGAGATGTGTGTGCATATGCGCACACACACACACACACACACACACACCTGTTGCTGACTATAGAAAAAATCATTTATGTGGAAAAGAAGTTAAGCTACACAGAGAGGAGAAAGAGCAGAATGGGGCAGCTGAGAAGAGTACAAGTAAACTTTGCTGACTTTCTCATTTTGTCTGGACCTCCCTGTCTATTGGGCAAAAGAAGCTCATCTCCCTGGACTATGAGCTTAGCAGTTCTCCAATGCACAGGTGTCAACTTCTGAGACCCTGCTGGGGAAAAATGTAAATGTCCACAAGGAGGAGAACCTGAGCTGCAAAGAGCTTTGAGCCCAGTAGAGGGCCGGCGCCTGCCTGGATGTTCAGTTGGTCCCGTGGTCAGCAGTTGCTGGCCATACTGATGGGGACTGAATCTCAGCTCTGTCTGCCATCTCCACGACCTCAGTATTGAATTTAATGTCCCTGAACCTTGCCCCCACCATCCATATGATGGGAAGAAGAGTAGCCTTCTCCAGAGGATTATTGGGTAAGGTTAAATTAGATAATACATGCAAAAGAGTCTGGCACATCATGGTCATAGTAAAAGTTCATTCATTCATTATTCATCCTTGTCTCTCCCAGAAAGCATCTAATAAAGAAGTTGGAAGAAGACAAGGCAGCAAGAAATCTGGTATCATGGAGAGTTGCCCACTTGGCCTTATAGAGAATCTCCCTCATCGGAAGCTATTTGTCAACTGTCAACAATGTGACCCCTTGGGGTGCTGGGACAGGGGAAGACACCATATGGGGGCCTTTCTCAGGAAAGAAAAGTTGGTGCTTGGAGGCCCCTTCCTGAGTAAAACCCTCCCTGCCTCCCACCTTCCTCCTCACCTCCAGGCGGACAGATTTGGTCACCCCCTTCTCCAGACTTGGAGCATGCTCAGTCCATATTATCCACAGTAATAACTCCCTATATTAAGCACTCAGTATATACCAGGCACTGGGATGAGCAATTCCCATGCCTTCTGTCATTTAATCCTCACAATAACCCTATGAAGGAGGAAAGTGAAGGTTAGCTAGTAAATTAATATATCAAGTTGCAAAGACAAAAAATGGCAGAGCTAGAATTCAAACCCCTGTCTGCTGGCTCCAGTGTTTTTAGCCCCTGCACCATACTGTCGGTCTCCCTTACATCCCATCGTGGTCCTTATATCACATGGTGTATAAATCCGTTAGTCATTCCTAATGGGCTGTCAGCTCTTCAGAGGCAGGAACTTCAGAGGACAGGCTCTTTTATCTGTTTATCCCCAGCACCTAGCACAATGCCTGGCTAAGAATGAATGAATAAATGAAGGAAGGAAGGAACAATCTTCTCCAAAGTCAAGGAAGGAGACAGCACCACTGTTCCTCCTAAGTCACTATGACTCATAACCTCTATTCCATCCAAGTTTTGAAGGGTGAGGAGAGGGCAGGTGACTGCATGCATAGGTTGCACCTTCCCTGAAGTGCGCTTCTCACTCACATAAGAGCCCAGAGCTTAGCCATGGGAATGGCGCCAAGCCCTTCACTAGAAGAGAGATGTTTGCTGGATCTTTAATTCTAGAAAAGCCATCCATCTTCCATTTCACAACTTTTTGCAGCATTAAATCCTATAGAAATTATTCTGGATATTTCCTTCAAATCCATTGAACTCAGCCATTCTCTTGTTTCATATCCGTTACTAGGTTATAGATTATTTCCTTAGTGACCCCAAATGAAACTGCCACTTAATCCCCACATGAGGTTCAGCTCAAAATTTCAGAATGAAAGTAGTATATTGGTTAAGAGTACAGAATCTGAAGTCACATATTCCTAGGTTCAAATTCCAACCTACTATGTAAGCTTTTTAAAACTCTCTGATCCTGGGGCGCCTGGGTGGGCTCAGTCATTAAGCGTCTGCCTCAGCTCGGGTCATGATCTCAGGGTCCTGGGATCGAGTCCCGCATCAGGCTCCCTGCTCAGTGGGAAGCCTGCTTCTCCCTCTCCCTCGGCCTGCCATTCCCCCTGCTTGTGCTCTCTCTCTCTCTCTTTCAAATAAATAAATAAAATCTTAAAACAAAAAAACTCTCTGATCTTGTTTTCACTTCTGTAAAATGGATATAATAATAACTATCTCATACAATTATCAGTCAGATTAAATGAGATAATATATAAAACATTTAGCATAGTGTCTGGCACATAGTAAACACTCAATAAACATTCATTTTTAAAAGTTGGGTCTAATATAAATGGCCAACAGACACATGAAAAAATGCTCAACATCACTCGGCATCAGGGAAATACAAATTAAAATCACAATGAGATACTACTTTACACCAGTCAGAATGGCTAAAATTAACAACTCAGGAAACAACAGGTGTTGGCAAGGATGCGGAGAAAGGGGAACCCTCTTACACTGCTGGTGGGAAGGCAAACTGGTGCAGCCACTCTGGAAGACAGTATGGAGGTTCCTCAAAAACTTAAAAATAGAGCTACCTTATGACCCAGCAATTGCACTACTAGGTATTTATCCAAAGGATACAAACATAGTGATTCAAAGGGGCACATGCACCCCAATGGTTATAGCAGCAATGTCCACAATAGCCAAAATATGGGAAGAGCCCAGATGTCTATCCACGATGAATGGATAAAGAAGATATGGTATATGTATATATATATATATATACACACACACACACACGCACAATGGATTATTACTCAGCCACCAAAAAAATGAAATCTTGCCATTTGCAATGATGTGGATGGAACTAGAGGGTATTATGCTAAGCAAAATAATTTAGTCAGAGGAATAAATATTATGATTTCACTCATATGTGGAATTTAAGAAACAAAACAGGTGAACATAAGGGAAGGGAAGGAAAAATAAAATAAGATGAAAACAGTGAGGGAGACAAATCATAAGAGATTCTTAACTATAGGAAAAAACAAACAGGGTTTCAAATTGAGGGTTGCT
>NC_138383.1:6085828-6118831 GCF_054177405.1 Leptonychotes weddellii | reverse complement strand
TTTTTTTTTAAAGATTTTATTTATTTATTTGAGAGAGAGAATGAGACAGAGAGAGAGAGCATGAGAGGGGGGAGGATCAGAGGGAGAAGCAGACCCCCTGCTGAGCAAGGAGCCCGATATGGGACTCGATCCCGGGACTCCAGGATCATGACCTGAGCCGAAGGCAGTTGCTTAACCAACTGAGCCACCCAGGCGCCCGGTTGTGAGCATCTTGAGAGCCAAAGCTGGACTTAAACCTTCTGTGGTTCCCAACAGAGTAACATGTGTATAGAGAATTTTCTTTTTCATGTAATGTTGATCACCTCCTCCTAATATTATTTTATTATTGTGAATGACTTTTTAATGTGATCCACCTAAGAATCTTTATGTAAAGGGGTAGAGTATCAACATATTTGTATTATTTTTAAGTTTGCTATATAATAGAATCCAAGAAATTCTTGTTGATTCATTTGAACATATTGGCCAGGGAAGCAGGACTTCCCTCCAACATTCACTGCTGGGAAGGATGATCTTTTAGATCAACTTTTTATTGAAGTATAATAACCACAAGAAAACCCCAAATCATGCGTGTACACCCTGCTGGATTATCACAAAGTAAGCACCTCTGTGCAACCACTGCCAAAATAAAGAGATAGAATCTTGCCAGTTTCCCAGGAACCCCCCACACACCCCTTTCCACATACTCCCCCCTGAGGTTACTTTTATAGAGGAGGGAGTATCATTTAATGTTTTGACAGGGCTGCCAGATTTTATGTAGGATAGTTTTAGGAACTTGCTAAGGATGAGACATTGCTTTATGGTGGATAGAAACCCCAGGCTGGGAATCAGATAGAACTTGATTGATAGAACTTTGAATGACATCTATGAGCCTTCTTTTCTTATCTATAAAATAAGAATAATATTATCTGGCTTATTGTCTTTTGAGGGAAGATGTTAGATGATATAATGTAAATATGTAGATGTAAATATGTGTTTCTCTGGCATATAGGAAGCATTTAATAAACGGTGGTTATTAGGGTACATATCTCAGGCTTCAGAGCAACTTCAATAGGTGTCACATTGAGCGTCACTCAAAATAATGAATTTTTGTGAGAAGAGCAGCAGCTCCATACACAGACACACATACTCACACACACACATTCTTCACAGGCACAATCCCATGGGATTAAGCTCACAAACCCACCATCAAGACTTCCATGTGAACACCCCAAATCTGATTTCCTAAGTTGAATATTTCCTTTCTCTGGGAGGTGAAGCAGGGGACCCAATAAAACTTCTCATTAAAATTCACTTATATGAAAAGCATATGCCAAATACCATCAGCTTTGGATGGCATTGGCACTTTAGCTAGTCCCAAGAGTTAGAGGGTGACCCAGATGAGCTTGAGTAACTCTTAACATATTCCTGGAGTGTGGGCTGGAAGCTGGGAACTGCTTGGAAACATTGAGTTCATCCATCACATGCTTGGAGTTTTTAAATAGAGTTGCTGTTGTTCTCACAAATCTGAATATTTGATGCAACTAAATAATTTAAAACATGTGAACAACCTTGCTGCTCTTTTGCTGAGAGAACTCCTAGCCCTCTCTTGCTACCAGTATAGTCTTGAGAGCCATCAAGGGCAATGGTATGACCTAGAAGCTCAGGAACAGCCCACAGACTGGATTCTTGTGGTGCCAGGGCCTGACCATAAACCCTAGGAAAAATGAAGCATGGAATTTTGCCCCAGATGCTAGTGAATCAGGACAGAGACTTCAGTTCAAGAGCTTACTTCCTGATTCACCATCACCAGCACTCTGATGCACACCCACATGCCAGTGTTGTTCCAAGAGAGGCAAATAATTACTAAACCAAAGTCACTCTCCTCTGTAGCATCTCAGAAAGACTATTGACCAGGGGGCAGAAAGATGTGGTCTGTCCATCCATTCATCCAGGGCTTGGTTCTTGTGGGGAAAAAATTGAATTATCAAGGTCTCTGTACTACAAGGGATTTCCATTCCCTCTGACTCTGCTCTAACACCTCTTCTGGCTAAGTAGGAAAGGCAAGAGGTCATCTGTAGTACCTCCCTCTTCACTTGCACTGTTCCTTCACCTCCCTGTCTATGGCTCATCCTGTGATTTCCACACCCCTAAGTGGTCCACGCACCTTATCTATTCATTCAGCAAACATGTATTGAGCACGCCCAAAGCATAAGAAACTACGCTGGGTATTTTAGAGAAAACACATGCACACACACAAATTGTTCCCACTTTCAATAAGCTTGTGGCTATAAGACATGCACATAAATAGCTATAATACTGTGTAGAGTCTCAGATGTGCCCTAAGAAAGATACAGGAAGATACAGAGGGATACCCAGTAAGAAACCTCTGAAAAGGTTACTTCTAATCTCAATTTGAAATGGCCTCCGATTAAGAGTTAATATTTAAGAAAGCCGGAGTTCCACACACCAGCCAGCCTAGCTCTCCCACTGGGTCATTGCCCACTAATCCTGGAGAAAGTTCTGGATTCAGCAGCATTTACCTCCCTGCCAGAAAATTTTACCAAGGAAAGAGCCATCCCTGCAAAAGGCCATACCCACTATTCTATCTCCCTCTACTATTCTTTATCCTTTGGGAACTTTTTTTTTTTCAATTAAACAATGTTCATGGAACACAAATTTGTGGTAAAAGAATCCAGTTCCACAGGAAAACCTGTACCCTATAGGTGAAGAGATTTTACTTTCAAGAGAGTTCATCATACCTCAATAAAGCAGTGTCGGATTTTTGGTTTTTGTTTTTTGTTTTTTTAAAGAAAAAATATGGGGCTCCTGGGTGGCTCAGATGGTTAAGCATCTGCCTTTGGCTCAGGTCATCATCCCAGGGTCCTGGGATTGAGCCCCATGTCGGGCTCCCAGCTCAGGGGGAGTCTGCTTCTCCCTCTCCCTCTTCCTCTCCCCCTGCTTGTGCTCTCTCCCTCTCTCTCTCTCTCAAGTGAAATAAATAAAATCTTTTAAAAAGAAAAAATATGTAAAACCAGAGTGAGAGCATTAGCTCCAGTATTGCCAGATTTCCGTCCTCAGCTCAGGAACAAACAAAAAAGCCAGGAAACGTTAGTTGCCCACTGTCGAATGTTTCCATTTGCTTGTTTTCCTTTTTTGCTTGCTCTGGAGGTTTTCAGATAAATAAATGAAGTGTGTGTTAACGTCACTGAGGATCTCGGGTCGTCTGGGACTCCTTTGACTGATCTGTCCGTCCTGCCCAGATCCCAGGGCAGGCAGCTGGCTTGGGGAGTGGTGCTGGTTGGTTGTCTTGGGTAACCTTAGCAGGAAATGAAGGTGACTTGGTGCAATATCTCAAAGCTCGTTTTCCAAACTCTTTGGGCTTTCCTCCCCAAGCACTCGTCCCTCTAATTTGGAGTTCCTGGGTCTTTGGGGAGAAAATATCTGAGACTCACTAGTGTTAGTCCACTAATATTTCCTCCTATAAGCTGTTTTGGGGAGTGGCTTTGACTTCCTTCATTTCAAGGGCAGGAAACCCAACTTTGCTGGAAGTAAACAGACAGAGGTGAGCACCAGGCTAGGGAACAGTTAAATGGAAAATTTGAAGTGGCTCTAACCTTATCCCAGTGTGCTCCTTGCTTCCAGCCTCCCCTTCTCAGGCAAGAGAAGCAGTCCCTGGAGATGGCAAGTGAGAATGGAGCTCACAGCTCCTTTGCCAACTCTCAGAGCACTCAGGCAATGCACTTCCCCAGTTGGGAGCAGCCCTGGACCATCCTCCCAGAGGAGGTTTTCTGGGGCCAAGTGAGAGAGCTCCAAGTCAGCAGCAAACAACAGATCTGGAAATGTTAACCCCTCACTGACCCTACCAGTCAAAACCTCCCCAGATCTCACCCTACTCCTCAAGGTAGCAAGGTCCTATGGAAATAATTGTTAAAACAGGCAGAGCTCAAGAATCCCTTAGCAGATAATTCCTGTTTCACTGACCTTGATGCCAAAGTCTGCTCCCTCCTTTCTTATTTGTATTTCTGCTTATTAGCAGACAGTTATGACCCATCCACATTAGGGTGTTATTTAATACTTTGTGCTTCTGCAAATGGCTTACTTTTTAAAGATTTATTTATTTATTTTAGAGAGAAAGGGGAGAAATAGAGGGAGAGAGAGAATCTCAAGCAGACTCTGCGCTGATTGTGGAGCTTGATGCGGGGCTTAATCCCACGACCCTGAGATCATGTCCTAAGCTGAAACTAAGAGTCAGGTGCTTAACCGATTGAGCCACCCAGGCGCCCCTGGAATGGCATACTTTTAGGTGTCTTGAACCACCTAGTCCTCCGCCCTTGGCTGCCACATACACATACCTCCTCTCACAAGCTATAGGCAGAGCCAGTGATAATGTGTTCTTGGTCTCTATCCCTCCTTATCTTTTGTTGTTAAGGGCCTTTTAAAGGCAAAGCAAACCTTTCTCCAACTCCTCCTCCTCCTCTTCCTCCCTCTGCCATTTGAATTTTGCATCCACACCACTCCCAGAAAGCCTGCTTACTAAAATGCAGATCTGTTGTCATGTATCAGAGCAATACCCCCAGGGGACTTCAGGAACTGGTAGACCTTGCTTCTTCCAGCCCCTCCCAACTTCACATAGAGAAGCCCTTAACCTTCAGAAGGAATGGCGTTGCTGGTAGAGACTTAGCCCAGATGAGGCAGAGCCCCCTCCAGCCCCTCAGTATCCTCCTCCCTCTGTGGGGGGCAGTCTTCACCCAGATTCTTCCCCGTTCTCCTGGTCCCCTTCTCAGGTTTTATAAGGTTGTGAACTGAGAAGTATAAAATCATCTCTGTGCTATAATCTAGAGGGACCCAGTGAGACTAATAATTGTTAGTAATAAATGATAAAAATTAACACATGGTTCATCAGTGGAGCATTTTACAGTTTACAAAATAATTTAATATATGCTGTGACACTTAACACTTACCACATGCTTTTTCCAGGAGATGTTATTATTAATTTCATATTATAAATAGGGAATGGAGGCCAGATGGAAAAAAAATTAAATTACTTGCTCAAGGTCACAGCAGGTAGTTATTGTGGGAATTTAAATAATAGCAGCAAACCCCTAAAAGCACTTATGTGCCAAGCACTGTTCTGAGCCTTTACATCATCCAGTCCTACAACAACCCTATTTTAATCTCATTTTAAAGATGAGTAAACGAGGGGTGCCGGGGGGGCTCAGTCGGTTAAGGAGCCGACTCCTGATTTCAACTCAGGTCATGATCTCAGGGTTGTGAGATCCAGCCCTGCGTTGGGCTCTGTGCTGAGAGCAGAGTCTGCTTGAGATTCGCTCTCTCTCTCTCTCTCTCAAATAAATAAATAAAATCTTTTTGGGGCGCCTGGGTGGCTCAGTTGTTAAGCGTCTGCCTTCAGCTCGGGTCATGATTCAGGGTCCTGCTCTGCAGGAAACCTGCTTCTCCCTCTCCCACTCCCCCTGCTTGTACTCCCTCTCTCACTCTCTCTCTCTCTGTCAAATAAATAAATAAAATCTTTTTTAAAATAAATAAATAAATAAATAAATAAATAAAATCTTTTTACAAAGAAAAAAAAATGAGTAAACAAGCCACAGAAACATTAAGAAACTTACCTGAGGTCACCCAGCTAATAAGTGGCAGAGCCCAGACTCCAACCCCAGATAGCTGGAGATCCAATGGGGCAGGGTCAGCAGAAGGCAAAGAGCTTTGCCAAGGGGATCACATGGCCAAGGGTGGGGGTTAAAGCAGTCACATGTAGGTTGTCGACAGCAGTCCAGTGTAGCCCCCAGCTCTCTAGGACTAGTGCCTGGTTTTGCTCACTCACGCAAGAGCACATCCATCTCTCCAGGCACGCTCATATTAATCAAACTCACAAGACTGATGTATTGCTCAAGATGACAAACCACATTATAATCAGGGGATTGTTTGCTAAGCATAAAATCCAGAAAAAGAGAGACTTGGGGGATTCAGACGTCTAATGAAACCAGGCCAATGTGGTGTGATGGTTGGCTAGACTATGAGCACAGCTTGGATGTGCAACTCCTATAGCTGCCCCTTCTACCTCGGGGCCTCTCTACCCTGACCCCTGCCTCCCCGGCTGTACTTAACCCTAGTGTCAGGGGAAGGGGGTGTGCTGTTCTCTCCAGATCTCATTTCCTGCCCTCCTTTAGGAACCGCTTGCCTTTGAGCTTGAGAATGCCCAGGACTTGACCTGATTGGGAGAGGGGGGGTGGGGATGTTCCCTCTTCAGGAGACTCCATCAGACGCACCGACATTTGTCATCTTATATCTCTGCCTCCATTTCTCTCAGTGCCCTTGTCAGGGCCTTAGGGATTTGGGTTTCAGGGGAGAGAAACATGAAAGAAGAAAAATGTGATTGGGGCCATTTCTTCATATCCCACCACCACCCCATCCCATGTGCCCTCCTTGAAACTGGATGTCGCTGGTTGAGAACCTTGAGAATGAATTCAGCATTGTGTGCTCCTAAACACCTGGGAACAGGGCCCATTCCCTACCCCCAAGGAACTGAGTGTGGCAGGCTAGACGGGTCCCTGGGCTGGCATGGAGACGACTCAGGCCACATCTGACCTTAGCCCAATATGACACATGAACTTCAGTGTCTATGACGACATCTTAAAGGTCATAGGAAGTGGGAAGTGGGCCCTGGGGAACCAGGTCAAATGTTCACAGCTCCCGCAGGCTACCAAGTTCTGAGTCCTGACTCAGGGACTGATCTGAAGGGCTGCAAAATCTACAGCTCCAGGAGGGGGTCCCAGCGCTGAAGGTCAGAATGGCTCTGGGCCCGCAAGGTAGGAATTCCTTCAAGTCCATGTCCAAGACAAGGAGGAGTTCTCCAGTGTACTTCTGAGAAGTGCCTGGAGTAAAGATCCATGGCCCAAGCTTGGCAGAGTTGGGTAAGTAGAAGCAAAACTGGCACCCCCTCCCTGAACATCTCCAAAGATCTGAGATGATAAAAATTCAAACCCAAAAATGCCAGAGCTCTGACCTCTGGGGATGACAGGTTGGCCGATGAAGAGCGGCTTGGGAAAGACAGAGGCAAGGGGCCAGGTGAGCTCTGCAGTCATGCCCTCAAGAACCCTCACTCCCCCATGCCCAAAAAGCCAGGTCTCCTCCAGACATCATAGTGCAGCACTGCAAACACATGAGAAGACTACACAGAGTAGTCCCTGACCACCAACTGTCTGGCCCACCCCCTGCCCTGTCCTCCTCTGCCCTGTCCATCCCCTGCCCTGTCCATCCCCTGCCCTGTCCACCCCCTGCCTGCTCACTGATTTGCTTAGAGCAGGAGGCAGCTCATTAGCTAAAGAAGAGAAGGGACTTGGGGTGTCAAAAAAACTAGGCTTTTGGGGCGCCTGGGTGGCTCAGTCGTTAAGCGTCTGCCTTCGGCTCAGGTCATGATCCCAGGGTCCTGGGATCAAGCCCCGCATCGGGCTCCCTGCTCGGCGGGAAGCCTGCTTCTCCCTCTCCCACTCCCCCTGCTTGTGTTCCCCTCTCTCGCTGTGTCTCTCTCTGTCAAATAAATAAAATCTTTAAAAAAAAAACTAGGCTTTTAACCTGGCTAAGCCTCTCGCCAACTGTACTTCCTTGGTCATTCCATTCAAACAGCCCTTTACAGTTTGCAGAGCACTTGCATATAAGCTGTCTTGTCTGATTTCCACAGCACAACGTAAGCAATCCAGGCATCACTGTTGCCACTAAAAGGGGAACTCCCGTGGTCAGGACCCTTTTGGTTGCCAGTGACAAAACCCAAGTCAAACCATCTAAACAAAAAAAGAAAATCCATTGGCTCATGTAACTGAGAAGCCTGGGGATGCTGTTCAGTTGGATCCAGGGATTCAAACAATGGCATCTGTCTCTCTGTCTCTCAACATTCTTCCCTCTAATTCGGCTTTCTTCACAGGAAGGCCTCACCTCATGGGGTCACATGACTGCCAGCAGGTCCAGGTCACAGCCCCAGGGCTGCTAGTTTCCACTGAAGTCCTAGATCTAATGCTTATTGGACAGAAATGAGTCATGTGCCCACCCCTGGAGGAGGAGTCGGTCCCACCCAAGCCCTATCGGCCACGACTGGAAGAGTGTTTTCCAAGGAAGATGAGGGTGTGTTAGCTGTAGGCTAGTCATGCAAAAACAAGAGGACCCCCATGGTAATCCCAGGGGAAGCTGGGTCCCAATTTTTTTTTTTTTTAAGTAGGCTTGACTCCACCTGGGCTGAGATCAAGAGTCAGCGGCTCAACCAACTGAGCCACTCAGGCGCCCCCTGTTTTTCTTTCTTTTTTCAATATTTTTAAATCTTTAATGAGAAGTGACTGAAAAAGAACTGAGCTAGTTGTGTCCCGTACATGGTGTCATTTAAGACTGGATACCCAGACTTAGATTATTAATAGCCAGACTTAGGTAATGAACTGATGTCACCCTATAAAGCTTATTGGGGCTGTGGAGCCAGACCTCACCCTATGGGTGGGAGTAGACTTTCCTGTAGAGGAAACAGATGACCCAACTTTCAGCCACCCCAGAAGGAGGTCATTGTGGGGGCAGCGGATGAGGACACAGGAGGTGAGGCTCAGGTAGGAATGAGGGGCTAGCTCTTCCCCTGGTTTTGGGACCAGGGTCAGTCGGTGTGAAGACAACTGAATTTTTCCAGTGGGGGTGAGGCACGAGCAGTCTGTGGCCACATGAAGGCAGATGAGAATTGGGATGGGAGACCCCCAAGTAAGTCCAGCTTCGTGGGTGGACAGTCACATGGGGCTCCACCTTTGGAAGGGCCCTATAATTGCTTTAATGCCCTGCTGTCACTATCTTGAGATCTTCTCAATATTTTTGTACAAAGAGTCCCATATTTTCATTTTGTGCTGGACCCCAAACTGTGTAACTGTTGCTGCTGTCAAATAAGAACCCCTAGAGGATCCGGGCACTTGGGTGGCTCAGTCGGTTGGGTGTCCGACTCTTGATTTCGGCTCAGGTCTCCATCTCAGGGTTGTGAGTTCGAGCCCCAAGTTGGGCTCCATGCTGGGCATGGAGTCTACTTAAAAAAGAAAAAGAAAAGAAAAAAGAACCCCTGGGGGGGGTCTGAACCCAGGTCTGGGCAGTAGTTCTGAGCAGAATGGCAAAGGGGTGATCAGTATCTCCCCCCACCCAGGGCTGTCACTGTATCACCAGCGGCTTTCACTGGCAAGGAATGGTTGTGCCAAGCACAAGAGCAATCTGCAAGGGTCATGGGCAGCAGGAAGCATGTCGTGGAAGGCAGATCAGAACACCCAAAGGTGGACAGGCGAGGCCTTAGCCTCAGCGGTAGGTGCCTGCAACATTGGGCTGGGGAAGAAGTAAATGAGACTTGTATTTGTGACCTGAGCACTGGACAATCAACTTTTGTTGGCTATTAGTCAATCATAGGAGCCATTATTATTAATACCTAACTAATAGAGCTATTAATACCTAATTACAAAATTTGGGAAATGTAAAACAAAAATTACCTGTGATGCCACTGTTTCAAAACCCCTACCTTAAATAAAAATGCAATTGCTTTCTAAAAATATATATATACAGTTTACCCTTGAACAATATGGGTTTGAACTACACGGGTCCACTTGTATGCAGATTTTTTTCAGTAAATGCCATACAGTACAGTATGGTATTTCTCTTCCCTATGATTTTCTTAATAACATTTTCTTTTCTCTAGCTTACTTTATTGGAAGAAAACAGAATGGAATATATAACATGCAAAATATGTGTTGATCAACTGTGTTATCAATAAGGCTTCCGTCAACAGTAGACTAAGTAGTTAAGTTTTGGGGGAGTCAAATGTTATATGTGGATTTTCAATTGCGCAGGAGTCAACACTCCTAACCCCCCCTCCCACAGTTGTTCAGGGTGGGCTGTATATATTTATATCCACCTCACAGACATTTTGTCATTCACATTTCATCCTCATTATTTTCTTTTTTTTTTTAAGATTTTATTTATTTATTTGACAGAGAGAGACACAGCGAGAGAGGGAACACAAGCAGGGGGAGTGGGAGAGGGAGAAGCAGGCTTCCCTCCGAGCGGGGAGCCCGATGCGGGGCTCGATCCCAGGACCCTGAGATCATGACCTGAGCCGAAGGCAGACGCTTAACGACTGAGCCACCCAGGTGCCCCCATCCTCATTATTTTCAATGACTGCATAGTATCCCATTGTGTGAACACATGAAAATTCATTATAATTCTGAAATGTTGAAGCTTATCAAAAAGCACAGAGAATACCATGACAAAAAAAGAAATGCCCCTGTACCCACCACCCATATTTACTAAATGCTAGCATTTTGCTTTAAAAAAGCCTTGAAGGAGCCTTCTATGGGGCATGTGAGTGGTAACTCCAAGGGACTTCTCAGAGATACATGGGATCTGCTGGAGAGATATGGGTGCGGACCCAAGCTATTACAAACTGGAAACCAGAAGGTTACTGTGGTTGTTCTGAAATCACAGGCCAGAGGGTGTGGCACTTCAGTGAAACTCTGTTATGCAGAGGAGTCAAGGGACCCCGAGAGACATTTTGTGATCATGATCGTCCAAGGCCACTCAGCAAGTAAATAAAAGACAGAACCCCACCCTAGGGCATCTGATCCCAAGTCCTGAACTTATCATGCTGACATGGCCCTCCCTGGACCCCCAGGATTCTCAGGGAAAGCAAGACTTGACCCAGAAACTGCCCCTTCTGATGCTGACTTCCCACAATTCTAGTGCAACCCTGGTGACAATTTCAGCCTGGCCCAGGACACACACTAAAGCAGAGTCAGTGCCATGGGGGACATTCATTCGCAATGCAGATTCAAGACTGCCTCTGGAGCTGCCCAGATGCCACTGGAAAGCAGGCTAACTGCAGTGAGTCACCGTTAATTGGGTCTCAAGGGCAGAGGAGCCAAGCAATATTACCTCCTGGGGATTTGCCTCCATGAAACCCAACTGCAGGATAGCAACCCCAGGAAAGAAAGCCTAGACTCAACTGACACCAATACCACTCCGGGGAAGACTCCCCTTCACTTTACCTCCACTTCCTCTCTCTTCTGTTCTCATGTCTCTGTGTGTTTTAAGAGAAAATACTTTACCTCTCCACTGCTCCTACTTTTACTTGCCAAAGATTTCAGTGGAAGATCACAGGGTCTCTGGGGTTTAGTCCTTCTGCTTTTCTGGCTTATTATTAATCTTGCAGAGGCAGTGTGAAATTTTGAAATGAGGTCATTGTCTGAACTTGGCAACTCCTTCCAATGACCAGAGGGCTGGCAGCGGGCAGTATGACTGAGACCAGGGGCTGTCACCTTTTGCTTCTTTTTTTTTTTTTTTTAAGATTTTGTTTGTTTGACAGAGAGAGACACAGCAAGAGAGAGAACACAAGCAGAGAGAGTGGGAGGGGGAGAAGCAGGCTTCCCGCAGACCGGGGAGCCCGATGTGGGGCTCGATCCCAGGACCCTGGGATCATGACCTGAGCTGAAGGCAGACACTTAACGCCTGAGCCACCCAGGCGCCCCAACCTTTTGCTTCTTTATCACAGAAACCCTCACCATCCTTGACAGAGGGCAGTACTCTGTGTGGGAATTCCAGAAGGAAACTCTATGTGGCTGCTTTTCAAATAGCAAAACAATTGCCAGATCCTGAAATAACACAAAGGCACAATTGGGCATTGGTTTTATTGAGGGAGAAAAATAATATTAAAATAAGAAGAGCTGCATAGACTTGTCAGTTTGGTACAGAATGCTCCGTAATGCAGACCAGCTCCCCTGATGACCTTGCTAATTAACATGAAGGCAAGGAGAGTGTTTCAAGGGCTGTGAGGGAACCCGAAGCCACTTTATGCAAGCATATTCCTCCTTGGGAGAAAAAAAAAGGAAAATGATGAGCTGTGTGGCTTTGGTAGTGTTGGTAAAACTCCCTTTCTTCAGTAGGGTGGCAGGTACATGGGTGTTTGTTTCATTATGTTTTATAACATATATACACATTATATAGACTCACCAAATATTTTATAACTTAAAATGAGACAATAAGCTAAAAAAAGACAGGATTGGGGACATCTGGGTCTGCAAGACAGAAGAAGGAAGGTGATGATGGGGAGGGATGTGGGAGGCTTCAGAAACTCCCCAGGATGGAAGTTTTATACTGGAACCTGTAGCAAACACCTCCTCTCTGCTGAAGCAGATGTTCTACAACACCAAGGTCTAGAATGTCTCTTCTCTGTCTGTGACCCTTAGGAACAAAGTCTTACCCCTTCTTTAATTCTGAACCTGTCCTCAGAGATTCCTTCAGCAGAACTGAGTTCATCATCCTTTCTTGATGCAAGAACTGCACACCCTCAAGGCAGGGCCATGTGAGTTTGTAGTCACAATGGGCTAGTTTGGGGAAGGGCTTATGCTGTGCAGGGGGAATCTGACTGAAGAGGCCCTTTTCCCAACTGATGTAGGGCCATGGGGTCATCGTGAATGACAACCTTAGTCAGCGTCCAGACAAATATGATTACTAGAGGCCTTTGGGGAACCCTAGGCCACACCAGCTGGGATATAGCAGAGAGAATCCATGTCCAGAGAACAGTGTGAATGAGATCAGTGGCTGCCAGTCCTTAGACCACATGTGAGTACCATCCCTGGACAAAGTATCAATCAATTTGTAGGAGATTACACACACACAGCCTAAACCATATTGGCAGAAAGCTATCAACTATCCTTTCTTAGGAAACCTGCCTACTATTCTGGCCTGGTCGTGCTCAAATGTCCTTTCTTTTATGAAATTAGGGTCATAACAAATAGTTTAGTAGAAACTTTCTTAACAAAACCTTCTCTTAACCAATGTACCAGATTAGCCAACACTCTTCAAACTTTTGGTCAATCATACACACTAATTATAATTATGTCAATTAATCCACGTATAAACTAATCAATTAAAAGTGCAAACAAAAAGGGTATTGACCAATGTCATAAGAGGGTAAACAAAAAAAGAATGGTCATTTCTACAAAAACTAGATTGAATGCTTTGGAAAGACTCAATAAAATCATGTCGTTAAAAAAAAAATTCCAGGGCACCTGGGTGGCTCAGATGGTTAGGCGTCTGCCTTCGGCTCAGGTCATGATCCCAGGGTCCTGGGATCGAGTCCCACATCGGGCTCCCTGCTCCTTGGGAGCCTGCTTCTCCCTCTGCCTCTCTCTCTCTCTGTCTCTCATGAATAAATAAATAAAATCTTTAAAAAAAATAAAAAATAAATAAAAAAAAATTCTGTCAAAAAATTGCTAACTAAACTAGGAATGAGTGAGAGAACTGTAAAATATCAGGAGGAAAAAACATAAAAACGAAGAAAGGTTTTGCAATCTGATTGCTTCATAAGTGTCTAGAATGTCTTGCTCCATGTTAGAGAAACTAGAACAAGACAATACAACGTGGGCGGTTTGTGCAGAAACTGCAATGAGCTCTTCCTTCAGCAGACCTGTAAGCAAAGAAAAGACTTAGGTCTACATCAGAACACTAGCAAATTACTACACATTTCGATATTTTGAGTAGAAAGAAGTCACTTAAATAAAGAATATACTTCTTTGGGTGCCTGGGTGGCTCAGTTGGTTAAGCGACTGCCTTCGGCTCAGGTCATGATCCTGGAGTCCCGGGATCGAGTCCCGCATCGGGCTCCCTGCTCGGCAGGGAGTCTGCTTCTCCCTCTCCCGCTCCCCCCTCTTGTGCTCTTTCTCTCTCTCACTCTCTCTCTCAAATAAATAAATAAAATCTTTAAAAAAAAAAAGAATATACTTCTTTTACAGTTTCCTGATTTAAGCAACTTTTTCAATGATCTGACCAATTCTCAATTCCATTTACATTGGAAAAGAATGCACCTGCTTGGTAAAAAAAAATGGCTGACCACAATAGCAATCCCTTCCAATCTAAAAAAAGTACTGGTACATGATATCAACTGTTTCCAGCAGTCTGGCCTTTCCAAGGCTAAGTGGCTATGAACTCTATTTCCAAGGTATCAAGCAAAGGTAGGTTTTCAGCCTCACTTCAGTCCAACATTTATCTTTTTTTTTTTAAGATCTTATTTATTTATTTGAGAGAGAGAATGAGATAGAGAGAGAGAGCATGAGAGGGGGGAGGGTCAGAGGGAGAAGCAGGCTCCCTGCTCAGCGGGACTCGATCCCGGGACTTCAGGATCATGACCTGAGCCGAAGGCAGCCGCTTAACCAACTAAGCCACCCAAGCACCCGTGTCCAACATTTATCTTAATCATGTATTTTGAAGATTACTGGCTCAGTATATTTCTCTCCCTCAACTGACTCTCAAAAAGGCTCCATCTTTGGGGCACCTGGGTGGCTCAGTCAGTTAAGGGTCTGCCTTTGGGTTAGGTCACGATCCCAGGTCCTGGGATCAAGTCCCACATTGGGCTCTCTGCTCAGCAGAGAGCCTGCTTTTCCCTCTGCCTGCCACTATCCCTGCTTGTGCTGTCTTGCTCCTTCTCTCTCTGTCAAATAAATAAATAAGATCTTTGGGAAAAAAAAAAAAAAAGAAGGCTCCATCTTCTGGGAGCCAGTAATATGCATACAGTTGTTGAAAGGAGACTGCTCCAAACCTACAATTTTCATAAGTGGGATCTTTAAATATTAATGATTTAAAAATCAAAGGAGGGAAAGCCCAGCAACTTTAGACAAGCTATAAATAATTAGGCACTCAGTCAGAGCTGAGTGGTTAAATATCTTGGAGTTTGTCTGAACAGAATGCGCTTTCCTAGAAACCACAGAGCAAAATCCCACTCAGACCAGAGGAACCATATCTGAACTTCCTCATTCTTACGGTGAGGGTGCTAGTCTGTCACCTATCATCTGCCTTAGCAAAATCTTTATGGAGTGGCCAGATATGACTGAGACAACACCAAGATACCAATCTATAAACATTATGAAACAGTTTCCTTTCAGACTGCTTGTATATGTTTGCCTCCCTTCCCCTGGCCTTGACTACTTCCCCCCAGCGCTCTCTAAATTTCAGTTCAAGCTTGAATAAATTGGGCTGGATGCAGGGTGGATCCCTACAGTCATGACCCAAACCCGGAGAACCTGAATGCTTCCCGTGAGGACCACCAGTCAGAAATCTGCTCAGTCCAGCTGCAGAATGTAGAACGGACCAGACAGCTTTCACAACTGTCATGAGCTAGTCAACCTCACCTCTTAGGACAAGAAAAGGTCCCTTTTCAGACAGCCCCCAATCCAGATGGCTGGAATTTTGGATAAAGACATTATCTCTAGTTACATATCTGGCAAACATCTTTTGGAAGCTTGAATAAGGCAATCAAAAGTGATCAGAGTGGATCTGTCTTTCTAAGTGGATTTACCTTTCCTCAGTTCAGCTAGGCTGCCAGAACCTTCCATTTCCAGCCCATATGTAACGTCAAGATAAAGGCAGAATCAACCAGATTCCTCCAGCCAAACCAAACTGAGCTCAATTCTAGTCTTCCCTGTGTTTCTAGATTTACATCAGAACTGTCAAGGCTCTAATTTTCACTAGTGTCTGTGATAGATTACCAGAAAAAATGAATTCCTTACTATCCAGAATAACCATGTACTTACAGGTTCTGTTTGTGTGCTGGTTGCTAAAAAACTCAGCAATAAAGCTACTTTATGCACAATAGCTAAAATGGCCCAGTGATGCACTGACCCAAGGCTTTCTATTATTCTTATACTTCGACTCACTCTAGTCTTGTTCTGCTTTGAGCTTTTTCACTTAAAGATCCCTCTGTAGCCACTTCTTGCTCTGGGTCAAAACAGTCTCACTGACCCAGCCAGCTTAAATGACCAGCCCAATAATATTTAAGTTTGCCTAGACTCTGCAAATTTCCCCTGGATGGTACTGCTCTTGAGGTTCTAGGGAATCATCATTCAGGGATTGGGAACAGGAGCAGAGAGCAACACATGCTGGGATGGACATCCACCAAGGCCACCTCCCCCAGACCACCTGGGGTATCTGTAGCTCTGAGAAGTTGGGCAACCCCAGGACACACTAACAGCAGCCCATAAACATGACTAGAGCCCTTGTACCTGCTGGGGCGCCTGCCTGTAGCCCGAGGTTAGCTCATCATTTCTACCCAAGCCATGACTCCTTTCCCTGATGCTTCATCCCAGCACCCACCAAAAGAGACCTAAGTGAAGTAATGGAACTTTGTCCTCCAGTTAGGAGGAATCATGGCCCCTCCTGCCTCCCCTGGCTTTAGGAGGGGAGAAAGAAATCTCTCCACTTCATGCTTCTGGGAGTTTGATGCTGAAATTCCTTTGATTGCCCAGGTGGCTCAGGACCCTTTTCCTAGAATGACAGACTCAGGTGTCCCTGCTCCTGAAAGCTTGCCTCGTGTTCCCATGCCTGGACTGTCGCATTATTTATTCATTCAAGGCAACATAAAAACATTCAAGAATCCGCAATATATGTGACCTTAAAACTAGGCAGGGGGATACAGCAGTAAGGGACTAAGTCCTCACCTTCAGGCAAACTACAGCCTAGTGGAGGGGGGAAACAATAAACCCACATGCCAATAAATAAGTTCATAAAGCTGTGCCTGCTATGAAGGAAGTAAGACAGGGCAACAGGACAGAGTGAAATTGGAGGTGGTGGCAGGGACTACTGCCTTTAAGGTGGTCAGGGAAGTCTACTCTGGGAGGGGACATTTGAGCTAAGATGTGATGATAAAAGAAGCTAACTGGTCACACATCTGTGAGGAGAACATTCCAGAAAGAAGATACAGCAAGTGTCAATGCCCTGAGAAAAGAGCAAGCTTCGTCTTTTCTTTCTTTCTTTTTTTTTCTTAAGCTTCATCTTTTCAAAAGGAGAGTGGCTGGAGCTGGGGTCATAGGGGCAGGCAGGGACCCGTGCTTCCCCGGGACTTCCTGCTGCATGCAGAAGAAGCCACCAGAAGGTGATAAGCAGCAAGTGACCAGGTCTGTGTTTTAAAAAGATCACTTTGGCTGCTGGAAGGAGTATGGTCTCTGGGGCTGGAAAGGAAAGAGGGACAGCGGGCAGGGGACTGGCTGGTTGCTTGGACTTGGCCGGTAACCACAGAGACAACGAGCCATGCCACCATCCTGGGACTCAGGACATACTCTGGAGGGAGGGCTGCCAGGACTCTAGAACAGAGGTGGTAAGTCCGGCACCTGTGAATACTCGCTAACAATCCCTGCACGAGTAGTGCTCCCACCCCCTCGTCCTTAGACGTGCCATGCAGGACAGTGGCCCAGACGCCAGACTCGGGAGCCCAAATGCCCAAGTTCAAATTAAATTAGCGATAAAACCTGGTACATCACTGAACCTCTCTGAACCTCGATTCCTCATCTGTAAAATGGAGGCAATGATAAAGACGCCCTCATAGTGTTGTTGCAAGGATTCAGCTAGTTACTGGGGGTAGAGAATTTGGGGAAGATGCCTGCCACATAGCATATCTGTTTCCTGTTGATGCCATAACAAATGACCACACGTTTACTGAATTCATTAACACAACATCAATTTATTCTCCTATAATTCTGGAGGCCAGGACAAAATCTGTTTCACTGGACTAAAGTCAGGGTGCTGGCAGGGCTGGCTCCTTCTAGAGGCTCCAGGGGACAATCCATTGCTTGCCTTTTCTGGCCACATCACTCCAACCTCTGCCTCTGTCATCGGCTGCCTTCTCCTCTTATGACCTTCTTGCCTCCTTCTTACAAGGACCCTTGTGATTATATTTAGGGCCCACCTGGAGAATCCAGAATACTCTCCCCAACTTCATACATCCACGTGGCTCCTTTTGCCATATTCACAGGTTCTGGGGATTGGGACGCAGAGAACTTTGGGGGCCATTATTCAGCCCACCACACATGTTAAGCAATAAATAAAGGTTAATTATTATTATTATCATTATCATTATT
Source organism: Leptonychotes weddellii (assembly GCF_054177405.1). Lineage (NCBI taxonomy): Eukaryota > Metazoa > Chordata > Mammalia > Carnivora > Phocidae > Leptonychotes > Leptonychotes weddellii. Next base: position 6,100,940 of record NC_138383.1, on the reverse strand, counting down.
ACTCCCTCAGCAACTCCAGAGCGTATCCCCAACCCCCTCTTAAGCTGTATGGGAGAAAAAGGGATGTAGAGAGACCCCTATCTACCTCCCGAAAGCCCCCTGAGACAAGGCCGAGGCTTCAGTCCCTGGTTGGTCCTCGTGAAGTGAATGGGGGCAGAAAGCAGACAGAGCAGGAACATGCTCACAGGCTTCATGTGGGGTTTGAGAGGGGAGCCTGGAGCTCAGGCTAAGATCTCCTAATGCTGCTGTATTCCGTGGATTCCTCGTGGCTCCTGCTGGGAACGTGGGCAACATGGTAGTTCATGTTGTAATAGGTTGACTCCTCATTCAAAGCCTCCCAAGACAGAGCCATGTAGGAAATGTCCTCCTTCAGAAGGGCGGCCTGTAATAAAGATTCCCACAGGGTCAGAGAGGCAGGCAAGAGGCTTTGTCCAGGGAAGGAGGAGGACTTGGATGAGGTGGGGGAACAGAGCCTTCAGGGCAGAAGACCCTCCCTCCACTCCACGCTAGGGCAGCACAATTCACATGGAATCCCAGGCCTGTCCAGGTCTCCGCTGCCAAGCATAAGGGCCATGTCGAATGGGACTCTGAGTCCCCCAGTGCTATGGAGACACTTCCAAAAGCCCAAAGTCTGGGGGAGCTACACAGGCAAGTCTTTCAATGGCTATGGCTTGACCCAGCACCTGCCCCTCCTCCTCTGTGCCCCCACGGGCGGGAGAAAGCCCATCCTCAGAGCAGGGGCAATGGCAGATCTGGCTCCAAGCCCCACAGCAGCCCCACCAAGTACACACCATGGTGACATATTCCACTTCCTGCTGATCATCCAGGGCAGAGGAGGAGGACTTTGTACAGGCCTTCTTCTGGGAGGAGTTGTGGGAGGTGCTGGTTGGCTCCAGGGCCAGGTTTGCATAACAGAGCTCCCCCTCTGGGGGCTGGACCACCTTGGAAAGAAAGCCCAGGTCGTCTTCCCCAGAGGGACACAGACCCTGTGCTTCCCTGGGTCCCCCTCTCCCAGGTTCCTCTGCAACCCCCACACCTGCTCCCTTCCAGCCCTTCCCCCTTCTGGCTGTTTCCAGAGTCCACCCCCCATCCTCCCAGGCCGTGAACACACAGACACTTGGGCACATCGTTTGTCTGATATGTTTGGACCTCAGTGCTCCTGGGAGAAGGAAAATGAGGACGGAGAGAAAGAAGCTGTCTGGGGTCTCTGGTCTGACCTCAGGGACTCTCTTACCTGCTCTGGGGATATCCCAGCAGCTAAAAGACAAAAACAATCAGAATTAGAAAGCCCACCCATAGACTCGCAGGGCCCCCAGGTCTGGGGAAGAGAAATCTGGAAGAAAAGAGGTGAATTGGGCTCCAGGCTCAGAGCCTGGTTCTGACTCCTCGGATGACACACCCTGTGACATTGGTCACTTCACCTCTTTGAGCTTTCAGTTCTCCACCTGAGAAATAAGGAGACCTCGCCCATCTCCCCCACATCACAGAACGGCAATCAGCTGATCGGGTGGCCCTGCCACCAATTGGCGTCCCTGGGGTTAAGTTTCCTTCTGTGCAATTGCAGGCTCAGACTAACTTCTGCCAGAAATCCTGCCTGGAATGACCCCATTTCTCTACTAGATTGGTCACTCAGGAGTCAACTCAAAGTCACACCTGTCTTCCCAGCTACCCAGGGTGCTGAATCCCTCCGTCTTCGGCTCCACGGTACTTGATTTCTATCTGTCTTGTCGCCTCTGTCCCACTGAATTCCAGGTAGTCTTCAGGTGGGCTGTGGGCTGCTGGGCGGCTGAGCCTGTCCCCTCCTTGCATCACTGGTGCCTGGCCAATCCTAGCACACGAATGTCCCCTCCAGGCTGCCCTCTGAGTGAGATGCACAAGCCGGGTCAGCATCTGATGGGCCAACTTTCATATGCTTGTGGTTCCTGTTTCTCTCTGCCCACCCACCCCCAATTTTACAGACAACACAGAAATAAGTTCTTTTCTCCTGGTTTTTAGTTTCAAAAGCCTAGATATTGAGGAGCACAGAAAGTACTTAGAACTTAGGTCGCAGACATACACTGGGGAGGAAACATGATGAGCAAGAATGAGCCCCCACTCCTCCTTGACTACAAGAGTCCCCAGGCTGTGACGGGAGAGGGGTGCTGGAGAGCACCCCAAAAGAGCTGAGACCCTAGTGAGTTCTGAGGAGGGGGGTGCATTTACCGTGAGAATGTGGAAACAGAGCCAGCCATCAGCCCCACACTCCCACCCAGCCCAGCCCAGCCCCAGTGCAGCGTCAGCCATATCTGATCACCTCTCTTCTGCGGCTTCATCCTTCTCAAAGCCAAGAGTGAGGCCGTCACCAGGAGAAGCAGCAACACAGCCAAGATGAGGGGAATCAGGATGCTGAGCTTCATGGAGTTAGCACTGGAAACAATAAAAGAACACCATGCACCCCGGCCCACCTCCTGCTTCTGGGCCACACCCCGGCCACCTGGTAGCAAGGAGGGCCACACACCTTTTGACCTGCAAGCCTGGGGTTTCTAGCCTGGGAACCCCACTCCTGGGTGTCCTCAGAGATGGTAAAAAAAGAATTTTTTTTAAAGGATAGGAGGGTTCCACAATGTTCCTGTGGGTCTAGACACCTAACGGAAATTGTACGGCAACGGGCTCTGGAAAGGTCTCTCCACTTCTACACTTGCCCCTGCTGTACTGGATTAAAGAGTGTCCCCCATCCCCACAACTCATGTTCATTCAGAACCTGTGAAGGTGACCTAGTTGGAAATAAGATCTTTGCAGATGTAATCAAGTTAATATGAGGTCCTATTGGATTGGGAGGTCCTAACCCAATAGCTGGTGTCCTTACAAGAGGGAAATTTAGCCACACACAGATATGCGAAGGAAGAAGGCCATGTGACAACAGAGGCAGAAATTGAGGTCGCAGTGCCATAAAGCAAGGAGTGACAAGGATGGCCAAAAGCCACCACATTCTCCTTTTGAGACCCAAGAAGGAACCAACCATGCTGACACCTTGATCTCAGCTTCTGGCCTCCAGACTGTGTATAAATAAGCATCTGTTCTTGAAGTGGCCCGGGATGTGGTGCTTTGTTAAGGCAGCCTGAGCCTGAGTCTAATGCAAAGACTATCTCTTATTCATCACTAGTCACAGAATTTATAGAATAAACTCATCAATCGATGAATTAATTAACTCTATCTGGCACATTAATTATCTTTCAATTGTAAGTACCTGGAATGCAGACAGCTTGATCATTCTGTTCTTCCTAGTACCCTCTTGTATTCCCCAAGAGAGTGATAGGCATGAGTGGAGGCTCAATAATTATTTGAATGAATGAATGAATCCATCTCATGCTGATCAAAGACCCTAATTGATACTTATATACAGCTTTGATTCATCAAAAGAGGAAACTCCTTAACTATTACTTATTAAAAGCAGGTTAGTAAAAAGAAACTTTTGAAACAGAGGGCAAATGGGAGAGGTGAAGAGAGGGGGTCCTGGGTGGGGGTAGAAGAATTGGGGACCTCCCATCCACATTCTACAAGAAAGCCCAGCAAAAGGAGATCACAGCAAGTCTAGAAACAAAGTCAAAAGGGCCAAGGAGGCGATGAGAAGAGGCCTCTGAGCTTCCAGAAAGCCACTTCAGCTGCATTGGCTGGGCAGAGTGCTAAGAAGCATGAGAGAGACTCGGTTTCTTCCTCTATAAAATGGGCATTTGTATCTGCCTGCTCGTCCTCATGAAGCAGGGTCCAAGAATTAACAGACAATGGACAGAAAAGCCCTCTGTGAGCTGACAGGTGCTCTCGAGATGGGGCAAACATCGGTATTGCTATTCTTGCCATAACGGTAATTAGGGGGAACAGGATGTCTCCAAGTCCTCCCTGTTCTCCTGGCATTTGGACCAAGAGCTGCCCCTGTGGCCCTACGATATTGGTACCCCCCCACACACACACACAGTGGTCTCACCATCTGCACTGACTACCTGCTCATCAGTCTCCCACCCTGCACTCTGAGCTCCTGGGGGGCAGCTCCATGTCTATGCCTCCAGAGCTCAACAAAGGGCTGGCCATGTAGAAGTTAATTCAGTAAAAATGAGATAGAAGAGTGAATGCACCAACACATCTACAAACTGTACTGGGCTCCAGGAGGAAGGATCTGAGGGGCTCCAAGGACACTGTGGGGCCTGATAGCAAGTGGGAAGAGCCCCTGGCCTCCTCACCCTCTCAAAGGAGGAAAATGGTCTCGGGACAAGCTCTGGCTGGCACCTGGGACTGCAAAGGTCCCCTCATTGGAGGAGTCTGGGCCAAGTCGACCGCAGGGAACCGTGCACCGGAGCTGGCTTACCTGCCATTGGAGGCGTGGCTCACAGTCGGGGGGCCTTTGGTCTCTGCTGGTGCTGCGGACATGGTGGTTGAGGTGGTGGTGGTTGATACTGTAGTTGGTGCTAGGCATACAAACCAGATTATGCACTATTCAGCCTGCTAACCTGCCCACGGCCCTCCACGTGGCTTTGAGCCTGGGGTGGGCGGGGGAGCCTGGAGCTGGGCCATGGGAAAGTTCTATAGCCTGGACTGCTCATATCTCCCTGGCCACTAGGAGACTCAGCCTCAGGGGCAGGAAGGACTGGGTACAGGTCCAGGGAGGATGTCAAGCGGGCCCTGGAAAGATTAGAGGGGGCCTAATGTTACCTCAGGGCAAAGGCAGCTGGAGTTCAGCCACTGCTTATGACAAGGTGTCTGCCAATGCCTCCCCCAGTCTCGTTTATCCAGAAAGGACAGGAGCAGAAGGAGGAGCTGGCCTGGTGGCTAACGCTCCCAAGATCTGTGACTTCTAAGGTCAGGACCACCCCTGAACAAACTCACAATGTTCAGGAAGAGCCTTTGCTTTGGGCAAGTTATTAAGCTTCTACAGGGAGGAGAGTCACTTCTCGGGAACATTTTCCACATTCGGTGAGACAGTGAAAGTGCTACCCTTTGCAGCAGTAACATGCCTCACAGGTCCAGGTAGGGTGGGGGCTCTGTAGACTCCATGCTGTCCCCTGGCCACAAGGGCCCTGTGAGCCGGTGCTTCTTATCTGGGGGTCAGAGAAGCAGAGCCCAACAGACCAGCTCATTCAAACCAAGGCACTGGGACCTCTGAGCTGCCCCCTGCCAGGAGTGTCTGCATTCTAGAAGTACTTAAGAAGAGAACATCATTAGACCCAAATGCATATATGGCCTGTAATGGGATTTCAGGCACCAGAAATGCAGCCTTTTGACGGGGAAGGCCTTTTCGGGCCTCAGGAATCAACCACAGAACCCCCACTGTGCTGGGCCTCTTCCCTCTCAGCCTGGGCATGGAACAGGCAGTGGGAATAGCCTGGCCCCAAACTCCAGAATGAGCAGGGACATGTGGGCACCAGAGGTCCAGGAAAGCATTAGCAGGAATTGGGTTCTCTGGGTCCCAAGGAAGAAGGTCCTTTGGTCCACGGATGAAACTGGGACCATGACCTTGATCTCTATGGACAATAGACTCAAGCACTGTGCTGTGCAGAGGAACAGGTGCCCAGAAAGGCTTGATCCCATCCTGGAGGAGGTCCTGGGAGCCATGAGAGCATCTAAGAGAAGCCCTGTCCCTCCCAACCCATGGGGTCAGTTGGGGTCCTAGAAGAACTCAGGACTCAACCCCCCTGTGTAACAGTTCACTCCGAGTGGCCTTAAGTCACTGGAGAGGAACCTCAGAGACCAGGACAGAGCAGGTCCTGAAGAGACACATCCACACACACACATAAACTCTTACCTGGGTCAATGGTCACTTTAACTTGAACCCCAAGGTCAGGTCCAGATCTCTCAATCCCACACCAGTAAGTGTCTGCATCGTTCCACCTGAGCTCCTCCATGGTCACGGTGAATGTGCGCAATTTGTGATTGTCCTTGATGGACACTCGGTCACCCTTCTTGTCCCGCTCTGATCCATCGGTTTGAACGAGGATATGGCAGCCTTTCCACTCAGCTCCTCGACACCACCACTTATTGTAGGTCCTCCACCCGGGTTCATAGCGACACTGCACGGTCAGTGAGCCCCGCACTGGGCCACTCACTGCCTCGGACACTGCTACGAGGGCAGATGAGCCTGAAAACACAAAGCCATGTGCTTATCACACCCCACTCCACCCCTTGAGGGCAGAGCCACAAACTCCTGCATCACAAGTAGCCCCAATAAACCCAAGAGCCTGATGAGTTGAGTAACAGTCAAAGAGGGAATACACCTTCCACAAGATAGATCTTTGTCCTTCAAAACTCCACTGGGTCAAAGCCACCACAGAAATCACCTAAGAGCACAACTATACATCTCAGAGAAACAAAAATGTCCACACTGAGCAATGACAGCTTCCAATAATCCACTCCTCCCCCTCCCTGTGGTCAATGTCATATGGAGAGAAAATGACCCAACGGAAGGCATGGCCCCAGTCCACTTCAGCCTATTGTCCTCGTGCAAGATACGGGCTCTGTGGCTTCAGATCTTTTCATTTTTCTAGAGTAGCCAGGAATCCGGATTTTGTGTGGAACCTCTCAATTTGAAAACACTGGCTTCACTCGAAATGTCCCCACCAGCAATGGAGTGTGGCCACACAAACCCCACCTGCTAGCTGACCCTGGCTGTCAGTACTCAGCTCCAGCCCTATAGTCCTAAGGAAGGCTCTTTTCTGGAATTTTCTTTGTGCTGTCTGCTGAGGTTTGATATGAGATGCTCCTTTTACACAATTAATCTGGCAGATTTATATCTTTTCCATGTGCCGAGATCAGTACATAAATAGAGCAAAGGAATTTCTGTGTCTTTAGAATCCTAAGAAATTATCTACAAAACTACCTGGCAAATTCGTTATTGGGACAAATACTTTGATTACTGGAAAGTGTTTTCCCTCTGAATATTGTTGAATTCCCTTGAATATTGAATATTCAAGTTCTTTGATGGTTCTTGAATCTGTTCTATTGTTTTGGTTTGTTTTTCACAGAAATTTAACCTATTTCATGGAGTATGTATTAGCATAAAGTCCTGCATTAGGAAGTATCCTTTTATAATTAAAATGTCCGTATCTGTTATTATTACACGTTCTGACCACATGTGGTCTGTGATTTGTGTGGATTACACCTGCTGCAGGATGTCCTCCTTCTGTTTCTCCTCATCTCTTCCTTGTTTTTCTCCTGCATTAAACCACTTTTGAGATTAGTTTTTATTTCCTAAGTTATTAATTTCTCATATATGTGATTTTATTCCTCTTCTTTCCTCAAGATTACTACTTGTGCTCTTCCAATTTGCTAAGTTAAAGACAGTGATCAATTTTCTTCCTTTCTAAAATGAATCAAAGTGTGTTTAAGGTTAAGAATTTACTTTTGTCCATTTTAAAAATTGAGATATAATTCACATATCATAAATTTTACTCTTAATTTTAAAGCATATACTCTGGGGTTTTTAGGTTATTCACAGAGCTGTGCAGCCATCACCTCTATTCCCAGAATGTTTTCATCACCTCAGAAGAAACCCTGTACTCCTGATTCGCTCCCCCACTAACCTACGTCCTGTCTATAGATTTCTTTATTCTGAAATCTACATTTCATGTACACGTAGTCATACAATGTGTGGCCTTTTGTACCATAGGACACTAAAAAGATAAGTGGGGAGGGGAAGGGTTTCCCACAAGTGTGGCTGGATCCTGTCACCTCTCCCCGTGCTCCACTTAGGTAAACGCAGGGAGATTAAGAAGGTCAACATATAATAGCAAATCACTTCTTAAACTAGAAGAACACAGAAGTGAGCCTTTATAATATTTCTGAATGAGAGGGAGCACTTTCTTTTTTTTTTTAAAGATTTTATTTATTCATTTGAGACACAGAGATACAGAGAGAGAGAGAGAGAAAGCATGAGCAGGGAGAGAGGCAGAGGGAGAGGGAGAAGCAGGCTCCTCGCTGAGCCAGGAGCCTGATGTGGGGCTCGATCCCAGGACCCTGGGATCCTGACCTGAGCTGAAGGCAGACGCTTAACCATCTGAGCCACCCAGGTGCCCGAAAGGGAGCACTTTCTTTTTTTTTTTAAGATTTTATTTATTTATTTGAGAGAGAGAATGAGAGAGAGAGAGAGAGAGAGCACATGAGAGGGGGGAGGGTCAGAGGGAGAAGCAGACCCCCTGCTGAGGAAGGAGCCCAATGCGGGACTCGATCCTGGGACTCCAGGATCATGACCTGAGCCGAAGGCAGTCGCTTAACCAACTGAGCCACCCAGGCGCCCAAGGGAGCACTTTCTAAGTTTAAAAATTCATGGAAGACATCACGCAAGAGTCTGTGAATTTGGCCGTTTATAAATGTAACACTTGGATATACCCCCAAAACGACTGAAGGGAGGCAAAGAACAGACTGCAAGAAATATTTAGAACCAATAACGTAGAAAAGGATTAATAATCATTTTTTTGAAAGAGTGTATAAAAGATGCACATTAAGGCTCCATTTAGAAAATTGGTAAGGGGCAAGAAAAGGCAAGTCACAAAGAGGCAATTCAGGTGGATGATAAAATTGGAAGTGTTCCATTTACATAATCTAGCAAATGAAAACACTTTAAAGTGATGTCATTTTCACTTAAGAAACCAACCAAGTTTTTGTGACTATTATATTGCTGACATGGGTGACATGGCAGGGACACACGGAGAAGCTGCTGGTAAGGATGTAACGGGTTCAACCATTACCGAAAGCAATGTGGCAATTATGTATCAAAATAATCATGACTTTTCCTCCAGTGATCGTATGCCTAGGATTTGGTCCTCAGGAAATAATCAGAGAAACTAACAAAAACATATGCACCAAGATTCATTACATAATTATTTAAAGAGCAAAAATAAAGGAAACAAGGTTAACATCCATCAATTAGGGAAATAAATAGACAATGAAATATAATGCAGACACTGGTAATTATGCTTAGAAATACTGTTAATTATGTGGAAAATCCTCAAAGGAAGTGAAAATGTTTTTTTAAAACATCATATACAGCATAATCTCAACCAACTTTTAAAATATGCATAGAAGAACAGATTAAAAGGAAATAAGTAAAAATATTAAATGAACATCAGGTTGCTTTGGGCATTAAGATCAGGGACATAAAGTTTTTTATTTTTCCTAACTCTTCATTTTTTTTCTGTAATTTCCTAAGTATCAACAATGAGCATTTATTACTTTCAAAATGATGGCGGGGGGTGGGCTGGGGAATAATGCCTGGAGAGGGCAGTTCCGTGGCATGGTGAGCAGAATAATGGCTTCCTAAGGATGTCTATGTCCTAATCCCCAGAACCTGTAAAATACGGTAAAGCTCACACGGCAAAATGGGACTTTGTAGATGTGACTAAATTAAGGATCTTGAGATGGAGAGATTATCCTGGAGCATCTGGAGCAAGAAAAGGCAAGTCACAAAGAGGCAATTCAGGTGGATGATAAAATTGGAAGTGTCCCAGCCTTAGGAAACTCTTAAGGTGGCATTCACCCATCTCACCTGAGTACCGGAGTTGGGCCCCCACTCTTGAACTGTCTGCTCCACTCGCTTCCTGGAACCATCTTTCCAGGGGCCCACTCCCCACCAACCTCGGCAGAGCACCAGCCCTGCTGTCTGAACCCTCCTGACACAGAAGGCAGCCCCGAGGGGGGCGCCTGGGTGGCTCCGTCGGTGAAGCGTCTGCCTTCGGCTCAGGTCGTGATCTCAGGGTCCTGGGATCGAGCTCCATATCGGGCTCCCTGCTCAGCGGGGAGTCTGCTTCTCCCTCTCCCCTGCTGGCTGCTCCCCCTGCTCATGTTCCCTCTCTCTCACTCTCTCTCTCAGATAAATAAATGAAATCTTTAAAAAAAAAAAAAAAAAAGAAGGCAGCCTTGAGCCCCAAGGAGCAGCATCCTCAACAGGCATGGTTACTCCCAGACTAGTGGATCGGGAGTAATCCTAGATGAGGAAGAAGCTGAGCCCCAGGGGGAGGTGACAGGCTCACTGGCAGAGAGGGACAGGATGGACCCCAACTCCAACACAGCACAGGACGTCAGCCAGTCTCCACTCTGGGCCAGCACACGTGGGTCTTGTCCCCGTCTGCCACCGCTTATGGCGAGGCTGAAGGTGGACAAAGCAGCTGTTTCTCTGAAAGTACAGGATACCAATCTCTTCCTTTCTCACAGAAAGTGAAGGCTGTAAAGCCAGTGGGAACTCTGGTTGGTGTTTTTTCCTTGTATACCTTGGAAACAATGAACTCTTTAGAAGTGGGAAGCAGTGCAGGGTAAATTGGTTGCTCGTTATGGGAAATTCAGTGGGAGAGGCTACTGAGGGGGGCACAACGGTTCACAGCACAGACCAGGTTCCTGCTTAGCACACAGCTGTGCTTGCTGGCTTCCAGCTGATGTGCCCACTCTGCCTTGATCACGTGGGTGCACACGCGCACACACACACACAGCTGCGCTACTCTCACATCTGCTCACCAACTTCCCCTGTTTCCAGATGTCAGGGGGAAAAAAGAAGCAGTCCTTTCTGTGCATCCGCCGCCCTGCTGATTCGCCTAAAGGCTCACCCAGATCTGCCTTCTTCATTCCTACGACCCATCCCAGCTTTGCCTTTACCAGCTTTACGGTCCTGGACATGTCACTTTCCTCCCCTAAGACTTTTCCCCCAGACACAGTGATATTCTCCCAGTCTGCCCCACCAGGCTGTTCTGAAGCATGTGAGGAAGCCACACAGCTCGTCCATTCCTCAGGCCTGCTCAGGCCAGGCTCATGTCCCTGTCACAGCCTTTGTGCTCACTGTTGGCCTGTGCCTGAAAACCTGCCCCTGATCCTAAGTGCCTGCTCCTTCTCGTCCTCCAGGCCTCTGCTCAGACATCTCCTCCCAGAGGCTCCTTGCAGCCCACCCCATCGATAGCACCAACCCCCTGCTCCCTGAGGCTCACTGTGTCAGGTCACCTGGCTCAGGTCTCCTTACAGCACCTACCACTTCTTGGAAGTATCATTTTCATTTCTCTGACTGATGGAATGATCAAATTTGACCACGTAAAATACTCACAAATCATAAAGGGCTGTCCACTTGCCGTGAACACCTTCTTCCAGAGCCTCAGATCCACACAATGCCAAATGCTACCCAGAGACTTTTCTACCAGGAGAACTCCACCACTCCTGATTCTTTCCTCTGCTCCTTGATTATGTTCACACTGACATATGATTCCCATACCACACAATTCACCCTTTTAAAGTGTACAACTCAGCAGTTCTTAGGACAATCACAAAGCTCTGCAGCCATCACCACACCCAATTCCTTTTTATCACCCCAAAAAGAAACCCCTGACTCATTAGCAGTCACTCTCCCTTACTCCTTCCCCCAGCCCATCACAACCACTAATCTACCTCCCGTTTCTGTGAATTTAGGTATTTCAGATATTTCATAGGCATGGGATGGTACAATAGATGGCCTCTTTTGCCTGGATCCTTTCACGTAGCACAATGTTTCCAAGGTTGGTCTGTGTTGTAGCATGTGTCCGTATTCATTTGTTTTTATAGCTGAATAATATTCCATTGTCTGGGTATGCCACATTTTATTTATTCCTCCATCAGTTGATGTACATTTAGGTTGTTTCCAGTTTTTAACGATTATGAGTAATGTTGCCATGAGCATTTGCAAACAGGTTTTTACATGGACATATGTTTTCAATTCTCTTGGGTATACACCTAGGAGTAGAATTGCTGGATCATGTGGTAACCACATGTTTATCATTTTGAGGAATGTCAAATTGTTTTCCAAAGTAGCTGCACCATTTTACGTGCTCATGAGCAATGCATGTCCTCTACAACTAATGTCAAGAGTTTCAAGTGTTCAGTTCTATGAAAAAGAAAGATGGGGAGTATGGTAATCCTATTTTTCCCTCTCCATGAGTTACATTCACTCACTCAACTAATACTTGCTATTTGTCTAATCTATACCTCGTGTGTTTGCAGGAGCAAAAATCCCTGCCTTCCTATGTCTTATGTTCTCTCAAGGTGGGGGAAGGGAGGAATCAGACATAGAGAAAAATAATGCAGGGGAATTGCTATTTTAATGAGGTTTCTTATCAGTGCAAGCCTCAGTGAGAATCAAAGTGGCTATATGAAGAAGAGCATTCCGGGCAGAGAGAACAACAAGTGCAAAGGCCCTGAGGCAGGAGTGTACCTAACATGTTCAAAGAATATCTAAGAGGCCATTTTGCCTGCAGTGGGTTGAGCCGAGGGAGCAGAGTAGAAGAGGTGATCAGGGAGATGATGCGGTGAGAGAACAAGGTGGTGCACCTTTTAGCTTCTGGAAGAACTCTATGTTTTTACTCTGAATAGGATAGGAAGTCATTAGAGGGTTTTGACCAGAGGAAAGACAGGATCTGGCTTGCATTTCCCAAGGATCATTATGGGATATGAGAGAAGAGATGAATGACCTCAGGTTTTGCCCGAGTACCTAGAAAAGTACCAAACACAAAGCTTGCCAAACACAAACATGGAAGAGAAAGGAATTCGAGAGGGGAAGATATGCTCAGGTCACATTTGAAATGTCAACATCTTAGTGGAGAGTTGAATGGGCAGTTGACTAAAAGATTCTGGGGTCCAGGGTGATGTCCAGGCTAATGTTACAACATCAGGCATCATCTGTATAGAGGTGGTATTTAAGCCAAGAGAGGAGAGGAGATCAGTGAGGGAATGGCTCTAGAGCTCTAGAGAGAGAAGCCCAAAACCGAGCCCTGCGGCCCTCCAGCATTTCCAGGTCAAGAAAATCCCCTTAATTTTTAATCAAAATGGTATCCATCAACTTACAGTTTCCTTCCACCACCATCCCCATCTCAGCCCCTCAGCAACTTCTACTATTTCCTTCTACCCCAAATGCCTAGAACCACGTGTCCCTCCCTGCTTTCTTTCCTCCAAAGCCGCCTCCATCCTCACTCTTTCCCTTCCTCATAAGGCATTCTCAAAGGTGACAGTGCAGAAGCAAGTGTTCACCAGCTCTCCTGAGCAACCAGGGCTCCTCTGTTTCTCTTAGACCAGGGGGGCCCATCAGTCCAAGTCCATTTGGAAAAATCAACCTCTGGGTGGTCAGGAATTATGCCTTGCGTAGGGTGAGGAATAGGGTGGATGACACACACAGATTCACTACTTGGAGAAACTTCTTAGAAACGGAGCCTGTTTCCCAGAAGGACCCCTTGCTGGGCCCCCTCCTCCCTCCACCAGCCATTTCATCCTGCCCCAGAAGCTGTTCTCTGGTACAGACCCAGGCCCCCCTCACCTGCACACTGGAAGAGGAGGAAGAGCAGCAGCAGGTTCATTCTCTCTTCACACAAGCCCCCCTTGATGGAGCCAGTCAACTCCGACCCAGCTCCGGCATCTTCCAACCTTCTGCTTTCCCCACTCTTGAACTTCCTCCTTTGGCCACTTCCCACTGGTGAAGAAACGAAAAGAGGAAGGAGGTAGAAGGGGTGAAATCTCAAGGCAAGAAGCAATGCAGCAAGTCTCAGTGATCATGAATAAGTTTTTTAGAAATACCCTCCTGTCTGCAGCCACAAAGGATTCTCTAAAAGGAGGACTTTGCTACTCTTTCTAGGCTTTGGTGGAAATTTGCAGACACAGACCCAATGGGTGGGGCTGGCTCTTACTCAATCCTTCTCCTCTGGTGGGAAGACTGGGCAGAGTGAACCCAGCTCCATCACACAAGTCTTGGAGAGCCGAAACTGAGAGACACAATACCAGCCACATGGAATTTCAGGTGTAGCCTTGGGAGCCCAGGAGGTCAGGAATTCAGCGGAGGGGAGCTTGGGCCCAAGCCCGAAAGCCAGAGGAGAGATTCTAGACCAGAGAGTGGAATGAGGAGGTGGAGAGTATCGAACCCCAGACTACAAAGAAAGGGGTTCAAAGAGTAGGGGTATGTGAGCAGGGACCTACTGGTCCAATGGGCAAGAGGGGCCTCTGTCCTCAGAACATACTGGAAACTCTCATTGCTGTGCCTTAGACCAAGTAAGAGCCTGTGGATTTTGATGCCAACCTGAATCCTCCAGACACTTGCCAGTTATACCAGGGCCTCCTTCCTGAAGAAAGCTGCTCATTGCTCATGGCTACTACCCCCTCATTCCTCATTCCCCGCCTTATAATAACTACCTGTGGAAGTAAGAAGAAGGTCAGCACCAGCTTTGCCTGTCTTACTCCTTCTTTCTGACAACTTTGTGCCCATTCCCCATCCCTCCCATCAGGACGCCAGCAAGCCCCAAGGTGGAGCACAGAAGCCAGGAAATGATAGGGCCCTTTCTCATATTTTGCCCCTGGAGCCAGTTTTGCTAAGTGTCACACACACCCTGTGACATCTTGAGAAGCGAGAGAGTCCCAAGGAGGGACATAAGCCCCTCACACCCTAATCAGGAATGAGTAGGTATGCAGGAGGCTTATTTGCATGCATATTAAAAAAACACAGCAGCTGATGAGCCAAGCTTTTCCAGGATGTGGCCAGAGACAGCTTTCCACTTTACATATCTCCAGACCATGAAGTAAGATCAACAATCTGGAGTGAGGACTCGGTCAGCCCTCCATCCCCATTGCTCAACAAGCCCATCCTCTGCACTGTACAGTTATGCTGAGAGACATCGGCCTCTGCAAACAAGGGCAGTATTTGGCTTCCAGGGGAAATGACCAAGGAGTTAAGCAAGCTGGGACATCCCTGAAAAACAAGGGAGCAGATGTTTTGAGAGTTGTGGGTAAACTTTCCTTTCTTGGACATAGGGGGTAAGGAATGACCAGTATCTGAGCTGCTCAAAGTCCTGCCTGTGGCCCGGCCCTCTGCTCCTGGTCCCAGTTTACCCAAGTGTTAGGAGTTAGTTGGACAATTAGGTAGTCAGGGCCAGGGTCCCAACAAGAAAATAGGGAGCCAGGACAGCTAAGACAAAACCACACTAGCATCCTGTTTTACAGCTTAGACAGGACCACAATAGCATCCTGTCTAGCAGTCTCTGCAGAAGTGACTTTTGCAAAACATCCTGAAACAAAACAATTAACCTTAAAACATTGGTCACTATCGAAATAAGTCAAACAGAGAAAGACAAG
Organism: Leptonychotes weddellii; assembly: GCF_054177405.1. NCBI lineage: Eukaryota > Metazoa > Chordata > Mammalia > Carnivora > Phocidae > Leptonychotes > Leptonychotes weddellii. The sequence goes on along the minus strand of NC_138383.1, from coordinate 6,085,859 downwards.
TATCATATGATCTCACTGATATGAGGAATTC
>NC_138383.1:6064427-6085328 GCF_054177405.1 Leptonychotes weddellii | reverse complement strand
ATGAACAGACATTTTTCCAAAGAAGACACCCAGGTGGCTAACAGACACATGAAAAGATGCTCAACATCACTCATCATCAGGGAAATACAAATCAAAACTACAATGAGATATTACTTCACACCTGTCAGAATGGCTAAAATTAACAACTCAGGAAACAAGAGATGTTGGCAAGGATATGGAGAAAGGAGGGGCACCTGGGTGGCTCAGTCGTTAAGCGTCTGCCTTCGGCTCAGGTCATGGTCCCGGGGTCCTGGGATCGAGCCCCACATCGGGCTCTCTGCTCGGCAGGAAGCCTGCTTCTCCCTCTCCCACTCCCCCTGCTTGTGTTCCCTCTCTCACTGTGTCCCTCTCTGTCAAATAAACAAAATCTTTAAAAAAAAAAAAAGGATATGGAGAAAGGAGAATTCTCTTACACTGTTGGTGGGAAGGGAAACTGGGGCAGCCACTCTGGAGAACAGTATGGAGGTTCCTCAAAAAGTTAAAAATAGGGCTACCCTAGACCCAGCAATTTCACTACTAGGTATTTACCCAAAGGATACAAAAATACAGATTTGAAGAGGTACATACACCCCAATGTTTATAACAACATTATCAACAATAGTCAAACTATGGAGAAAGCCCAAATGCCCATCGACTGATGAATGGATAAAGAAGATATGGTGTGTATATATATATACAACGGAATATTACTCAGCCATCAAAAAAGAATGAAATCTTGGGGTGCCTGGGTGGCTCAGTCAGTTAAAGTCTGACTCTTGGTTTCAGCTCAGATCATGATCTCATGGGTCTTGAGATAGAGCCCCGGGGCAGGCTCTGTGCTCAGTAGAAAGTCTGCTTGAAGATTCTCTCCCTCTGCCCCTCCCCACACTCGTGCTCATGTGTGCTCTCTCTCTCTCAAATAAATAAATAATTTTTAAAAAAAAGAATGAAATCTTCCCATTTGCAACAACATGGATGGAGCTAGAGTGTATTTGCTAAGTGAAATAAGTCAGTCAGAGAAAGACAAATACCATCATTTCACTCATATGTGGAATTTAAGAAACAAAACAGATGAACATATGGGAAGGAAAGAGAGAGAGAGAAGCAAACCATAAGATACTCTTAAGGACAGAGAACAAACTGAGGGTTGATGGAGGGAAGTGGGTGGGGGAGGGGCTAGATGGGTGATGGGCATTAAGGAGGGCACTTGTTGTGATGAGCACTGGGTATTGTATATAAGCGATGAATCACTAAATTCTACTCCTGAAACCAAAATCCACTATATGTTAACTAACTAGAATTTAAATAAAAATTTGAAAAGACAAAACAAAGCCCATAGGAAAAGCTTTGCATTTTCTGCAAAATGACAATTGCCCATTTTGTCATTTGAGGCCCCTTATATAAGAATCCACATAAGAGATTCCTCTCTGCATCGCATGCCAGGAGAAAATACTCACTGACTGAATAGACTCAGGCAATAAGTACTACATACCCCATCTGGTTTCCCATTTTGTCTTGGGTGCCAGGAAATCTAGAAGCAACTGTAATGCTCAGATATAGGAACAAGCCATCTCACTCTGGGACAGAAGATTTCTTCGGGCAGCATCTTTAACCGCCCTCTTGTACAGTTTCGTTGTAAGCCACCTCAAATTCCTTTTGGAAGTAGATGAAGCCCAAATACAAACATAAACAAAATGACTTAAGACAACAACAAACTGGGGTGCCTGGGTGGCTCAGTTGGTTAAGCGGCTGCCTTCAGCTCAGGTCATGCTCCCAGGGTCCTGGGATCGAGCCCCGCATCGGGCTCCATGCTCAGCGGGAAGGCTGCTTCTCCCTCTCCCACTCCCCCCTACTTGTGTTCCCTCTCTCGCTGTCTCTGTCTCTCTGTCAAATAAATTTAAAAATCTTAAAAAAAAAAAAAGACGTAACAACAAACTGAGGGTTGTTGGAGGGGAGGTAGGTGGGAGGAAGGGGTAACTGGGTGATGGGCATTAAAAGGACACTCGATGAAATGAGCTCTGGGTTTTATATGCAACAGATGAATCACTAAATTCTACCCCCGTAACTAATAATACAGTATATGTTACCTAACTGAATTTTTAAAAAGAATTTAAAATGTTAAAAAAAAAAAAAAGAACAAAAACACCTGTCTGAGTGGTGGCAAAGTTGGCACAAAAGTTTCTGTAGAACCATGATTAATCAACATTTTCACAAATGCTCCCTAGGAGGGAAGGTGCAGTGGAAAATCTGGATCTGAGGTTGACATTCAGCTTCTCCAAGCAGTGAAATTTGGAGCGCACGTAGAGAAATTTTAGGAAAATCCTGGCAGCTATTGTGGAGAGAATAACTCCATTGTGTATCTAAGGTAATGGATTTAGGCAGACTCATCCCTAACATTTGGGGGACCAGGGCTAGAATACAAATGGATATCCATATACAACGTGTCTCAATATTTTAACGTTCTAAAGCAAGCTTTAAAAAACTATCAAATCGGGCGCCTGGGTGGCTCAGTTGGTTGGGCGACTGCCTTCGGCTCAGGTCATGATCCTGGAGCCCCGGGATCGAGTCCCGCATCGGGCTCCCTGCTCAGCAGGGGGTCTGCTTCTCCCTCTGACCCTCCTCCCTCTCATGCTGTCTCTCATTCTCTCTCTCTCAAATAAATAAATAAAATCTTTAAAAAAAAAAAAATATCAAATCAAGTGTGTCCTATCTTCCTACCTTGACAAACACATCTTCCTACGGACCTGGAAACCAGGTTTGAATATAGGATTTTCAGAAATTCTGCACCAAAACGTGGCAGCAGCATCCTGCCCCTGCCCCCCAAGCAGGATTTGGCAGGACCTGAAGTGCTGAACCCTGTCACCCTGGACCATGTCCCCACTAACCCAGAACAGGCCCCAAGAAGATGGAACTCTTTTCATATAATGAGAGAAGAAAATGGATCCTTCACCCTGAAAAGGAAAAGGATAAAAGGGAAAAGAATGTTGATGTGTTATATCCTTTAGTAAATGAAGAAGGTGGACATGGAGGGACTGACCCTTCACCTTCTGAAATAGTCTCTCTAGGGAGCACTTCTTCAAGCCCAAGAAAGTTGGATTTGAGATGCAAATTATTAAAGCCACTGCACACAACAAACAAATGGAGCCCTTTAAACCAGGAGGAAATAAAAGCTGAATCGAATTTGGTTTGTGAAGTGGAGGTGGGGGACCATAGTCAGGGGACATCCAAAGTCAATATTACAAATAATCTCATGTGCCACTGTCAGAGCCAAAGAGTGTTAGGGCCATGGGTCCAACCCCAGGAGACCCTGCCAATCCTTATGCTCTTACATTTTTGGCTTTTTGCATCTTTATGGCTTTGCAAGTCCAGCTAAAGTTGGCATCTCTTGAGCCTTTCCAATGACTTTGAATGCTTGTCTTTGGAAAGTAGCTATTGTCCGTTTTAAAACTAAGGCATTTAGAACTCATTCATTCATCCATCCACCCATTCATTCATTCATTGAGAGCCTACTGAGTACCAGCCTCTAGGTGTATGTATATTTCCTCTCTATTGCTTATGATTTTCTTCCCTGACCTGACCTTCCCGACTAACTCTCCCTACTACTTCCTCCAGGTACAGAAGTAGCCATTCCCTTCTTTCCCAAACTCTCCTTCTCTTAAAATGCTGTCCTCTCCAATGCTCCAGAGCCAAGGGCAAACACTTTCAAGGCATATATCCAGACGTTCTGATTTTTTTTATTCTATAGACAATGTTTTTTTAGACTTTGTGTTACTCTCCCAAGAAACGTGCCAAAGGGAATTAAAAGTGCAGGGAATTTATTAAGGGAAATACCTATGAAAAAAAGTGGGGTAGGGGCACCCAGGTGGCTCAGTCGGTTAAGCATCTAACTTTGGCTCAGGTCATGATCTCAGGGTCCTGGGATCAAGTCCCATGTTGGGGCTCTCTGCTCAGCGGGGAGTCTGCTTGTCCCTCTCCCTCTGCCCCTCCCCCATTCATTCTCTCTCTCTTTCTCTCAAATAAATAAATAAAATCTTAAAGAAAAGAAAAAAGTGGGGTGGAAGCTGGGAGAGGCAGAGAGAGCCCACAGACCATGATGCAGGTCTGACCCCAAGTGAAGGAGACCGCCGTGCAATCTCTGGAAGGATCTGTAAAACTGTCCTAGAGCCAAATTCAGCCATTAGGGGAATCCTGTGTCTCCCAGAAACAAGCCTGCCTCAGTGTCCCTGCCACACTCTGCCTTTGGCTGGGAACAACCAGTGATAAGAATGGCCTCGGTGCAAACACACCTCTGGGGCGTTCAGAGGGCACAGTGGGGCCTCAGTGAGTTACGCCCCTATGGTTGGAAGTCTGAGAAGCAAGCTCTCATGGTCACCTCAGATGTTCATTAACATGGGGCAAAACAAGTTTCCTTCTATTCTTTCATGCCTCTTCAGTGACTCAGATTAGGAAATCAAGAGTTTGGGGTGTGTGTGTGTGTGTGTGTGTGTGTAGAAGGAGCCCACTCCCCACAGCCACAGCGGCGTCTCCAAAGCCCAGTTCACACTGCAGACCCTCACCCCTCTCTTGCTCCCTTTCAGACCATCCTGGTGGGTGACAGCGGCGTGGGGAAGACATCTCTGCTGGTTCAGTTCGACCAGGGCAAGTTCATCCCGGGCTCCTTCTCGGCCACCGTGGGCATTGGATTCACAGTAAGCGCTCCCAGACTCTGGGGCCCTGGTGTGTCTCTGTCAGGGTCCCAGCAGGAAACAGGTGGACGCTCACATTGGATCATTCAAGAAGGTTGAATACAAAGACTACTTACCAAGGTGGAGGCAGGGTGTTGGGGATCCAGGGGGTATGGTGCAGTGTCCGTGCGTGGCGCAGGGCCTCCGTTCCAGCCCTAACCTAAAAAAAAAACAAGAGGAGAGATCTACTGTCAGAACCTGGGGAAAAAAGCCTGCAAGGGGAGGGCTGGCTGGCAGGAGCTGTGACCCTCAGTGGAGAAACCCAGCAACTCATAGTCACCCTCCTGGGAGCTAACCAGGGCAACAAGGCAGCTCCCTCCTACCGTGCTCTCCTCCTGCTCCCCCATCTCTTCCTGGGGCTCCCCATTGGCTGAACACAACTGGAAACCAGAAAGAATATCTTGATACAGATTGCTCAGGTCCACCTTCCAGGGCAAGAAGAATGTGGAGAAGCAAAGGGATGGCTTCAGATGTTAAGTACAGTCCAAATTTAACACTGTTGTGTGGGTCCTAGGGAGCTGGCAGGCCAACAATTAGAGTTTTGTTCTTAGCTCTCTGCCTCTCCCTGGATCTCCTCAGGATCAGGATGGAGCGGAGCACAGGGCCTGTGGGACCACACTCAGGGCTGAAAGGTAGCAGTGTCACACTGGTGGGAAGAGGCAAGGGGAACCCCCAGAAACTGGACTTGCCTGTTAGGTCACAGCAAGGAAGGCAAGGACTCATGATGGCCAGGGATTCAGAGTAAAGCAGAAATGAAAGCCTGGCCAGCATGTGTGCCAGGGCCTAATCCAACCTGAGACACCAGCGCCCAGCGTTCTCCCATGACCGGCCTCCAGAGTGCTGGGAAGGACAGGGCTGAGTCCCAGGAGAACAAGCCTGCCCAGACAATTCCTGAGGCCTTGGACCAGGCTGCCATACCAGGCATCCCCCACCATGGGCCCGTTCCCCGTCTGCCCCTCAGCACACAAGTTCACAGGGGGCCCTCACAGGCACCAGCCTTCTCCCTTCACTCCACGCCCATTGTTCCGCCTGGCAGACTCAGAGGGCAGACAGTGGGGTAGATGTGGGTGGGAACGCTCTGATTCACACTCCACAGATGCATCTGGGTGGGACCTCCAAATTTTGCCGCTAGCCTAGTAAGAAAAGTGTGGCATCTGACCTCTAAGAAGGAAGAAAGTATGTGGTCAAACTGAGAGCCTGAAGCAGGCTGACACAGGACAGGCCTGGCTCTCCCAAACCTACCACAGGACAAAGGAGGGTCTTGGTGGAGCCAACAGCGCAAACTAGGGATGGAAGTCAGAAGCCCACATTTCCCTCTGCAGGCTCTAGGAGGGGCTCCTTCCTTGCCTCTTCCAGCTTCTGGTGGCTCCCAGCAATCCTTGGCATTTCTTGGCTTGTAGATGCGGCACCCCAATCTCTATCTCTGTCTTCACAGGGCCTCTTCTCCCTGTGTGTCTGTTCGTCTTCTTCCAAGGACACCAGTCATATTGGATTAAGGGCCCACCCTACTCCTGTACGACTTCATCTTAACTACTCACATCGGCAACAACCCCACTTCCAAATAAGTTCTCATTCTGAGGGAGTAGGGGCTAGGACATCCACAGATGGTTTCAGGGATGTAATGCAACTCATAACAGCGTAGTTTGCAGTGGACGGGGAGCAAGGGCCATGCCTCCTCCTCTCTCTCATTTCTCGTCGGCCATTACTCTCTTGCTCTGAAAACCGTTGCCCCTTCAGGGTTCCAGTGTGAGCACTCAAGAGCTCAGAGTGGGCTGGGGTGTTATTTGCAGCAGGTGACTCTGGCATCCAAAGAGCTGACCATACCACACATCTGCAGAGTACCGTACAGCTTCTCGGCTCCCACAGATGGCTCTCTGAGGCCCACCTACGTATAGATGAGGTGATGGCATGCCCAGCGCCAGAAAATAACTCCAGCTGATGCCAAAAATCACAGAGCTAAGAGGCAGGTGTACACACAGTCCCCACCAGGCCTATAATCTCCCATAAGCCACACCTGCCCCTTACCCCCAACACCTAAGTCAAGAGGTGCAGATGCCCCTCTTCCCCTACACACCCTTCAGTCAGCCCCTGTGTAATGCACCCGCCCTGTTCAGAAGTAAGCTATGTGCTTGTATACAATGCTGGGACAGGAGTAACTAAATGGCTGGCCAGGGCCACAGAGTCCCTGAAGCCTACTAGGGGCAACCCCTGACACACTCCCACTCTCTGTCACCAGGAGCTGCAGGATTCCTGGGATGTCCTGGACGGTCTGCTCAAAATGATCCACGACCTCATGAATGCATTTAATACCAAACATCTAAGGCCTGCTCCATGCCAAGGGACGGGTGCCAGGCATGAATAAGGCCAGCCCTGCCTTTAGGAGCGCCTAGATTGGGAGGTGTGTGGGGGGAAGGCTTTCCCAGGATGGGTCATTCTGGGCGCAGCCCAACAGGTCAGGGAGAAATGAGAGGTTATCTACACTATAAAGGGTCAAAGTCCTAGCATCCACCAGGGGCCGTGAAAAACCACCGTGTAAATGTGCTGCAAGGTGAATTTCGGTGGGTAAGTAAGATTATATTCAGAAAAGCTCGCGCTGGGGTGCATAAGCAAAAGCAAAACTGCCTGAGCGCCTTCCTCACAATGCACGCCTCCTCACAAAACCAGCGCCCCGCTGCCCGGAGGCATCCCCAGCTCACAACCGGGACCCAGGGACACCTGTCGGCCGCCCGCTGGCCGGGGCTCGGGCGCCGCCTGCAGGCCACGCTGCGCAGCGGCAGCGAGAACCGGGGCGCCGGACCGCGGGGTCCCCGCGATGCCAGACCTTGCGAGGCAGGCTGGATTTCCAGGGACCGTTCCCCGGGGAACCTAACCCGGGCCGCTGGCGACCCTGGGGGACCGGTCCTGGGGCTGGATTTGGCCCGTGTCCTCAGAGCGCGAAGCCGGGCCAGTTTGCTCGGGGGCCCGCCTGCCCCTCAGGCGCTGACCCTGCGGTCGTGCGCGCCCTCGCGAGACAGCCTGCTCGGGGCAGGTGTCGTCGGGGTGGCCGGACGGAGGGAGGAGCCTGTCGGGGTCCGGGCCGGGGCGGTGGAGGGTGGGAGGATGGGGTGGAGCCTAAAGCGGGGCGGTCCCTGCGCTGTCCCTCGCCCGCCACCAGCCCTAGCTCACCTCTGGTCCAGGGGACATGACGGGCATGTCTGGCGCCGCTGCCACCCGGGATGGAGAGGCCCCCGAGCACTCCCCGCCTTGCAGTCCGAGCTACGATGTCACGGGCAAGGTGGGTGGGCACTGCGCCCAGCGCTGGGGACTCCCCAGCCGGCTCTGAGGGTCACCCCTTCCCCGCGCCCTTTGCCCTGAGACCCCGGTCCAAGCCCCTTTCTGGCTTCGTCTGCGTTGGACTCAGCCCTTTCCCCAGGGAACCGGGTCTCCCAGAGCAGGGAGGAAGGGTGGAGACAGCCCCTGGCGCTATGCCATCGTCTAGGGCTCTGGGCTGGCTCAGCAAGGGTGGAAAGGGGAGGGTCGGAAGGACTGAATGACTCCCCACACAGCGGACCCCAACCCAATTTTCTTCTGCTGCACCCTGGCCGCTATGATCTCCCGGGAACCCCGTGCTTCTCGGTACGCGTTAAGCACACAAACCTCCTGGGCACAGACTCCCCCAAACGCTAGGATAAAGGGATGCCTGGAGACGCGGAGAGGACGCCCCCTGGCGGCGGAGCAGTTGTGGTTAATGCCCTTTCCCCAGCTAAGCTCTCAGCCGTGACTGAACATCGCGTTTGGAGGCCTTAGGCCTGAAGCTCTGTGGGACCCCTGGTGCCCCCGAGCCCTACCCCTTCCCTTTCTGCTCCCGCAGCCATTGCCTCCCGCCTTCTTCCAGGAGGATGTTGCTAACCAAAATGCAGGCCCACCTGAGAATTTTTAGAACCTGAGAAAGATTCTGTTGGTTAGTCACAAGTCCCCGGTGGGTGAGCTTAAGCCACCTCTCTGGGGCCAGATCCCTCTGCAGGGCTGCCCTGTACAGAAGCAGGTGAGGGAGGCAATGGACACTGGTCTGTCTGCCCTCCCTCTGGGCCCAGGGAGGAGTCAGGGACCGGGAACCCTGAACGAGGTGCTGAGGGAGCACAGAGCTTCCACTCTTCCTCTATTAGGTTGGGGATGAGTGAGGGGTTGCCCTGTGTCGTGCTGTGTGGCCTTGGAGGAGGCCTGACTTTTCCTGTGCCTTCGTGTCCTCCCCCGCCCCCACGGCTCACTCTCACTAGGAGCTGGGGCCTCCACCCCCATTGTTTCAGGGGAAGCCACTCTGCAAGTCACCCACCCAGAGCCGTTGAGATAGGCGTCCTGTGTGGGCTGGTGGCAGGAAATGGGCCCCTGTGCCTTCAGGGGAGGGGGAGCTGCTAAGGGCCAGGCCCCAGGCTGGTGGGGACCTCCTGACCTCCTGGCCTGACAAGCCAGCTGGGCTCTTTGCCTAGGAGGTGGCAAGGCTGGGCTGGAATCGCCTGGCTGGGTGGGCAGTGAGCATCTTTTGTTCAAGGCAGCTGTGATCTGAAAAGGATGCAGGAGCTCACCCTCCCTCCTTCCCCCTCAGGGGCTAGGACTCAGGAGCCAGGGAGCAGTGCTGACTCCAGAGGGCTCCCCAGCCTCCAGCTCTCCATCTCCCCTGGGTCAAGCAGCATCTGTGGAGAGTGGCCCGTGGCTTCCAGCAGCCTGCATCCCCTGGGCTTGCCCCAGGAGACTGAGTCCAGGCCAGTCTGGGAGGAGCCTGGCAGGAGCTCCTTGGGCCAAATTAGAGGGAATGGGGGCCACAGGCAGGCAGCACCCAGCCCCGGGCCACTCTTCCCTGAGTCTCAAGTAGTTCACATCAGCATTATTGGTCCAAGTCATTAATAGACTCCAAAGAGGCCTCAACGAAATTATCCTTCCTCCCTTCTAGCTGCTGTGGAAACCATGCCACAGAAGGGTTAAGGAATCTTCCGAACATCCCCCAGTAGCCATTTACAAGCCAGGACCCCAGCCTTCATATGCCTTTTGCTCAGTCCCCTTACCTTTTCGCCAAAGTTAGCTAATCCTAGTACCCCATGCCCACAGCAGGAATGCCTTTGGGCTCCATTGGCAAGGTCAGAGCCTCAAAAATAACTCAAACCTAGTCCCTGCTCAACCCATTAAGTATCTAACCAGCCAACTGGGAAAATTCCAGCATTAGGTCCAGACCTCTGTTCTCCAAGCTTGAGCAATGACTAGACAGAAGGCTCCCTTCCCCTGGCCCCACTTGTCTTGTCCCTGAAAGAAGATAGATGAGCTGAGACTGACCAGACAATAAAGGGGAGGGACACACCCCACCCCACGCGCCCTCCCCTACAGTGACCCAGGAATGCTCATTTGCAGCCATCTGTCCCACTTGGGAGGTTTCTGCAGAAGGAACTTCAGATTCGTTGTCTCCCCATTTCAGCATAAATTTCAACCCTCCCTAGTTCATGCAACCCTTTTATAAACATAAAATGTCATTAGAAACTTCCAGATAAACCTTGTGACCAAAAAAAGAAAAGAAAACAACAGCAGTGGTAATTTTAGAATGTGCCTTTGCACACCACAGTGCCTGCCCCTATCAGATCCGATAGCCTCCCTTGGGTGATAATCCCTGGCCACGGTATTAACACTTCCCTTCTGGAGGTGGTGGTTCTTTGGGGCCACCGAGCACATTTGCTGAGGTCTCAACTCAGGCTTCCAGGAAACTGGGTGAGGACAGGAGAGTCAGAAGGAGGGCCTGAGAAATGAGCTGAGCCAAGGAGTAGAGAGGAGAGGCAGCGTGAAGGTAGCGGTAGGCTTTCCAGAACCAGGTGGCCCTCAGTGCCGACAGCATCCTTCCCTGGCCCTCTGGCCCTCTGCCCCTCCCCCCCTCTTTCCAGGGTCTCTCACCCTGGAAGCCCAGAAATTTGCCCCAACTCCCCATTAACTGCCTCTGCCCCCCATCTCCTAGGTGATGCTTCTGGGAGACTCAGGCGTTGGCAAAACCTGTTTCCTGATCCAATTCAAAGACGGGGCCTTCCTGTCCGGGACCTTCATAGCCACGGTCGGCATAGACTTCAGGGTGAGGTGGCTGCAGGCTCCTCCTCCCAGCTGCAAGTCAGGGGGGCCAGGACTCAGGCACAGCGTGCTGTCCTCTCCTTGCCGACCCTGGCTCCTCAGAGCTGCTGTGGCTCACTGCCCAGAGGGCGCCGGGGGTGCTCCCCCTTGGGACCACAGAGGGGGCCAGGTTCAAGGAGTCTGGGCATGGTCGGGGGCTCTCTGCCCACCTACAGGATATGAGCAATGAGACACTGAGTCTTAAAATTCTGCCCTATAGCAAGGCGGACACATCCCACGGTATGAGCTGAGTTTCCTGGCCTTCAGCCCCCTTGCTCATTGCCCTCTGAGCTGGGCCCCTCTGGCAAGGCCCCAGAGGTCAACAGGTCTTTCTGGAGTTCCTGGAAACACAGCACTGCACTGGGTTGAAGAGCCGGGCTCACCAGGCTCCCTCCCTGTCATCTTGAGGAACCCATCTTTACAAATCTGTGTCAGGGATGTAGCACTCAGCCACTCTCCACCCAAAGGGTCCAGGAGAGTAAGGTCTAACCCCAGGTGGGGGTGGGGGAAGGGAGGCAATGCAGAGGCCAGGTGCCTCCCTCCCAATGGGAAGGAACTGAAGCTTCATTCAGGAGAACTAGTGAACAGCTAGAGGGAAAGACCACCCTGCAGGTCCAGCCTCAGCCGTGCCCAGGATGCTGGGGGGCATCTTCTCTCTAAGGACTCAGTTCTGCAGGATGGGGCTGAGCTCCGGGAGGGATGGATGGAAGTGAGAAAGAGGCAGGGCCCCCAGTGCCCAGCCCTTGCCACCTGCTGAGGTCTGGGCAGAGCCAGGCAGGTGCTCGGGCTCTTCTGCCCCCGGCGTGTTGTAAGAAGAGCAGACAAGTCCCCAGAAGAACTCTGCAATAGGGGGGCTCTCTGGAGACAGGGTCCTGCTGCCCTGAGGGGATGATCTGACTGGAGTTGTCTCTGGGGCTCACTGTACCCCCTTTAACCCTGGGGGGCAACCAGAACAGAATGTCTGCTGCTCTGTAGAATGTCAAGGATCCAAGCCTCCCCTGCCTTCCAAATCCACCCTCCCTCTGCCCTTTTCTCTTTCAGAACAAGGTGGTGACTGTGGACGGTGTGAGGGTGAAGCTGCAGGTGAGACCAGAACTGCAGGGGAGGGGGAGGACAGAGGTGCCCGCCCCTGCTCTGCACCTAAACCGCAGGAGGCTTGCAGCCCTGCCCTCAGCCTGGGGCAATTTCCTGTGGGGCCCAGAGGAAACGGTTTTTGTGCTTTTGTTTGTTCGAGGTCTCTAGAAAAAGCAGTTCCCAGGCACCCTCTCTGCTATCAAAGGCAGCTCAACGTGCCTCCAGACAAGCTCAGGCTTGCTCCAACGCCTCTCCAGTTTCCCAGGCCTCATCTGCTCTGGGAGACTGGGCACCCCCAACCTCTGGGCTAGGGAAGAGGCTGCAGCCTGAATGAGCTTGTGACCTCAACAACAGCACCGTGCAGGACACCGTCACATGTTCAGAAGGCCCTGAGCACCTGCAGCAGGAAGTGTCCCACCTTCCCACACAGCTCTCATACTCCAGCGCGGGTTCCCTCTGCCCAGCACGGTCCCGGCACACTGCCTCCTTCTGACCATCTGTCCGTCCCTTCCTAGATCTGGGATACAGCCGGGCAGGAGCGATTCCGCAGCGTCACCCATGCTTATTACCGAGATGCCCAGGGTAAGCCTTCCCCAGCCCACCTGGCATACCCATCCTCCTGCCCCACGTCCCCTGTGTGATCTCTCTCTCCCCCCGCCCCCGCAGCCTTACTCCTGCTGTACGACATCACCAACAAGTCTTCTTTCGACAACATCCGGGTAGGTCCCCTTCCCTCGCCATCCATAAGCAGCCAAGGCGGGGCCTCCGCAAGCTAGGACTGCTTCCTGCTTGGTGGGAAGGGGGAGGAGCATGGAACACTGCCCCCCCTTTTTTTTTTAAGATTTTATTTTTATTTATTTATTTGACACAGAGAGAGAGACAGAGAGAGACACTGCCCCCTTTTTAAAAACACCTGCGCTGTGACTCAGAAGGAATAAGCTGCCGGTGGGCATCTGGTTGGCGTGTGGGCATGAAGGCCAGGCAGGCCGCTGGGTGTCTGTGTTACCTACTTAGCCCTGGCTGTGATTCCTGAGGGCAGCTCATGACAAAGTGTCCGCAAAGTACCCAGCTCCGCCCCAGGCAATTACCCACCCACAGAGACCAAGGGGAGAACACAAGCAGGAGAGTCTCTCCAGCCAGCCAGCCCAGGTGGCAAAGAAAGTGATTTGGGCAGTGAGCAGTTCTGTCCTCACCAAACTATTACAGAGTAGGGATAAAAATTCAACAAGCACAAGCACTGAGTGTGTATAGCACCATAACGGTTTCACATCTCCCTGACCTCAAGGGATTGGCAAGCAAATGCGGTGGGGGGGGGGGGCGGCACACGGGGACCAAAACATATAGATATAAAGCAGCTTATAAAGAGGATGGAAATCCACTCATATTGCCACCTCCAGCTCCATGCTCCTGGTAGACATCACCAATCAATCACAATATTTTTTATCACTAAGCCCTTATGTGTCCTTGGAATCCTCAATGAGGCACTCCAGGAAATCGCTGGTGACCACCAACTGATTTAGGAGACATAGCTCCTCCATCTCCAGTTTCCATAGAACGGGGAGTTGCAGTGCTTGGGGTTGGGTAGGAAGGTTGGTAAGGAAGGCTGATCAAGACCAGAGAGGCCAGAACAAAGAGGCAGATAAGAGAATGCAGGGGGACAGTGAGTAGCCCAGGAAAACCAAACAGGACAGAAGAAGGATGGGGGAGAGGGAGGAGAGAAGGGCTGGTTCTCAGTCATGGCCTGGCTCAGCTCACCCTCTCCCACAGGCCTGGCTCACTGAGATTCATGAGTATGCCCAGAGGGATGTAGTGATCATGCTGCTGGGCAACAAGGTGAGTGAGCCCATTCCTGTGCCTCCCCTCTTACTAGCTCCATGAAAGCCCCACCGCTGCCCAAGAGGGTTAGCCGCATGTCCTTCCAGCAAAGGATTCTTTTTTTTTTTTTAAGATTTTATTTATTTGAGAGAGAGAGAGAGAATGAGAAAGAGAGAGAGCACAGGAGAGGGGGGAGGGTCAGAGGGAGAAGCAGACTCCCTGCTGAGCAGGGAGCGGGATGCGGGACTCGATCCAGGGACTCAATCCAGGGACTCCAGGATCATGACCTGAGCCGAAGGCAGTCGCTTAACCAACTGAACCACCCAGGCGCCCCCAGCAAAGGATTCTTTCCAGACTCCAGTTCAAGGGTCAGACCTATTTGGCAGCTTCAGCCCATCTCATCTGCCCTCGTAAAGCTTTGGAAATGGCCCCCTCCAGGGAAAGCCCAGCTGCCATCTGAGAGATCCAGGGATGCCCAACTGCTCAGCCCCCGTTAGATCATAGTAAAATAGGGTCACAGATGATGAGCTAAAACTAGCAAGGGCTAGTCCCAACTACTGTCACCTCTCTGAGGCTAGTCACCACACCCCTGGCAAAGGAGAGTTTCCGATCTCGCCAAGTGGCAGTGAGATCCCCTGGCTGGGAGCTGGGTAACTCAGCCTGAACAAGGCCGAAACCCTGGCTCCAAGCCAATCATACCACCCACAGTCCCACAGGCCACCAGCAGAGGGCAGGCAGTAGCTGCTCCTGCGGCTAAAGAGGGACCAGCCCAGGCAGGAGAGGGGCCCGCTGGGGTGGAGGTTTCCTTCCCCAGAGTGACCCACCTGGGCTTGACAGGCGGATGTGAGCAGTGAAAGGGTGATCCGTTCGGAGGATGGAGAGACACTGGCCAGGGTAAGTGACTGCCCGTGGGCAGGACAAGGGGTGGGGACAGCCAGAGGCTGGCCCTGAGGACATTCTCTTCCTGGCAGGAGTACGGAGTTCCCTTCATGGAGACCAGCGCCAAGACGGGCATGAATGTGGAGTTAGCCTTTCTGGCCATTGCCAAGTAAGAGCCGAGCAAGGAAGGGAATCGTGCAGGGCAGGGTGGCACCATCTGGGAATCCAGTAGGGCCTGGCCCCTGGCCCAGCCCCTGCCCCAAAGCATTGTGCATTCTAGGTCCAGTAGCCCCAGGCCACGGGAGTGGGGAGGGTGCAGTTCCTCACTCCCTGCCCAGCCCACTTCTTCTTCCTCTTCAAGGGAGCTGAAGTACAGAGCCTTGTGGCAGCCCGGTGGGCCCCATTTCCAGATCCGAGACTTTGTGGAGTCCCAGAAGAAACAGCCCAGCTGCTGCTCCTTCTTATGAAGCCCAAGGTGCTGAAAGGAGGCTCCAGAGGCCCCTGCGGATGCAGCCTTCTCCCCCAGATCTGGTTTATTCTGAGCGGATGGAAGTTGGGGGACCCAGGGCAGAGCCCCTTCCCAAGAGAGAGCTGTACTCCCACCCTTACCCTAGTTCCTGTAGCTTCCCTGCATCCTGGGGGAGGGAAAAGTATTTATTTCATTTTAATGATACATAATGTAATACAAAAAAGGAGGGGTGGGGACCAGAAAACCAAGAGAGGGACCTGGTTGTCCTTTTGCCTTCTGGTACTAGGACTTAAATGGGGCCAAGGCTCCCTCCTCGCCTTGACAAGTGTGGTATTCTCCAGCTCAGCACCAGAGGGCAGTGATGCACTTCTGCAGCGGGAGGGCAGGAAGCGACCCCAAGCCACCCTCACTCAGCTGGAGAGGGTGAAGCAGACCCCAGCTTTACTTCCTCCAGCTCCCAGGGAACAGTCTTCCCCAGTAAGATGGGCCCTTGTGCTGGGAGCCAGACCAAGGCTCAGGGAAGTGACCAAGCTCTGTGGGTAGGGGAGAGAGGAGTAACACAGACTAGGTCTATGTTTGCCTCCCTCTGGCCTTACTAGCCCCCCTGTGGGAGGTGTACCCCTTTTTCTCCAGCCCTTAGACTGAAAACATTTGGCTCCTGTTCTCTGGACCTCAGGTCCCAGGGGAACCCTCCCCCCTTCCCCCCCCCCCAAATCCCTGGTCTTCTCTACCTTTTTGCTTGTGCCCCGAGACACCTAACATCATGGCTAAGGAAAGGTTTTTCTTCTGTCCCAACACTCTGGCAGATATGCGGCCCCACAGGCTACTTCAAGCAGCTACAGTGCTTCTACCGAGTTAAGAATCAGATCAGGAGGAACCTTTGACTGTTGGAGCAGGTGGGAGGCAGAACTAAGCAAACCTCACCCCACGCATATTCCCCCAAACCCAAGCACTGCTCCTTCCTGACCACCCATGCCTTTTCCCTTTAGACAGACACCACCCCGGCCAAAACTGCTCTATGTCCCCTTCCACTGAGCCAGGTTAGAGAGTGAGAGGTCACCCATTTCTGGGTAAACCAACACAGTGTGTGTAAAACAAAGTCATGTGGGTAAGACTGGGGTAAGGAAAAAGGCAGCAAGGAGTTTATGTGGGGCCAAGGTCACCTGTCTCACAAAACCCTGACCCTGGAAATTGGAGGTGAACAGGAGACCTGTGGGTCATGACCTAGAGAAGAGTAAGAAGTACACACCGCACATTTCTAAGGCTACTGCATTTGCTTTCAAGGCAGAAATCTTGCCCTCTGAGCAGAGTCAGCAGCTCCAACTTGGGCCTGATAAGGAAGCTCTCTGAGGCTTCTCCCGGGAGGAGCAGGGAGGCCTGACCTTGCTGGGCTCCTCTGGGGCCCAAGGCAGGTCGCAGGCAATCCAGTCACATGGGCTGCTCTGGGCCTCTAGCATTTGTGTTTTCAGAATTAAATTGCAGAATTGGGAAAGTACACCCTGTCCACTGCTTCTTTGAGGTGCGCATGGAGAGGGGACAGGGGAGATCATGTTGATTGTTATTGCATGTTGGGGGAACTGTCATTGACTGCCCAAATCATTTGATCTTCATCCTTCAATGCCCCCCAACTGCTCACCTCACCCTTAAAAGACCCTTCCCCAACTTCTGTGATCAGCCTTTCATCTGCAAGGAGCTGAAAGGTTTGTCTTAACGGCCCATTCGGACTTTTTTTTTTCCTATTGAAAAAAGCCGGGGCTCCTTTCCCTCTGCCTTGTACTCAGAGATTGGCTACCTGACTCTCTTCTGCCTCTCTTCCCCCACTTAACTGGCCAAACGCTGACGCCAGTGCTCACACCCTTGTCCTAGGTGACCTGTCTTCAGTGGGCAGCCCTGGGAAGCCTGGGCTCCCTGCTGAGCCCTCATACTGTCCCATTGAGGTTGAGAGCCCGCACCCTGTAAGCGTGTCCTCGGACAACGCAAAGCCCATGAACGGGAAAATATCGTTATTCAAGCAACTTTATTGGGCCGGAGGTGGACCTAGTCTTACTCGTAAGACTTCTGGGACCCCGCAGCCCCGGAGCTGGAGCGGTTTCCCCGGCAACAGTCGCTCCCCACCCCCTACCCTCCCAACCCCTCACTGTGGTACACACAAGGATTTAGCGAAAGGTCGTTAAAACGTTAGAGTCCTTTATTCGTGGGTTGGCTCTCCTCAATCCCCGCCAAAGGTAGGGAAAACCAGAAGCCTAAGGGCCCCTCTGCCTAGTACTGGGAACGCGCCCCGCCCCCCGCCTCAACTTGGGCCACTTGGTAACAAACACTTCCACTTCCTGAGCCCTCTTTCTTCTCGCGCCGCGGGGCGTCGCGCCGAGCACAGGACCCCGCCCCCGCGCGTTCCCATTGGCCGGCGTCGTTCACCCGGCCCGAGCGCCCCTGTCCGTGGTCTCTGATTGGGCCGCGGTGTCCACACCCTCGGTGTGGCCCCGCCCCCGGAATAAGGGGCTGGAGCGGATTCGAGATCGCTCAGACGCCGCGCTGGGTGGGGATTGGTCCACGCGCCCCTGCTTCAGCTTCTCGCAGTTCGCGGCCGCCGCTCGCCGCACACCTGTTCGCTCAGCCCACCCGGCGGCGCGGGGATTCTCTGCAGTGCTTCCTCCCGCCTGCCGGTCCGCAGGGCGGGGAGAAGGGTTGAGCCGTCCCGCCTCCGGCTCCCAACGGGAACCCAAGTCTCACTACTGAGCCGTCGCAGGGCGAGATGAGCGCGGACGCGGCGGCCGGGGCGCCTCTACCCCGGCTCTGCTGTCTGGAGAAGGGCCCGAACGGCTACGGCTTCCACTTGCACGGGGAGAAGGGCAAGGTGGGCCAGTTCATCAGGCTTGTGGAGCCCGGTTCGCCAGCCGAGAAGGCGGGGCTGCTGGCCGGAGACCGGCTAGTGGAGGTGAACGGCGAGAACGTAGAGAAGGAGACCCACCAACAGGTGGTGAGCCGCATCCGCGCGGCGCTCAACGCCGTGCGCCTGCTGGTGGTCGACCCCGAGACCGACGAGCGGCTGCAGAAGCTGGGTGTCCAGGTCCGGGAGGAGCTGCTGCACGCCCAGGACGGGCCCGGGCAGGCCGAGCCGCCGGCCGCCACCGAGGCGCAGGGGGCTGGTGGCGAACATGAGCCGCAGGCCGCCGCGCCGGAGCCGCACGAAACCGAAAAGAGCCGTCCGGAGCGGGTAAGTGTGGACCCTGACCCGGCGGCGACTGCAAGGGGGTGGGAGGGGGAAGCGGGAGGAGACCCAGGCACCCCTTGGACGTCCAACCCCGCGCCTGCCTCCTCTTTCTGAAACTAGATCCTCGAGGGGGAAACTGCTTCCGCCTACCGACAGGTCGCACTGGCTTGGGGCTGCGTCCCGTTACCCCCACGCTCCTTCCCAGACTGGGCTGGGACCCTGAGCGTCTTGCCACCTGCACTTCTTGTCCCTTGGCCTTTGGGAGTGGGAGTGAGGGAGGGCAGCTCAAGGGAGTGCAGTCCCCTTTCCTCGGCCCTGTTGGCGGTGTCGGTTCCCATTCTTCGGATCCCCGCAATCCTTCCCCTCCTCGGCCACCCCACTCCCAGCAGCCCCAGAGGTGCCAGCTTCCTCCGCGGCCCCTGTGGATGGTAGCTGAAGCTGGGGTGAAGCAACCGCCACGCCGACTTCAAAAAGCTGGAGGAGTAACAACCCCCTTTCCGTCCGGAGCCCCGGCACAAGGAGGGGAGGGGTCGCGGACAGGGTTCTCCAGGCACCGCCCCACCCTCGCCGGCTGGTGCGTGTATCATTAACTTCAGCCCGGCTGGACTTCATCCTCCTGAAGTACAGTGTGACTTTTAAGAGAGGGAGCCCCACCGGCTCAGGGCGATGTGTGGGGGTGGGGTGCGGGGAGGAGGTGCAGAGGCGTCTCGGGGGTGGTGGCGGCTCTGCCACCCAGAAGGATTTATGAGTCTCAGGAATGTGAGGAGTAAGCGCTAGCTTGTATCTGGGAACGGGAGGGGAGGACCTTGGAGGAAGAGAAAGGGCTGGGAGGAGGGTGGGGAGAGAGTGGTCGGGTGTCGCTGGCCATGCAGAAGCCAGGGGAACTCACCAGAGGCAGGTGGTCTTGCCCTGTCATTGTCTGTCTCACTCCAGTCCCAGGACAGCAAGCAGGCTGGTTGCTTTTTGCCCATGTTTGGTGTTTCCCAAACGGTCCCAGTTTGGATCAGCGCAGTAGGAAAACAGGAGCTGTGATGAGAGCCTTCTGTCCCCAGAGAGTGAAGGGGGAGGCCTTAGGGTGCAGACTGCAGGGAGCAGAGCCTGGGCCTCCCAGGGCCCGTTTGGCTTGCACCAGCCCTCCACCTGGTGGCGGCGTGTGGCAGGAGTGTCCATGATGCCAGCAGAAGCCTCCCTGGACAGAAAGGACACCCTTCAGCCTTAAGGTAGAAGGTGGATCTGGAGAGGACCAGCTGGTTTGGTGGAAGTGAAGGAAGTGAGGTCAGCAGGAGCCCCATCCAGCCAGAGCTGGGTGCTGGGAATACAAGGGCCGCCAGGGTCCCACTTCCTGCCACTGCCAAGCTGGCATTGGCAAGAATGGGGGAGGGGTCGGAGCATCCCTGGCAGGGGTTTGACACCAGGGAGTTGGAACCCATGACCTCTGGTCTCAGGCAGAAATCCAGTTTGAACTTTGTGCTGAGCTGAGTGTATCGATTTGGACTTTTTTTTTTGGACTTTGGCACTGACACAAGTAACCACCTCCCCACTCCCCATCCCCCGCCAAGATGCCTTTATGTTCAGCTCCTCCCCTTGCCCTTTCATTTTTGTTTTCGGTTTGTTTTTGCTGCTGGGGCAGGAAGATCTGGGAGAAGGTGGAGGATGCCAGGGGCTTGGAGGTTTGACCTAGCATATGCACTCCCACCATACCATCTGAGAAAGCAGCCGAGCTTGCCTTTCTCCTTTCAGGTGACCACAGAATCGGATTCCCCCAGATGGTGACGGGACATCTGCATTTGTGCGCACTTTGTTAGGCCAGGAGTAGGGAATAGAATACCCTCCAGCCGGTCCTGGGGACGCCATCACCAGGACTCTTGGGGTTTCAGGTCAACAGGCAAGTCACAGAACTTCTCTGAGCCTTCGTTCTCCCATCTGTAAAATGGGGAGTGACACCTGCCTCCTCTAGGATTTTACAAATAGTGGGAAGTACTTGAGCCCCAAGTGGATGCTGAATTGAGCGCCTTTCTGCCCAGGCATTTGT
This sequence comes from Leptonychotes weddellii, assembly GCF_054177405.1. Lineage (NCBI taxonomy): Eukaryota > Metazoa > Chordata > Mammalia > Carnivora > Phocidae > Leptonychotes > Leptonychotes weddellii. Next base: position 6,065,028 of record NC_138383.1, on the reverse strand, counting down.
GCGAGGACGCTTTCCTCCTTATGCAAAGCCAGTCCCTCTGGTAGGAAATGCCCATGAAATCTGGTATGGTGGCCATGCAGGTGACCCACCCTGTCACTGAAAAAAAAAAAAAAAGTTGGGGCGCCTGGGTGGCTCAGATGGTTAAGCGTCTGCCTTCAGCTCAGGTCATGATCCCAGGGTCCTGGGATCGAGCCCCACATCAGGCTCCTGGCTCAGCAGGGAGCCTGCTTCTCCCTCTTCCTGCTCATGCTCTCTCTCTCTCTCTATCTCTGTGTCTCAAATGAATAAATAAAATCTTTAAAAAAAAGAAAAAAAAAATTAATAAACATAGTAAGACTTTTTCCCTAAAGGCATCTCATATAAAGAATTTGAGTTTTACTAATTAGTTTTAGCCTGAATTTGTTTGCAAAGTGGAGACTGTTAATGGTATCTTCATTGGTTCTCACAAGTGAAAAAGGTGTTAGGTGGACAAGTGCCACGCAGAGATTGGGTGGCAGGTGACATCTCATTGGGAAGACCAGCCTGGGTCAAGAATCCTACAGGGCAGAGGGTGTGGGGTGGCTGTAATACAGTCTGAGGAGGGGGGGAGGGGACTTCCAGC
>NC_138383.1:6050507-6064327 GCF_054177405.1 Leptonychotes weddellii | reverse complement strand
AGCAGCAGACAGAGGGAGAGGGAGAAGCAGGCTCTCTGCCGAGCAGGGAGCCCGATGCGGGGGGCTCGATCCCAGGACCCTGGGATCATGACCTGAGCCGAAGGCAGACGCTTAACGACTGAGCCACCCAGGCGCCCCAAGCCAAGTGTCTTAACCTCCGAGGCCTCTGTCTCCTCTTGTGGAAGTTGGAGCGTAGCAGCTGCTACATGGGGTGGGGATTACACGGGCAGGTCTGTAAAGGCAGTAGCTTCGTGCCTGGCACTAAGTTACTGCTCTGCAAACGTCCCTGTTGGTATTTGAATTGGTAAGTATTTCGCTCGTTACATGCCCCCCCCGCCGCGGGGCAGCTAGCCCTGGACCTGCCCCTCCTTGGGCGAGTGCAGCTGTGTCCGAGCCTGGCGCTCTGTGAACGCTCGGTCGGAGGCCACTGCTCTTGAATAATCAGAAGGTGCTCCACAGCCCTTCCCAATCTGGCAGCCCAACGATACCCATCAGCCTGGGAACCTACTCCACGAGGCACACTCTGCAAAACCACTCACGGCCCGCGTAGCCTTACCCTGCAGGCAGAATGAGCGTTTTCTTTGCTCCCCTCCTCGTGTCTGTCCTCTACGTCTTTTATTGCTATGAACACACAATATTCGAATCATCTGTTCATGATCTTGACCCCCTGCAATGGTGAGGAGGGCGAAGGCTGTGGCTGCTTTGTGTTTCTAACCCCCGTGCTGTGCCTGGCACAGAGTAGGGAGGGGCTCACATAATTTTTGAATGAATGAATGCATAACAGCCATTAGGCACCTTTATCCTAATTCATCTCAGTCCAGCACACCTGGGCCTGTTTGTGCCTCAGGCACACCCAGAGATCGAAATTCCAGGCAGAACCTACCCACTCCTTTTTCTTGCCTGCTAGCGTCTTCCATCTGGGGACTAGAAAGCTAAAATTGTCCATTGTTGCCTGCAACTCTCAGCTTCTACCTCTGTGAAATGGGAACACCAGAACGCACCTTGCAGGGTTCTGGGGAGATTTGATGAGATGATAGGAGTGTGTGTGTGTGTCAGTACCCAGCTTGGGGTGCATTCCTGCCAGATCTGACCCTGATCCCAGAGGCAGAAACAGCGCAGGCTGGGATACCTGCCTGGTTCAGTCCATGGAGCGTGTGACTCTTGGTCTCAGGGTCGTGAGTTTGATCCCCACATTGGGCACAGAGCTTACTTAAAAAATAAATCTGGAGTGCCTAGATGGCTCAGTCGGTTGAGCGGCTGCCTTCAGCTCAGGTCATGATCCCAGGGTCCTGGGATGCAGAGCTCCACATGTGGCTCCCTGCTCAGCGGGGATCCGGCTTCTCCCTCTCCCTCTGCTCCTCCCCGCCCAGGTCGCTCGTACTCACTCTCTTTCTTAAATAAGTAAAATCTTTAAAATAAATAAACAAATAAAATTTAAATTAAAAGAAAAAGAAACAGTGCGGGCACCCTAGGCAGCAAGGTGGGTGGGTGGGTGGGCAGAATTCACTGGCAGCCTACCAACTTCTTTCCCAGGACAGGCAGGCCATTTCCCACTGGCCAAGTTGGAGTTTGGGAGGCCAGAACAGAGTCTGAGCTGTAGGATGTTTGGATTTTAAATAGACAGGGTATGTGATAGTCTGAGTGTTGGTTCCTTCTCTTAAGCCATATATTTGGGATCTCCTTCTCCCCTGGTTCCTACCTTCAGGTTCCTGTAGAGTTAAATCAATAATTCTGGAGGTAATTCTCTTGGAGACAGAATGGGGCATCCTCCGTATGTCTAGATGCGGGCCGTTCTCTTCCTCTCCAGACTTCCCATCCCATGGGGCCCTGGGGAGGTGGGCGAGCACTTAGGAATTAGTGCTGCAGGCCATTTACAGAGAGGCCAGAGTTCTCGACCCCAGTATTAGATGTTCCTCTGCTTTTCGCTGCTCTGAGATGGAGTAACCCAAGCAGGGAAGGAAACTCAGAGTTCTAGTGCAGCCTTGTGCCATAAAGATACTGATGTCCATTTCACAGATTCCCCTGCGACAGCCCTGCAAGTTAGGTATTAGTTTCTCCATTTTGTGAGCGGATAGTAATTGTTCAGTAAATGACAGCTATTATTTGTGTCTGGCAATGTGCTGTGTACTAAACATGCCTTATGTTGGGGTGCCTGGGTGGCTCAGTCTGTTAAAGCATCCGACTGTTGATTTCCACTCAGGTCATAATCTCAGGGTCATGAGATCGAGCCCCAAGTCTCTCTCTTTCTCTCTCTCAAATAAATAAATCTTTAGAAAAATAAACAAAAAAAATAATATGCCTTAATGTCATTCAATCTACAAAACTGCCCATGAGGCAGATATTAGCCCCCATGGTCTACATGGAAACGGAGGCTTGGCCGGTTCAGGTGGGTGGCCCCAGGGCTCTCAGCTAGTGAGACCTTACCACATGGATGGGGGTGTATCTTGGAACCCGGCCCTCTGACTCCAGTGCCTGCACGTCCATTCAGCCACGCTTGAGGGCCTCACTGTCCAGCTGGGTGTCTCTGCCCATCACATTCTGCGCCACGTAAGAGCCATCACAGTGGAATAAATTCAGGCTGCTTGCACCAGCTCCTTGGAAGGAAGGGTCCCGGTAGCTTCTGTCTGTAGGGGGTATCCTTCAGCACCACCAGGAAAATGCGTCAGCCCAGAAGTGGCCTGGCTCCTGGCCCCACCCTTCTCCTGTGATGGGCTGGGATCTGGAGTCTGGCCACCAAATCTCTACCTTACCCCAACCCCCTGAGTCCTAAGAACCCACCCTTGTTGGCTCTGGGCCTTCCTTGTAGCACAAAGGGCCCCCGCTGAAGGCCAACCTTAACTGTTGGCCTTGGCCTTCTTTCACCCCTGGAGTAGGACAACTCACCATGTCCCTGGCCCTCTGGGCAATGTTTGGGTTCCTGTGCCTTAGAAAAGGATGAGCGGCACAAATTCCCTAATTCACTCATTGCTGTGTTATCTGAGGCTAGAGCTCTGACTTCCTAGAGTCAGTCTCCTGCCTCCCCTGGTTGTGTTATAAGGTCATGGTGCCCAGTTCAAGTATGTGTGTGGAAAAAGAAAATAGCAAAGGTCTGTGTATGGGAAGGGTGATTTAGAAACGTGTTTTGCCGGGGGCAGGGGGGCACCTGGGTGGCTCAGTCAGTTGAGTGTGCACTCACGATTTTCAGCTCAGGTCATGATCTCAGGGTCGTGGGATAGAGCTCGTGTGGTGGGACTCCACGCTCAGCAGAGAGTCTGCTTGAGATTCTCCCCACTTGCACGTGCACACCGTCCCTAAAATAAATAAATCTTTAAAAAATAGTTTTGGGGCTGACAGCCTAATGATTGAGGGTGAGGCCTCTAGAATATCAGCAGGCCATTGTGGCAGCCACTGGCCATGTGTGGCGCTTAGAGCTTGAAATGTGCTCGTCCCAGTTGAGATGTGCTGGAAGTAAGAAATGCACACCGGATTTTGAAGACGTCCTACGAACAAAAAGACATAAAATATGCTGTTAATAATTCTGAAGTGGGTATGTTGAAATGGTAGCAGTTTGGACATATTATGTGAAATAAGATAATTATAATTAATTTCTAATTTCTTTTTTACTTTAATGTGACTACTGGGAAATTTTAAATTGCCTACCTGACCAACATTCTGTTCCTGTTGGACAGGGCTACTCCCCACCTGAGTTTAGAGCCTGCCTTCTCCTCCCCTCAGCTGTGTACCTGAGCGATTTATGTGATCTTTCTGAACCTGAGTTCCCTCATCTGGGAACCGAGGGCAGGAGTACCTTCCTCACAGGACTATAGTTGGGCGTGAATGAGAAAATGCACAGAAAAGCCTGGCGTGGTCCTTGGCACCCAGTAGGGGCTCAGTAAACATTAGCTTCTAGTTGTTATTTTAATAGAGCCCCAATTACACAAGCTCTCTGAAGGTCTTTGTCCCTCTCAGGACAGCAGTTAAATCCGGTGACTTCTGGGAGGAGGGTGAGGATGCATTGCCTGTGGAGCAGGCGGGCATGGGGCAGCCAGCCTGGATGGTGTCCAGCCAGGCAGCAGCCCACGTACCAGCCTACTCCGTCCCAGGCTTGCCCAGCCCTGGGGAGACCTGAGCCAAACTCCTTCGGGTGGGTCTCTGGCCAGCACCAGGAGAAAAGAACCAGAGGGAGAAGCTGGCTCAGGGCCCCTGCGTGGGGCCTGGGAGAAGAGCTCCCACTTTAGCATAGGTCTCCCTCCCAGATCCACCCAGCTGGGCTCCTGAGAGGGGCCTTCCCCCCACTGACAAACAGGAAGGACAAGATCAAGGGCTAGAGGAGGTCCTTTTTTGCAAATGGAGGTGTCCAACATCCCTCAGTCTGCACAGACCTGGGTGGGGAAGGTCCTGTAGGGTGAAGTAAAGCCACACCAGGGCCGTGGGGCATGGGTCAGTGGCCGCCAAGCCTTTTTTTGTACCTCAGGTGAGGAGAGGATGCCTTTAGCCTAGAGCTCAGGACACTGGCCAGCGGTCTGAGCTCCTGGTCACTTCCCAACCTGCCCTGAGGACGGTGCCCCCTTGCTGCCCAGTCACATGTCACCCTCAGGCCAGGCCAGCTCTCGCCGTCCATCATGGCTTCCTTGAAGAGCTAGCACCAGACCCAAGCTTGTGTCTCTAGAGTTCCGTGGAACAACCAAGCTGCCTCCCAGAGCAGCCACCGTTCCCAATGCCCAGCATACCCCATATCCCACCCCCACCAGAACCACTCCCCTGGCCCCCTGTCGCCCACCCCATTGTTGGGGCTGATCTCCCTGGGGCATCAGGCTTCAATCTTATTTGCATAAACAAGAGCCTTTGGCTGGACTGGGCTGGGCTGGGCTGGGGGAAGGGCAGTCTTGGGAGGTGAGGGTCACCTCTGTTGTTCCCCTAGCCACCCTGGTGGTCTTCCTGTTCTAACAGCCCATTCCTTCTGGGGCCCAGAGCTGGCTGGCCTTCTGGAAGCAGCCTGGCTGTTTTCTATAGGGCCCATCACCATGACATCGGCCAGGGAGGGGCTGGGCCCAATGGGGCGTTGGCCCCCAGCAGCCCTCCTGCAGGAGGAACAGGGAGCGGCCCTGGGCCTGCTCCCCAGAGACGGGCACTGGGATTAGGGTATCGACTTTCCTCGGCTTTCCAGGTGGTTGCTGGTGGCGCCTATTGAATTCACCATCCGTCCACTCCCAGGGCTGCGGGGGTGGAGGTGACTGGGCGGCCACTTGGGGCCGGGCTGGGCTCCCTGGGAGAGAAGGGGGAATGGAGGGGACAGCCACGGGGGCCTGTGACAGGACTTGGGACAGCCTGACAACCTGAGGGTGGGAGAAGTCTCCAGGAGAAGAGTCTGGAGGCAGCTCTCTGGCAAGGTCTTTTCTGGAAAGCTTGTCTGGTGTTGCCTGGAAGTGAGACTCAGACCCACCCAGCCACCCCAGCACATTTGCACTGTCCTTTGGCCACCACTACCTCTTGTTCCTTCCTCTTGCTTCCGAGTCTCCACCAGGCTCCTCACTGAGCAGGTCCTGATTTCTACTTCTGACCTGTCATAGTTACTGGGAGCCCCACCTGGCACTCTGAACGCTCTGAGGCCATGTTCCCCTTGAAGTTGCCTCCCCACTCCCAGCTCTGGACCCCTCTGGAACTGGTACTGTGGCACAGGGCCCCTCCCAAGCTCCCGGGGGCACACACCAGACCAAGATGGTCTGGACTTTCTATCTGCCCCCTTTCCCCAGAGGCAGGATCCAGATTCTACTTCAGCGCTGGGGGTGCAGGCCCAGGAACAACAGTGGCCAGGCTCTGCCCAGGGACTCCTCCTGCCAGCACCAGCCTCCACCCTGGCTGCTGGGATGGGCTCCTCTGATGGGCTGACTCAGCATCTAGCAGTGACACCTCCTGGAGACAGCTGAGGGAGGGGTGGAGAAAAACAGGCTGGTCTCCTTGGAAGAAGAGAAGTCCCCCCCCCCTTGGGAAGGGGGGGAGCCCCCAGGGACTTAGGAAGGAGGGAGCTGGATGGGACTCTGTAGGTGTCTTAACATTTCAGGAAACCAGCTGGAGCTTCTTGCCCCCCTGCTCAGCCACCCCCAGAGGGTAATGGAGCAGGTCCCAGTACAGGGGGAAGGGAGCAGTGGGGGAGCTGAGCCCCATTTCCTCCAATCCCCATGGCTTGGGACTGGCAGAGGGGAGCGAGGTTCAAAGCAGGCCCTCCGCCTTTAATGACAGGGCACCAGACGCCGCGCAGGGAAGCATGCCCATGCCAAGGATCAGTAAGAGAAGCCTGCGGCCCTGAGACCCAGGCCTGACCGCCAGGCTGCCCCAGCGCAGGCCTGCCCACTGCTGCATCGCTCATCCCAAGCTCAGGCTGGAGCTCTGGCTGCAAGAGGCCTTGAGCACCCGGAAGGAAGGCTGTGGTTTCATCAGCGACCAGCTGCCTCCCAGCAGAGACCGCTGCCACTGTGGGAGAGCAGCCCATGTTTATGACTCCCGCTGAGGCCTCCTCCCAGTCTGGACTTGGGTCCTTCGGGGCCAGGCCATGGATGGTGGAAGGAACACAGGGTCCAAGTCAGAGACCTTGTGGGAGCTCCGGCTCCTCCACTGTGAAGCTGGGTGACATCAGGCAGCGGGCTTAACATCTGGACTCTCCGTCTTGAGAATGGGGGTGACTAGCCCCAGCCAGGTTGCTATGGGAAGGCTCTTTGGAATGAGAGGAGGTGGGGAGAAGCAGGGACGTCAGAGCTGCTCGCACCACCTCCCCCCCCCCACCCCCCTGCACGATTCTCCTCCCCACTTTCTCAGGGTGATTGCAGGCTCTGCCTGGCTGGGGCAGAAAGCTGAGCCTGCACGGTGGTGGCAACTGGTCAGACCTGTTCCTGCTCACCTCGGCCTGGGGGAGGGCTGGCGGCTTTGTGGAGGGATTAGCTGGAGGGGAGAAGAGCCTCACTTACTCCCGAACAAGATCCTGTGGGGGCTGCCAGGGGATAAGCAGCAGCACGCAGGGAGGAGGGGGGCCCTCCTGGGATTGCACCCTGCTGACAGGGAGAGTTGGGGAGAAGAGGATGCTTCACAACCACTGGGGCCCCCCTCTGCCCCCCCCCACTTTTTTTTAATGCTTGCTTCTCTGGCTTTGCTATTGTATGGGGTGAGAGGAGCCTGCTGAAGGAGAAACTAGGGAAGGGCCCAGGGCCTCTGGCCCAGATCAGGGTGAACACAGGTCCAACCATCACCCCTCCTTCCTGTCTTCCTCTCCACAACCCCCACCAACATCCTGAAACACGGAAAGACCTGCCTGGGCAGTTGAAGGAAAGCAAAGTCACCCTTCGGCCACCCCCAACCCCCATGAGAGTGGAGGGGTGGAGAGCCCCAGATGGTAGCTGCCTCCTGGAACTGGCAAGTTGGGGCAGGAGGCCTGTAAGCTCTCCTCTCCTTCACTGCCTCCCTGGCCAGCTCTGCTCCCAGCTGGGGACTGGCGTTTCAGAGCAGCCTGGCCCCCACCCTACCCCCCAGAATCTCCCTACTCGGATTCATGTGAATATTCTAGTGGTCCCAGCACTGGGAAGGTCTGCATGTGCACAGGGATTTTGAAGTTGTGAAGTGTTCCCACCTGTGTGAATTACCTCACTCGGCCTCACGGCGACCCTGGGACCCTATAAATGAGGAACCAGAGGTGCAAGAAGGAAATTACTTGCCCCGGGTCACAGAGCTAGTAAGTAGGGAAGCTGACCCTGGGGCCAGGGCCTTGACTCCAGCCTTCACTCATTGCCTGGTGGCCTGGGAGATCACCGGGCACTAGCTGGATGGCTGCTGCAGCCCTGCCCAGGCCTGGGAGGAGGGGAAGAGGGACCCCCAAGTCAGGCCTTGGGCTCAAGCTTCTGGCCAAGGTTCCAGTTGCTTGGCCCATGCACACCCAGATCCCCTCCATTGTGTAAATGGGTCCTAGGGCTGCAGTGTCTAAGCTAAGCTGCTTAAGTTGGACCAAGGATGGTGAAAACCATTTTCAGCTGAGTGTCCAAGTGCTGGAGAAAAACCTGCCTAAGCCCTTTCAGTCCCCACTCTGGGCCGTGGCCACAGCCACGCTGGGCTCCCTGCAGCCTAGCCCTGCTTTTCATGGCCCCTTCCCCATTCAGGTTTCCCCAACAGAGCCTTTGGGGTTCTGCTGCTTCCTGTGCCCCCAGCCTTCTGCTGGTGGGGGTCCCTGTCCTGTCCAGGACCCCTGGCTGTGCTTCCCCCGGGTCTGGGGTCATCTGGCCGCCTGCTGCCTTTTGGCTGGGCCGTTTGGCTTGGATGGGGAAAAGGCTTTACTATAAACATGCTGACCAGCTTTCAGTAAACACCTGCCCTGTCTCCCCTGCTGCAGAGAACTGGGTACCAAGGGGCCCAGATCCCCAGTCACCCAGCCAGGCTAACAGTCGTGCCACCCCACCCCAAAGGGGGCCAGACTGAACTTTTACAGGGGAGGGATAAGGTAACAATCAAAATAACACAGTTAACCTTAGACTGTCACAAGGGGAGGGACTTGAGCTAAACTGGTCCCGCTTCCCATTTGCCAGAAGGAGGTAACGGCTTGGATGGGGCACCTGGGCAGTTTGCTACGATGCCAGGTCTTCTGGGTCCCAGCCCAGCATTCTCTCAAATTGCTCTGTGGGATCTCAGCAAACTTGTCTGGTTCCCATGTGTTCCCTGGGGGGGAGGGGGAGGGGTCAGGCACCTGGCAGGGAGGGCGGGACCTAGGATGACGGAGAATGGCCATGGACCCTCCCTTATCCCCACAGCGTGAGCTTCGGCCCCGGCTCTGCACCATGAAGAAGGGTGCCAATGGCTACGGCTTCAACTTGCACAGCGACAAGTCCAGGCCAGGCCAGTTCATCCGGGCGGTGGACCCAGACTCGCCTGCCGAGGCCTCAGGGCTCCGGGCTCAGGACCGCATCGTGGAGGTAACGCTTCTCGCCCTCTTTCCAGGCACCCCCTTCCTGCCTACCTCCACCCAGATAAGCAGTTCCTGGGGCAGCCATCCCACCACCTGCTCCTTCGTTGGCCCAAGGGGTCCAGGTGGCACATAGATCCCAGATGGAGGGAGGGAGGGAGGGAGCCAGAGAGAGGAGAAGCATGGTGGGTGGGTGGGTGGGCAGGAGGGAGGGAAGGAAGGGTGGTGGATGGTGGGTGGACTTCTTTCCTGCCCCCACCTTCTCTGGGTTCTTATTCACTGAGAGACACACACTCAGTGGCCCAGGGTTCACCCAGCCATTCCAGTAGACGTGTGGGGCCGCCCACAGTTTCCTACTGCATGAGGCCTCCATGCTGGCAGGTGCACTCAGACACTCTTGTGTGGTGCTCAGGAGGAAGGGAAACATGAACCCCGTGCCATGGGCAGGACCCAGAATCTCAGTCTTAGAACCTTAGAGCTAGAACAGCTCTCCCAAGACTTCTCATTTTACACGGGAGCAAACCACGGTCCAGAGCGGGAAGTCAGACGTAAGTACATAGAAACGCTTGGGCCCATCCCAGGCCTGCCCGATCTTTCCTGTCCTTCTCTCACAGCTGTGTTTGTTTAGTCTTTTCTGGATATTTTCTTTGGCTTTTCTCATGGGTCCTGCCTCCTCATTTGATTGTCAAGTGGGAGGACCACTTGGCTTAGTTCAAGACTCCACAGGCAAGGGGGGGGTGCTTCGCATCCCCAGACTGCCAACTGGCCGAGGACACGAAAAGGATGGTTCAAACCACCCCCACCTACCCCCCAAAACTGTGCCAGTAATCCCAGCACCCCCCACCCCCCACAGGTGAACGGGGTCTGCGTGGAGGGCAAGCAGCATGGCGATGTGGTGTCTGCCATCAAGGCTGGTGGGGATGAGACCAAGCTGCTGGTGGTCGACAGGGAGACTGATGAGTTCTTCAAGAAATGCAAAGTGATCCCATCTCAGGAGCACCTGAATGGTGAGCAGATGGCAGCCCCCAAGTCAGGGATGTTGGCCAGTGCTAGGTTTTACTGTGTCCCGGGTGAGGGGGGTGCAGCTTCCTGCTTCAGAGCTCCCTCCCTCTCCTTCAGCGGAGGCCAAAAGCGAAGGTTGGGAAAGAGGGGCCTGATATCAGGGAGGAGGCGGGATGGCAGTGGGTTTCTGCGGACTGCGTAGGACAGGGTTAGGCCGGCCCAAGGGATGGTGGGACAGGACGGAGGTACTTATTCCCAGACCAAAGCTGCAGCACCAGAGGGAAGCCTCAGCCCCCAGCCCCTGCACCCTGAGCAGGTTCTCCAGGCAGCGCTCGTGCAAGGGAAGGGTTAACTCCAGCTTTGCTTGGTCAGATCAGGAGTCCAGTGACAGGGGCCCAGTGCCTCCCCTCCCTTCTCAGGTTGTCTTGGAAACCCAGGCTCACTGGCTCTAGACAGCAGTGGGTCCCTCCTTGGTCCCTGGGCTCCTGCCCTCCCCATCCCCCATATCACGCTGGCACCTCCCCCTGCCCAAGCCCCAGCCAAACAGGGCCAGGCTACTGCCCAAGGGCAGGGAGGAGTTAAAGCTCTTCTCCCTGGTCTGGACTTTCTCCCTGGAAAGTTGGGGGGTGGGGGGGACGACCTCTTTGGACTTTGCAGTGGGTGGGGCCTCCTTAAAGGTGTCAGGGTTTTATTTTGTAGGGGGGGTGATCCACCTAAAGGTCCTGCCACAGACTTAAGATTCCTAGGTGGAGGGGTCAGGTGGAAGCCGACTCCAGGCATGGAAGGTGGGGCACCACCTTACCCTTGTTTCCCAAGTTCACAGAAACCAGAGAACTCAGATAGTGGCTTTCTTAAGTGAGGGGGAAACTGAGGCCCCGAGAAGCCCCAGCCTTGCTCTTGGCCACATGGTGTGGGGAAGACAGCTGAGATCTGGATTCCACACAGCTTCTCAAATACCTTCCCCTGAGGCCTCCAGCATCCTTCCCCCACCTACCCCTAAGAAATCAGCCCTCAGACATTCCTTCTTATCTCTCTGGCTGGGTGGGATGGGCCGCCAGTGATTGTAGCCTTCAGGCCGGAGGAGCCACACAGGGAACGGCCTGAGGGCAAGTCTCCTCCCCAGGTATCTGGTGGGGGGGGGGGGTCCTCCAGGCTGCCCTCCGCTCCTCCCAGCAGCCTGGGGCAGGGGGGAGTGGGTGAGGGTCCCTGTATCCCAGCGAGCCCCAGCCCAGCCAACTGTGGGAAGAGGGTGGGTAACAATGGGGAGGAAATGTGACAGTCAGGTAAGCCCCACGTCCAGGCCAGCCGGAAAGATGCGTGTTCATCGTAAACGAAGAGTTCAGAAGAAACCCACCCAGGCTGGCCAGCCCCAGAGGTGGAACGGTCCTGCCTTACAGCCAGGTGGGGCCCCTACCTGAGTGAGCCCAGTGAGGGGGACCCCAGGCTGGTGTTCTCTCCTTCTGAGCACCCACTCACCCGTCCACTGGCAAGCAGGAGTGGGGATTACTTTCTCCTTCAGCTGAGGCAGGTACTAACCAGAATCTGGGGTGTGGTTCCAACTCTGGTGACGCTTCTTCTAGGAAACATGAGGCTCTGGTGCCAGGCCTGGGGATCTGCATTTCTAACAAGCTTCCCAGGTGATTCTCAGGCAGCCAGCCGGGAATTTCCTCCCCCTCTAGGACAGTGGTTTTGCCAAATTGCTCATTACCCATCCGTGGTTCGCAAGATCAACTTAATAGGCAGAGACTAACATACTTCTTTAAATGAAATTGAGTTGAAAGTACTGGAGAGCATTACGAGGTAGTAAGGGTCAATGTCATTTTGTGAAACTTGTTACACGCAGTCTGTGTGTGTGCTGGGTCATCAGAATGTCAGCAGTACTTCCCGAGGGTTGCAGTCAAGAGACCTAAACACTGATGTAGGGCACAAGGTCTAATTATGGCCCAAACCCCAAAGCTCTCCCTCCTCTCTGGGCGCTACTCCATCCATATTCCCCAGAGCTTCTGGACTCACCTCTGCTGTTTTGTTTTTTTCCCTTCCTAGGTCCCTTGCCTGAGCCCTTTACCAACGGGGAGATTCAGAAGGTAAAGGCAGACCCTCTAATGCTTCTCTGGCTCTCAAGCCAGGGGCTGCAGGAGAAGGGTGGAAGGTGGCATGGTTGGGACAAGGACGGCGGTCTGGCTCAGGTTGAAACTCCCGTTTCCAAGTTGCTCCCTCCTGAGCTCCAAGCTCTGTAACTGCCGGTGCACCCCTCAACCCCCGTGTAGAGCCAAGGCAGTTGGGAGGGAGAGGCCTAACCAGGCCCCTCTGCAGCCCGCCATCCTGGTGACAAGCCCCGCCTTCAACTCCCCACCGTACAGAAGAGGCCATTCTTCCCCCCAAGAACAGAGCTTCAGTGTCTGGACGCACACTGCCTGGGCCCTGCTACTTCCAGTCTGGGCTGGGAGAACAAAGCCCCTCCTCCCCTCCTCCCCTCTTCCCTGGGCTGAGGGGAAGAGAAGGCAGTGGAGGCTGGGGAAGAGATGGTGGGGCCTGGTGCCAGCTGAGGCCGCAGAGGAACCCAGGCGGAGGCTGAGCACCAAGCTGAAGCCTTGGCCAAGACCTTCACTCTGGGACAGGCTGGCGCAGAGTCAGACCACAGAGCTGGAGCTCTCTGAAGGGTCTGCTCAAAGGGCTCCCATCCCCAGGGGCCACTGTGGGAGTGGGGGGGGGTGGCCCTGGGCCACCTGAACCTTCTGTCACTCCATCTGTGGGCCTAGAACTCTCATTCCCCTTATTCCTTCAAAGCCCTTCTTAGCTGCTTTGAGGTTAAGGTTTCAAGATTCCTGGGGTCAAGTCCAAGGAAACACGTGGGCTGCAAGAAATTCAAGGAGTATCACACAGTTCCCTGTGCCAAGCAGAGGCCCTCAGTATCTCCACACTCCATGAAGCCCCTCCATGGTCACTGGCCCAAAAGGCTAGTCAACACTGAAGGCTACTTTGGGAGAGCTGGGGAGTTGGGGGGGCTTGTGAGCAATTCAGTTAATCCCACAATGGTCCCTCCCACCTGGGTGGTGGAACCAGGCTGCCCTCTGATCCTTAGAGGAATGTAAAACGGCAATCCCCAAGCCCCCCCCCACCCCCTCCTCCCCGGCAGACTCAGGCAGTGGGGCTTTGGGGTCGATGGGAAAGGCTTGAGTGGAGCTTCTCAGACCGAGGCACCTGTCTTCCCTGGGAACACCCTTTCTCGTTCAGGACTTCCCCACCCCATCCCTTGCCCACCCACACCCTTCCCCTTTGTGCCAGGAGAACAGTCGTGAAACTCTGGCCGAGGTGGCCTCCGAGAGCCCCAGATCAGCCCTGGCAAGATCCATCTCCAGTGACACCAGTGAGGAGGTAGGCTGCCGGCTGGGCGGACAGAGGGTTGGCACTGGGTTACAGGAAGCCCATTCCCAGGCCACACTCATTCCTGGCACACCAGCCTGCCTTGGAGGTCACATGCTATGCCACATTCTGTCCTTGTGACCTGGCTTCCCTGGGCACTGCCCCAAGGGAGCCACCTTGCCGAGGCTGAGGACCAGGACGCCTGGCCAGGCGCTGACTCCTGCCCTCTGCCGCTGCCTCTTTGCAGCTGAATTCCCAAGACAGCCCCAGGAAACAGGACTCCACTGCACCCTCGTCTACCTCCTCCTCCTCCGACCCCATCTTGGACTTCAACATCTCCCTGGCCGTGGCCAAAGAGCGGGCCCACCAGAAGCGCAGCAGCAAGCGGGCCCCGCAGATGGACTGGAGCAAGAAAAATGAACTCTTCGGCAACCTCTGAGCATCCTCCCTCAGGCACCTGGCAGGGCCTGGCCAGCCCCCAGGCCCCAACCCAGCTCCCTCACCCTCCTCCTCACTCACTCCCTGTCTCCCCCCCCCC